>NC_143142.1:63785606-64088636 GCF_059928025.1 Delphinapterus leucas | reverse complement strand
CCCCGGCCACTTTCACCCCTTGGTGTCCATACGTTTCTTCTCTACATCTGTATCTCAATTTCTGCCCTGCAAACCGATTCATCTGTACCATTTTTCTAGGTTCCACATATATGCGTTAATATACGATATTTGTTTTTCTCTTTCTGACTGACTTCACTGTATATGACAGTCTCTAGATCCATCTACGTCTCTACAAATGACCCAATTTCGTTCCCTTTTATGGCTGAGTAATATTCCATTGTATATATGTACCACATCTTCTTTATCCATTCGTCTGTCGATGGGCATTTAGGTTGCTTCCATGTCCTGGCTATTGTAAATAATGCAGTGAACATTGGGGTGCATGTGTCTTTTTGAATTATGGTTTTCTCTGGGTATATGCCCAGTAGTGGGATTGCTGGGTCATATGGTAATTTTTTAGTTTTTTAAAGAACCTCCATACTGTTCTCCATAGTGCCTGTATCCATTTACATTCCCACCAACAGTGCAAGAGTGTTCCCTTTTCTCCACACCCTCTCCAGCTTTTATTGTTTGGAGATTTTCTGGTGATGCCCATTCTGACTGGTGTGAGGTGAAACCTCATTGTAGTTTTGATTTGCATTTCTCTAATAATTAGTGATGTTGAGCAGCTTTTCATGTGCTTCTTCGCCATCAGTATGTCTTCTTCGGAGAAATGTCTATTTAGGTCTTCTGCCCATTTTTGGTTGAGTTGTTTGTTACTTTAATATTGAACTGCATGAGCTGTTTACATATTTTGGAGATTAATCTTTGTTGATTCGTTTGCAAATATTTTCTCCCATTCTGAGGGTTTTCTTTTTGACTTGTTTGTAGTTTCCTTTGCTGTGCAAAAGCATTTAAGTTTCATTAGGTCCCATTTGTTTATTTTTGTTTTTATTTCCATTACTCTAGGAGATGGATCTAAAAAGATCTTGCTGTGATTTATCTCAAAGAGTGTTCTTCCTATGTTTTCCTCTAAGAGTTTTATAGTGTCAGGTATTATATTTAGGTCTCGAATCCATTTTGAGTTTATTTTTGTGTATGGTGTTCGGGAGTGTTCAAATTTCATTCTTTTACATGTACGTGAAACTAGCTGTCCAGTGTCCCCAGCACCACTTGTTGAAGGCACTGTCTTTTCTCCGTTGTATATCCTTGCCTCCTTTGTCATAGATTAGTTGACCATAGGTGTGTGGGTTTATCTCTGGGCTTTCTATCCTGTTCCATTGATCTATATTTCTGTTTTTGTGCCAGTACCATATTGTCTTGATTACTGTAGTTTTGTAGTATAGTCTGAAGTCAGGGAGTCTGATTCCTCCAGCTCCGTTTTTTTCCCCTCAAGACTGCTCTGGTTATTCGGGGTCTTTTGTGTCTCCATACAAATTTTAAGATTTTTTGTTCTAGTTCTAGAAAAATTCCATTGGTAATTTGTTAGGGATTGCGTTGAATCTGCAGATTACTTTGGGTAGTATAGTCATTTTCACAATACTGATTCTTCCAGTCCAAGAACATGCTATGTCTCTCCATCTGTTTGTATCATCTTTAATTTCTTTCATCAGTGTCTTACAGTTTTCTGCATACAGGTCTTTTGTCTCCCTAGGTAGGTTTATTCCTAGGTATTTTATTCTTTTTGTTGCAGTGGTAAATGGGAGTGTTTCCTTAATTTCTCTTTCAGATTTTTCATCATTAGTGTATAGGAATGTAAGAAATTTCTGTGCATTAATTTTGTATCCTGCAACTTTACCAAATTCATTGATTAGCTCTAGTATCTTTCTGGTGGCATCTTTAGGATTCTCTATGTGTAGTATCATGTCATCTGCAAACAGTGACAGTATTACTTCTTTTCCAATTTGTATTCCTTTTATTTCTTTTTCTTCTCTGATCGCCGTGACTAGGACTTCCAAAACTATGTTGAATAGTAGTGGCGAGAGTGCACATCCGTGTTGTGGTCCTGATCTTAGAGGAAATGCTTTCAGTTTTTCACCATTGAGAACGGTATTTGCTGTGGGTTTGTCGTATATGCCCTTTATTATGTTGAGGTAGGTTCCCTCTATGCCCACTTTCTGGAGAGTTTTTATCATAAATGGGTGTTGAATTTTGTCAAAAGCTTTTCCTGCATCTATTGAGATGATCATATGGTTTTTCTCCTTCAGTTTGTCAATATGGTGTATCACATTGATTGATTTGTGTATATTGAAGAATCCTTGCATTCCTGGGATAAATCCCACTTGATCATGGTGTATGATCCTTTTAATGTGTTGTTGGATTCTGTTTGCTAGTCTTTGGTTGTGGATTTCTACATCTATATTCATCAGTGATATTGGCCTGTAGTTTTCTTTTTTTGTAGTATGTTTGGTTTTGATATCAGGGTGATGGTGGACACATAGAATGAGTTTGGGAGTGTTCCTTCCTCTACAATTTTTTGGAAGAGTTTGAGAAGGATTGATGTTAGCTCTTCTCTAAATGTTTGATAGAATTCACCTGTGAAGCCATCTGGTCCTGAAATTTTGTTTGTTGGAAGATTTTTAATCACAGTTTTAATTTCATTACTTGTGATTGGTCTGCTCATATTTTCTGTTTCTTCCTTGTTCAGTCTCAGAAGGTTATACCTTTCTCAGAATTTGTCCATTTCTTCCAGGTTGTCCATTTTATTGGCATAGAGTTGCTTGTAGTATTCTCTTAGGCTGCTTTGTATTTCTGTGGTGTCTGTTGTAACTTCTTCTTTTTCATTTCGAATTTTATTGATTTGAGTCCTCTCCCTCTTTTTCTTGATGAGTCTGGCTAATGGTTTATGTTTATCTTCTCAAAGAACCAGCTTTTAGTTTTATTGATCTTTGCCATTGTTTTCTTTGTCTCTATTTCATTTATTTCTACTGATCTTTATGATTTCTTTCCTTCTACTAACTTTGGGTTTTGGTTCTTCTTCTTTCTCTAGTCCCTTTAGGTGTTAGGTTAGATTGTTTATTTGAGATGTCTGTTGTTTCTTTAGGTAGGATTGTATTCCTGTAAACTTCCCTCTTAGAACTGCTTTTGCTGCATGCCGTAGGTTTTGGATCGTCATGTTTTCATTGTCATTTGTCTCTAGGTATTTTTTGATTTCCTCTTTGATTTCTTCAGTGATCTCTTGGTTATTTAGTAATGTATTGTTTAGCCTCTATGTGCTTGTGGTTTTTTTAACTTTTTTTCCCTGTAATTGATTTCTAATCTCATAGTGTTGTGGTCAGAAAAGATGCTTGATATGATTTCAGTTTCTTAAATTTACTGAGGCTTCATTTGTGACCTAAAATGTGATCCATCATGGAGAATGTTCCATTTGCACTTGAGAAGAAAGTGTGATCTGCTGTTTTCAGATGGAATGTCCTATAAATATCAATTAAATCTATCTGGTCTATTGTGTCATTTAAAGCTTGTGTTTCCTTATTAATTGTCTGGATGATCTGTAAATTGGTGTAAGTGAGGTGTTAAAGTCCCCCACTATTATTGTGTTACTGTCGATTTCCTCTTTTATAGTTTTTAGCACTTGCCTTATGTATTGATGTGCTCCTATGTTGGGTGCATATATATTTATAATTGTTATATCTTCTTCTTGGTTTGATCCCTTGATCATTATGTCGCGTCCTTCCTTGTCTCCTATAACATTCTTTATTTTAAGGTCTGTTATATCTGATGTGAGTATTGCTACTTCAGCTTTCTTTTGATTTCCATTTGCATGGAATACTTTTTCCATTCCCTCACTTTCAGTCTGTATGTGTCCCTAGGTCTGAAGTAAAGAGACACACTACAAGTGTCTCTTGTAGAGAGAGCATATGTGTGGGTCTTGTTTTTGTATTCATTCAGCGAGCCTGTGCCTTTTGATTGGAGCATTTAATCCATGCACGTTTAAGGTAATTATATGTATGTTCCTATGACCATTTTCTTAATTGTTTTGGGTTTGTTTTTGTAGGTCCTTTTCTTCTCTTGTGTTTCCCACTTAGAGAAGAAGTTCCTAAACTTTTGTTTTAGAGCTGGTTTGTTGGTGCTGAATTCTTTTAGCTTTTGCTTGTCTGTAAAGCTTTTGATTTCTCCGTCAAATCTGAATGAGATCCTTGCCGGGTAGAGTAATCTTGGTTGTGGGTTCTTCCCTTTCACCACTTTAAATATGTTATGCCACTCCCTTCTGGCTTGTAGAGATTCTGCTGAGCAATCAGCTGTTAACCTTATGGGAGCTCCTTTATATGTTATTTGTCGTTTTTCCCTTGCTGCTTTCAATAATTTTTCTTTGTATTTAATTTTTGCCAGTTTGATTACTGTGTGTCTCGGTGTGTTTCTCCTTGGGTTTATCCTGTATGGGACTGTCTGCGCTTCCTGGACTTGGGTGGCTATTTCCTCTCCCGTGTTAGGGAAGTTTTAGACTATAATCTCTTCAAATATTTGCTCGGGTCCTTTCTCTCTCTCTTCTTATAATGCGAATGTTGTTGTGTTTAATGTTGTCCCAGAGATCTCTTAGGCTGTCTTCATTTCTTTTCATTCTTTTTTCTTTATTCTGTTCTGCAGCAGTGAATTCCACCATTCTGTCTTCTAGGTCACTTATCTGTTCTTCTGCCTCAGTTATTCTGCTGTTGATTCCTCGTAGTGTGTTTGTTATTTCAGTTATTGTATTGTTCATCTCTGTTTGTTTGTTCTTTAATTCTTCTAGGTCTTTATTAAACATTTCTTGCACCTTCTCTATCTTTGCCTCCATTCTTTTTCTGAGGTCCTGCATCATCTTCACTATCATTATTCTAAATTCTTTTTCTTGAAGCTGGCTTATCTCCACTTCATTTAGTTGTTTTTCTGGGGTTTTATCTTGTTCCTACATCTGGTATATAGCCCTCTGCCTTTTCATCTTGTCTACCTTTCTGTGAATGTGGTTTTTGTTCCACAGGCTGCAGGATTGTAGTTCTTCTTGCTTCTGCTGTCTGCCCTCTGGTGGATGAGGCTATCTAAGAGGATTGTGCAAGTTTCCTGATGGGAGTGACTGGTCATTAATTCTTTTCTAATGTAAGCATTTAAAATTAAATTTCCCTCTAAGCTGTACTTTAGCTTCATACCAAAAGTTTTAATAAGTTATTTTTCATTATTATTATTCAACATCTTTATTGGAGTATAATTGCTTCATAATGGTGTGTTAGTTTCTGCTGTATAACAAAGTGAATGAGCTGTACATATACATCTATCCGCATATGGCCTCTCTCTTGCGTCTCCCTCTCACCCTCCCTATCCCACCCCTCTTGATGGGCAAAGAGCAATGAGCCAATCTCCCTGTGCTATGCGGCTGCTTTCCAATAGCTATCTGTTTTATTTGGTAGTGTATATATGTCCATGCCACCCTCTCATTTCCTCCCAGCCTACCCTTCCCCCTCCCCATGTCCTGAAGTCCATTCTGTATGTCTGCATCTTTATTCCTGTCTAGCCCCAAGGTTCTTCAGAACCGTTTTGTTTTTTTTTTTTAAGATTTAATATATATGTGTTAGCATACGGTATTTGTTTTTCTCTTTCTGACTTACTCCACTCTGTATGATCCATCCACCTTGGTACAAATAACTCAATTTCGTTTCTTTTTATGGCTGAGTAATATTCCATTGTATATATGTGCCACATATTCTTTATCCATTCATCTTAGGTTGACACTAAGATGGACACTTTGGTTGGTTCCATGTCTTGGCTATTGTAAATAAAGCTGCAGTGAACATTGTGGTATATGACTCTTTTTGAGTTATGGTTTTCTCAGGGTATATGCCCAGTAAGGGGATTGCTCTGTCGTATGGTAGTCCTATTTTGAGTTTTTTGAGGAACCTCCATACTGTTCTCCGTAGTGGCTGTATCAGTTTACGTTCCCACCAACAGTGCAAGAGGGTTCCCTTTTCTCCACACCCTCTCCAGCATTTATTGTTTGTAGATTTCTTTGATGATAGCTATTCTGACCAGTGTGAGGTGATAACTCATTGTAGTTTTGATTTGCATTTCTGTAATAATAAGTGATGTTGAGAATCCTTTCATGTGTTTGTTGGCAATCTGTGTATCTTCTTTGGAGAAATTTCTGTTTAGGTCTTCTGCCCATTTTTGGATTGGGTTGTTTGTTTTTTTTGATATTGAGCTGCATGTGCTGCCTATGTATTTTGGAGATTAATCCTTTGTCAGTTGCTTCATTTGCAAATATTTTCTCCCATCCTGAGGGTTGTCTTTTCATCTTGTTTATGGTTTCCTTTGCTGTGCAAAAGCTTTTAAATTTCATTAGGTCCCATTTGTTTATTTTTGTTTTTATTTCCATTTCTCTAGGAGGTGGGTCAAAAAGGATCTTGCTTTGATTTACGTCATAGAGTGTTCTGCCTATGTTGTCGTCTAAGAGTTTTATAGTGTCTGCCCTTTACTAGGTCTTTAATCCATTTTGAGTTTATTTTGTGTATGGTGTTAGGGAGTGTTCTAATTTCATTCTTCTCCATGTAGCTGTCCAGTTTTCCCAGCACCACTTATTGAAGAGGATGGCTTTTCTCCATTGTATATTCTTAACCTCCTTTATCAAAGATAAAGTGACCATATGTGCATGGGTTTATCTTATATTCTTGCCTCCTTTATCAAAGATAAGGTGACCATGTGTGCATGGGTTTATCTCTGGGCTTTCTATCCTTTTCTGTTGATCTATATTTCTATTTTTGTGCCAATACCATACTGTCTTGATTACTGTACGTTTTTAGTATAGTCTGAAGTTAGGGATCCTGATTCTTCCAGCTCTGTTTTTCTTTCTCAAGATTGCTTTGGCTAATCTGGGTCTTTGGTGTTTCCATACAAATTGTGAAATTTTTTTTTTGTAGTTCTGTGAAAAATGCTATTGGTAGTTTGATAGGGATTGCATTGAATCTCTAGATTGCTTTGGGTAGTATAGTCATTTTCACAATATTGATTCGTCCAATCGAAGAACATGGTATATCTCTCTGTTTGTATCATCTTTCATTTCTTTCATCAGTGTCTTACAGTTTTCTGCATACAGGTCTTTTGTCTCCTTAGGTAGGTTTATTCCTAGGTATTTTATTCTTTTTGTTGCAATGATAAATGGGAGTGTTTCCTTAATTTCTCTTTCAGGTTTCTCATCATTACTGTATAGGAATGCAAGAGATTTCTGTGCATTAATTTTGTATCCTGCTACTTTACCAAATTCATTGATTAGCTCTAGTATCTTTCTGGTGGCATCTTTAGGATTCTCTATGTATAGTATCATGCCATCGGCAAACAGTGACAGCTTTGATTCTTCTTTTCCGATTTGGATTCCTTTTATTTCTCTTTCTTCTCTGGTTGCTGTGGCTAAAACCTCCAAAACTATGTTGAATAATAGTGGCGAGAGTGGACGTCCTTGTCTTGTTTCCGATCTTAGAGGAAATGGTTTCAGTTTTTCACCATTGAGAATGATGTTGGCTGTGGGTTTGTCATATATGCCCTTTATTATGTTGAGGTAAGTTCCCTCTGTGCCTACTTTCTGGAGGGTTTTTATGATAAATGGGTGTTGAATATTGTCAAAAGCTTTTTCTGCGTCTATTGAGATGATCATGAGGTTTTTCTCCATCAGGTTGTTAATTTGGCTTATCACATTGATTGATTTGTGTATATTGAAGAATCCTTGCATTCTTGGGATAAACCCCACTTCATCATGGTGTGTGATCCTTTTAATGTGCTGTTGGATTCTGTTTGCTAGTATTTTATTGGGGATTTTTGCATCTATGTTCATCAGTGATGTTGACCTGTAGTTTTCTTTTTTTGTGACATGTTTGTCTGGTTTTGGTATCAGGATGAATGGTGTCCTCATAGAATGAGTTTGGGAGTGTTCTCCCTCTGCTGTGTTTTGAAGAGTTTCAGGATAAGTGTTAGCTCTTCTCTAAATGTTTGATAGAATTTGCCTGTGAAGCTGTCTGGTCCTGGGCTTTTGTTCGTTTGAAAATTTTTAATCGCAGTCTCAGTTTCAGTGCTTGTGATTAGTCTGTTTATATTTTCTATTTCTTCCTGGTTCAGTCTCAGAAGGTTGTGCATTTCTAAGAATTTGTCCATTTCTTCCAGGTTGTCCATTTTATTGGCATATAGTTGCTTGTAGTAATCTCTCATGATCCTTTGTATTTCTGCAGTGTCAGTTGTTACTTCTCCTTTTTCATTTCTAATTCTATTGATTTGAGTCTTCTCCCTTTTTTTCTTGATGAGTCTGGCTAATGGTTTATCAATTCTGTTTATCTTCTCAAAGAACCAGCTTTTAGTTTTACTGATCTTTGCTATCGTTTCCTTCATTTCTTTTTCATTTATTTCTGATCTGATCTGTATGATTTCTTTCCTTTTGCTGACTTTGTATTTTGTTAGTTCTTCTTTCTCTAGTGCCTTTAGGTGTAAGTTTAGATTGTTTATTTGAGATTTTTCTTGTTTCTTGAGGTAGGCTTGTATAGCTATAAACTTCCCTCTTAGAAATGCTTTTACTGCATCCCATAGGTTTTGGATCATTGTGTTTTCCTTGTCATTTGTCTCTAGGTATTTTTTGGTTTCCTTTTTGATTTCTTCAGTGATCTCTTGGTTATTTAGTAGTGTATTGTTTAGCCTCCATGTGTTTGTATTTATTACACATTTTTTCCTGTAATTGATATCTAGTCTCATAGTGTTGTGGTCGGATAAGGTACTTGATATGATTTCAGTTTTCTTAAATTTACCAAGGATTTATTTGTGACCCTCGATATGATCTCTCCTGGAGAATGTTCCATGCACACTTGAGAACAAAGTGTAATCTGCTGTTTTTGGATGGAATGTCCTATAAATATCAATTAAGTCCTCTTGTTTAATGTATCATTTAAAGCTCGTGTTTCCTTATTTATTTTCGTTTTGCATGATCAGTCCATTGGTGAAAGTGGGGTGTTGAAATCCCCTACTGTGATTGTGTTACCTTCAGTTTCCCCTTTTATGGCTCTTAGCATTTGCCTTATGTATTGAGGTGCTCCTATGTTGGGTGCATATATATTTACAATTGTTATATCTTCTTCTTGGATTGATCCCTTGATCATTATGTAGTGTCCTTCCTTGTCTCTTGTAATAGTCTTTATTTCAAAGTCTGTTTTGTCTGATATGAGATTTGCTACTCCAGTTTTCTTTTGATTTCCATTTGCATGGAATATCTTTTTCAATCCTGTCACTTTCAGTGTGTATGTGTCCCTAGGTCTGAAGTGGGTCTCTTGTAGACAGCATATATATGGGTCTTCTTTTTTTATCCGTTCAGCCAGTCTGTATCTTTTGGATGCAGCATTCAATCCATTTACGTTTAAGGTAGCTATCGATATGTATGTTCCTGTTACCATTTTCTTAATTGTTTTAGGTTTGTTATTGTAGGTCTTTTCCTTCTCTTGTGTTTCCTGCCTAGAGAAGTTCCTTTAGCATTTGTTGTATAGCTGGTTTGATGGTGCTGAATTCTTTTAGCTTTTGCTGTCTGTAAGGGTTTTAATTTCTCCATCAAATCTTCATGAGATCCTTGCTGGGTAGAGTAATCTTGGTTGTAGGTTTTTCTCTTTCATCACTTTAAATATGTCCTGCCACTCCCTTCTGGTTTGCAGAGTTTCTGCTGAAAGTTCAACTGGTAACCTTATGGGGATTCCCTTGTATGTTAATTGTTGCTTTTCCCTTGCTGCTTTTAATATTTTGTCTTTGTATTTAGTTTTTGATAGTTTGATTAATATGTGTCTTGGCGTGTTCCTCCTTGTATTTATCCTGTTTGGGACTCTCTGTGCTTCCTGAACTTGACTGACTGTTTTCTTTCCCATATTAGGGAAGTTTTCAACTATAATCTCTTCAAATATTTTCTCAGTCCCTTTTTTAATATCTTCTTCTGGGACCCCAGTAATTCGAATGTTGGTGTGTTTAATGTTGTCCCAGAGGTCTCTCAGATTGTCCTCAATTCTTGTCATTCTTTTTCCTTTATTCTGCTCTGCGGTAGTTATTTCCACTGTTTTATCTTCCAGGTCACTTACCCGTTCTTCTGCCTCAGTTATTCTGCTATTGATTCCTTCTAGAGAATTTTTAATTTCATTTATTGTGTTGTTCATCATTGTTTGTGTGTTCTTTAGGTCTTCTAGGTCCTTGTTAAATATTTCTTGTATTTTCTCCATTCTGTTTCCAGGATTTTGGATCATCTTTACTATCATTACTCTGAAGTCTTTTTCAGGTAGACTGCCTGTTTCCTCTTCATTTGTTTGGTCTGGTGGGTTTTCCCCTTGCTCGTTCATCTGCTGTGTCTTTCTCTGTCTTCTCATTTTGCTTAACTTACTGTGTTTGGGGTCTACGTTTCACAGGCCGCAGGTTCGTAGTTGCTGTTGTTTTTGGTGTCTGCTCCCAGTGGGTAAGGTTGTTTCAGTGGGTTGTGTACCTCATCCTGGTAGAGGGGACTGGTGCCCATGTTCTGGTGGATGAGGCTGGATCTTGTCTTTCTGGTGGGCAGGGCCACGTCCAGTGGTGTGTTTTGGGGTGTTTGTGAACTTACCATTTTAGGCAGCTTCTCTGCTAATTGGTGGTTTTGTGTTTCTGTCTTGCTAGTTGTTTGGCATAGGGTGTCCAGCACTGTAGCTTGCTGGTTGTTGAGTGCAGCTCGGTCTTAGCGTTGAGGTGGAGATCTCTGGGAAAGCTTTCCCTGTTTGATATTGTGTGGGGCCAGGAGGTCTCTGGTGGACCAATGTCCTGAACTTGGCTCTCCCACCTCACAGGCTCAGGCTTGACACCCGACCATCGTACCAAGACCCTGTCAGCCACACGGCTCAGAAGAAAAGGGAGAGAAGAAAAAATTAGAAAGTAGGAAAATAAATAAATAAAATAAAGTTATTAAAATAGAAAAAAATTATTAAAAATAAAAAAACTAGGAAGTAAAAAAAAAAAGAAAGCAGAGAGCAACCAAACCAAAAAACAAATTCTCCAATGATAACAAGCGTTAAAAACTATATTAAAAAAGGAAAACAAAAGGACAGCCAGAACCCTAGGACAAATGGCAAAAGCAAAGCTAAATAGACAAAACCACACAAAGAAGCTTACACATACTCACAAAATGAGAAAAAGGAAAAAATACATATACATTAAAAAAAATTAAAAAGGAAGAGAGCGACCAAATCAATGAACAAATCTACCAATGATAATAAACTCTAAATACTAAACTAAGAATAACATAAAACCAGAAACAAATTAGATGCAGGAAGCAAACCCCAAGTCTGTAGTTGCTCCCAAAGTCCATCACCTCAATTTTGGGATTATTTGTTGTCTATTCAGGTATTCCACAGATGCAGGGTTCATCAAGTTGACTGTGGAGATTTAATCCGCTGCTCCTGAGGCTGCTGGGAGAGATTTCCCTTTCTCTTCTTTGTTCGCACAGCTCCCAGGGGCTCAGCTTTGGATTTGGCTCCATCTCTGCGCGTAGGTCGCCTGAGGGCGTCTGTTCTTCACCCAGACAGGACGGGGTTAAAGGAGCCGCTGATTAGGGGGCTCTTTCTCACTCAGGCTCAGGGGAGCGAGGGGTACAAAATGAGGGGCGAGCCTGCGGTGGCAGAGGCCGACGTGACGTTGCACTAGCCTGAGGTGCACCATGTGTTCTCCCAGGGACGTTGTCCCTGGATCACGGGATCCTGGGTGTGGTGGGCTGCACAGGCTCCCGGGTGGGGAGGTGTGGATAGTGACCTGTGCTCGCACACAGGCTTCTCGGTGGCTGCAGCAGCAGCGTTAGTGTCTCATCCCCGTCTCTGGGGTCCGTGCTGATAGCTGCGGCTTGGGCCCATCTCTGGAGCTCATTTAGGTGTTTCTCTGAATCCCCTTTCCTCGCGCACCCTGAAACAATAATGGTCTCTTGCCTCTTAGGCAGGTCCAGACTTTTTCCCAGACTCCCTCCCGGCTAGCTGTGGTGCACTAGCCCCCTTCAGGCTGTGTTCACGCAGCCAACCCCAGTCCTCTCCCTGGGATCTGACCTCCGAAGCCTGAGCCTCAGCTCCCAGCGCTCACCTGCCCTGGCAGCTGAACAGGGAAGCCTGTCAGGCTGGTGAGTGCTGGTCGGCACCCATCCTCTGTGGGGGAATCTCTCTGCTTTGCCCTCTGCACCCCTGTTGTTGTGCTCTCCTCCGTGGCTCCGAAGCTTCCCCCCCGCTACCCTCCGTCTCCACCATTGAAGGGGCTTCCTAGTGTGTGGAAACTTTTCCTCCCTTCCAGAGGTGCAGGTCCCATCCCTATTCTTTTGTCTCTGCTTTTTCTTTTTTCTTTTGCCCTACCCAGGTACGTGGGGAGTTTCTTGCCGTTTGGGAAGTCTGAGGTCTTCTGCCAGTGTTCAGTAGGTGTTCTGTGGGAGCTGTTCCACATGTATATGTAGTTTTGATGTATTTGTGGGGAGGAAGGTGATCTCCCATGTTTTACTCCTCCCCTATCTTGAAGGCGCCCCCCCCTTCATTGTTATTTAATTATTATTATCATTAGAGTCTTTTCGAATTCTTGTGATTTCTTCTTTGATCCATGATTATTTAGAAGTTTGGTCTTTTAGAAGTATGGGGGTTTTCTATATAGTTCATTGATTTCTCACTTAATTCCATTATGATTCAAATACACTATGATTTCAGTCCTTTGAAATTTACTAAAAATTATTTTATGCCACAACATGGCTTATTTATCTTGATGAGAGTTCCATTTATACTTTTAAAAATGTTGTTCAATTGTAGTGTTACTCTAAGTGTCACTTAGGATCATTGATGGTATTGTTTAAATCTTGACTCTGTCTGATTTCTTTCTATTTGTTATACCAGTCACAGAGAGGAGTGTTAAAATCTCTTAACTGTGACTTTGGATTTGTCTGTTTTTCCTTTTAGTCCTGTCAGTTTTTGCTTCATGTATTTTTTTTTTTTTTTTTTTTTAACGGTACGCGGGCCTCTCACTGCTGTGGCCTCTCCCGTTGCGGAGCACAGGCTTTGGACGCGTAGGCTCAGCGGCCATGGCTCACGGGCCTAGCCGCTCTGCGGCATGTGGGATCTTCCTGGACCGGGGCATGAACCCATGTCCCCTGCATTGGCAGGCGGACTCTCAACCACTGTGCCACCAGGGAAGCCCCTGCTTCATGTATTTTGAATATCTTTTATTAAGTGGTGCACATTTAAATTGTCCTTCTGATGAAGTGACCCTTGTTATAAAATGTGTCTCATATAAACATCACCATATATTCTTATTTCACAGGTGGCATGGTATATTTACTTTTACCATCCTTTTACTTTTGGTCTACCTGCATCTTTAAATTTAAAATGTGTCTCTTGCGGATACCTTTCTATGTCTTACTTAATCTAACAATCATTGTCTTTTCTTTTCTTTTTTTTTTAATATATTTATTTATTTTTGGCTGTGTTGGGTCTTCGTTTCTGTGCGAGGGCTTTCTCTAGTTGTGGTAAGCAGGGGCCACTCTTCATCACGGTGCGCGGGCCTGTCACTGTCGCGGCCTCTCTTGTTGCGGAGCACAGGCTCCAGACGCGCATGCTCAGTAGTTGTGGCTCACGGGCCCAGTTGCTCTGCGGCATGTAGGATCTTCCCAGACTAGGGCTCGAACCCATATCCCCTGCATTGGCAGGCAGATTCTCAACCACTGCGCCACCAGGGAAGCCCAACAATCATTGTCTTTTAATTGGAGTATTTAGTTCCTTTATAATTAATGTAGTTCTTAATAATCATTGGGTTTGGGTTACCATTTTTCTATTTCTTTTTTGTCTGTGCTATCTGGTTTTTGTTCCTCTGTTCCTGATGTTCTGACTTCTTTAGATTAATCAAATATATTTATATTTGAATCCACTCTGTTTACTCTCTTGAATTTGTAGCAGGATCACTTAGTATTATTTTCTCAGTGAGTGTTCTCGTGATTACAGTGTATATCCCCTATCATCACCTTCTACTTAGAATGTTACTTCAATTGTAATATTTTACAACTTCATGTGAAATATAGGAACTTTACAACACTATAATTCCATTCACCTACCTCTGTTGTTTGTGCTACTGTTTTCATATATTTTATTTATAAATATGTATAAACCCCCAAATGTTATTTTTAGCTTTAGACTTTGAGGTTTTTAAAAAAATTATTTTAAAGAATTGAAAAGTAATGTTTTGTATTTACCTACCTTTTTTTCCATTTCTGCTCTTCTTTTCCTTTAGACATTTGTCCAGTTGTTTTAGCACCATAAGTTGAAGATACTTTTCTTTCTTTATTGATTTACCTTGGTTTCTTTGTTGAAAATCAAGTGATAAGGTATATGTGTGTCTAACTTTTGGTCTTCTCTAAGCCAGTTCAGTGACTTCATTTCAGATAATCTGTTTTTCACTTTCATAACTTCGATTTTAAACTCTTTATCTGATAAGCCCAGTATCTGGTTTATATGTAGTTTTGCTTGTGTTAACTTTAAAGTCTTGATTATGGGTCAGTTTTTCCTACTTCTTTGCATGTCTCATGTTTTTTTAGTTGGATGCTGGATATTTTATATAAAATAATACTAGAGTGTAATATAGATAATATTTTCCTTATGAAAGACTCACCCTTTTCTTTCTCTGGTTGCTAAGTTGGGGATCTAATCTCTTCCATATATTAGGAGTTGAGTTGAATAGGTGATAATTTAATTCTTAACATCAAATCACGTCAGGTTTGAAGGAGGGGCAGTCCCCTACCTCAGCAGGTCTTTCAGGTATGAGTATGGTGAGACTGTAGGATCTCTCACTGCTTTGCAGCCTTTGCCTGAAACTTCCTGTGCTACCGTGTACTACTCAGCTAAAGACATGAAGGTTAGAATTGGCTAATGAAGAAGACTGTATCTGTGGTTGGGCTTCTCAGATTCCAGCTGCCAGCGTGTGGCCATTAAAATTTCAGCTGGTTTCTCCTTTGGCAAGTACAATCCTACATGTGTCTGTGTCCTAACTTGGCAGATACTCCCAGCCATGAAAATGGTTACCACTCTCTACTTAAATAGGAAGAGCTCATCCTTCTCTAAACTACTTCACTTAGACTTCAATGGATCTACAGTTTTGGGGTCACTTTTTGGTAAAAAGTATAGTTTTTTTTAGTGTTTCTGATATTTTCTTATTGTAGGAGCAAGGTTTTTTCCAACAGTCTTCTACATTCTAGCCATAAGGGGACCCCTATAGAAGGTACTAATAAAAACACAAGAAGAGCAACTGTATTCTCATTATCAACATAATTCATGCTTGTAGAAAATTTGGAAATATATAGAACATAATAAAGAAACATGAAGGAAGTATGTATTTTTAAAGTGGAATTGACATAGTACCTATTTCTTTTATTTTTGCTTAATCTCACATTTTTACCATTCTATGTCAAATAAAAGTTAAACAGTATTTTACAGGTTAAAATTATAATGCAACATCTTGAATTATGCAACAAGTGGATGTTCATTATAAAAAATAAACAGGTAAAACAAGAAACTTTAAACATTATATGTAATTCATAAAAAACAGTACTGCAATGAACATCATAGAAAGATAGGTAGAAAGTGACAGAGGAATTTGCACCTAGGATCTCAGATTCTAGAAATTCTGTTCTTAACTACTGCACTAGACTTCCTCTGGCTCGTTTCAGATGACATGGGGAGAAATGCCTGCTTTTGCAATATATTGCTGAGGTAAGACTTGTTTGGTGATTAGGTAGGGATATGGTTGAAGGAATAATCCATCATGATTATCAGTTTTTTGAAGGGTTTGTGAATGCGATTGGTCTGTGTATTCAGTAAATGAGATTCTTTTAAAGCATATATTTAAGCCTTTTTTTGGTATAAAAACAAAATCGTAGATAATTTTAGTTCTTCGGGATTATCTCTGTAATATGAATGCAAAGAAGATAAAACTAAATGATTTTAAGGCCTTTAACTTTCCTGCCCTTCCATATATGCCTTTTGAAAGAATAAGTCTTATTTTTATTTTCTTATTTGAATGATAGTAACTTATGGTTAGTTAACACACTGAAACTTATAAAAGTAAAATATACATTTCTTTGCCGTTAATTTTGCTCAAGAAATTCAGCGTAATTTTAATATTTCTCAAAAAGTTATAAAATAGATACTAAGCATGTAACTTATCTCATACCAAAATGAATTCCATTTAGAGAAAATGCTTAAATTAAAAAATGAGACTCTAATTTCTAGGACATGGCATTGAAGAATTTTTTAAATAATCTGAGCAAGAACTATGCAACATATAAAACCATAGAAGAAAAGGTTGATAAATTTGAATATATAAAATTTAAAATGTTACCACTACACACCTGTTAGAATGATCAAAATCTGAATTCTGGCAAGGATGTGGAGCAACAAGATCATTGCTGATGGGAATGCAAAATGAATGGTACGGCCACTTTGGAAGACAGATTGGCAGACTCTTACAAAACTAAACATACCCTTACCATGTGATCAGCAGTCATGCTCCTTAGTATTCACCTAAAATAGTTGAAAATTTATGTACACACAGAAACTTGCACATGGATGTTTTTAGTGGCTTTATTCATAATTGCCAAAATTTGGAAGCAACCAAGATGTCCTTCAGTAAGTGAATGAATAAATAAACTGTGGCATATCCAGACAATGGAATGTTATTCAGTGCTAAAATGAAAACTGCTAAATAAAGGCATGAAAATACATGGAACATTAAATGCATATTACAAGTCAAAGAATCCAATCTGAGAAGGCTACATACTTTATGATTCCAGCTATGTGATGTTCCAGAAAAGGCACAAACAACTATAGAGACAGTAAAAAGATCAGTGATTGCTAGGGGCTAGAGGGCAGGGAGGGATGAACAGGTAAGCACAGAAGATTTTTAGGGAAGTGTAACTATTTGGTATGAAACTACAATAGTAAATACACGTCATTATACATTTGTCAAAATTTGTAGAAAGTACAGAACCAAGGATGAACCCTAATGTAAATTAAGGGCTTCGAGTGATAATGATGTCTGTGTAGGTTCCTCAGTTACAATAAATGTACGTTGTGGCACGCGACTCTGATGGCAGGCGAGGTTATACATGTATGTGTACATGGGTATATGGGAACTCTTGTAAATTATGCTCAATTTTGCTGTGAACCTAAAACTCTAAAAAGTAATGTTATAACAATTTTTTTTTAACCTTGAAAGGCCTACCAAAACAAACCAGAAATCTTGGGGAAATGTTTATAAATGTATGACAAGCCTAATAACTGATTTCTAAATTTAAAACTTACAAATAAAGAGGAAAAAGACAGTAGTTAATAGAAAAGGGACATAAAGAACATGAGTGCACTATTTATAACAAAATAAAAATAAGTAAAATTTTTAAATATCAGAGTTGCCCCATTTAAACCTTTCAAATTGTTATATGTCAGAAGGTAGTGACATGGCATGAAGAAACGCTCATAAACAGTTGGTGGGTCTAAACATTTTGGGAGGGTACTTTGGTACTTATAAAAGTTTAACCTCACATTCCTTTTGATCTAACATTTCCTTGTTGAAAAAATGTATCCTACAAATATCTGCGAACTTGTATGCAAGGTTATGTGCACAAGGATTTCTCTAGATGTTTTAGCTGCAAGTAATAGAAACTAGCTTTAAATAGTGAGATCATTACTTCTCATAACCGGAAGTTCCAGACTTCAGTAGAAGCATGTATATACGAATAACTAATAGGTTAATCATCATTTAACGTGGCTCTGTTTAAGAAAAAAGTTTCTAAAAACTTCTGTTAGCTGATAAATTTTTAGCTTAATTTAACTTCTAAAAATTTTATATATGATTTTAATCGACTTTCCTTTTCATAATATATAGTTCTAACTTTTATCACATCTGACTGGACTCCTCTTAGTCTAAATTAATGAACTGTGACTCTACTAGTCACTTCTTATAAGTATTTAATAGAGGGAGTAAACAGTTAAAAGATGAAAAATTGGGCAGTTTCCTCCATTTCTAATAGTGGCTTTGTTTATTTTATCGCAGCTTCAGGAAACAGCAGTGAGTTTTAGTTCATTGTTCTAAATATATTTTGACCTTTCATAGCTGTACCTGTTGTGACTTGCCAACAGATTTTTCAAACTGAAGAATAAAAAAAGAACATAAGAACTTTGTTATGGAGGGCTGTTCTGTCTTCTCAAAAATCATTATCACCTGTGCTTTATTTTTGATTCATTTGTTTATGTGGAAATTGCTGTTTCACCTGTGTTGCCTGGTATTTTAGGTCATGGTTATAGTGTGGAGAGGGGAGAGGTCCACAGGGGGCATCTGACCTTATTCTACATCTATGCCATTGCTATATTTTTAAAGCTTGGGGGCTGTAAGTCATGCTTTTTTGGGTAACATTTTCAAAATATGTAGAGAATAATGATAAGAAAACAAAATTTTTCCTACAATTATAATATGATTATTTAACAACCGTTTACAACAAATATGTTTTAAAATTTAGTTGCATGAAATTGAGTGAAGTAATCTCAGTCACTGTTTTTCTTGTGTCTGTGGTTCTTCTTTCTTTTTCTTATTTTATGTGTTTGTGCCCCCTCCTCCCTTATTTTCTTGATTAGATTTTAGCAAGTTTACCTAAAACTGGAAGAAATGAATACTTTTCTAATAAATATAATTTACTGAAACTGACTGCAGGAAATAGAGCTGTCTGAACAGTCAACCTTCATAGAAGAAATAGAGAAGTGTCTTAGAATAAACCCTAGAAAATTTTTAACTGCAAAGAATTTCACATGGGAATTCTACTGAAATATTAAAGAATGTGTTATTCCAATGCTAAGTAGTTTAAATAAACTGTTACAGAGCATAGAAAAGACTTAAATCTTCTAGCTTGTCTTTGTGAGACAGCGTAACATTTGTGCTTGCAACATAAATCTGCAGACCAGTATTGCGTACGATTATTGATGCAGAATTCCTAAATAAAGAATCTTCTCTCTCTCATCCTCACAGCCAGCATCATACTTAATGGGCAAATACTAGAAGTAGTTCCTTAAAGTTAAGAGTAAGCCAAGAATTTCTGGTATCACCACTGTTTTATCAAAATGTGACATACCCCAAAATGATTGGTAAATTATATCACATAAAAGTTTTTTTTAATACTGCTTAGTCAAAATTGGGATGAAGAATCATAAGCCAGATGACCAAATATTTACATCCCATACCATGAAAGGACTAATATCACTAAAACATAAAGAGCCTTCTGTAAATCAGTGAGAAAAGTGATCAACACCGCAATAGAAAATTGAGCAAAAGAAAAGAACAGACTATTCATGGGAAGGAAATAAAATATAAACAAGTATTCAACTGCTCAATGTCATTTATAAGAGAGATACAAATTAAAACTATACTTGTTAAGACCTTGTTCTTACTTATCAACAATAGCACATGAGCCTCCCCTATTTATGTTGTTGCTGGGAATGTAAACTGGTACAGCCTCTATAGATGACAATTTTGGCAAAATTTATCAAATTACAGATGGACAACCCTTTGATTTGGCAGTTTCTCTTTTAGAGCCTACCCTTCAGATACAATTGAGAATATGCATAGTGTGCGAGATTAGTTATTGGAATCTTGGTTCTTAAAGCAAAAGATTGAAGATAACCTGAATATCCATCAATATGGGATCATAATATTCCATAATGTAATGTTATGCAGCTAATAGATGAATGGATGGATGGATGGATAAATAGATAACATAAGTAAAAGGGAAACATATCAACATCTCTGATAGAATAAGTAATATAAAAGCAGAGTTCAGAACTGTGTTACCATTTGTACATAAAAAGCAGGAGGCACAGAACACAATATATTTGCTTATATGGTTTGAAGAATATTTCTGGAAAGGTACACAAAGAACTGGCAACATTGGATGCCTTTGGAAGAGGGTAGCTTGAAGCCAGGACTTTTTTGTACCTTTTATCTATTGAAGCTTCCAAAATTAAACTTCCATTAAGCAGTTGTATATTTTGAATCCTTGGTATGTAAATTATCTGTGTATTATCTGTGACCATTACAACCAGATACAATCAGTTTTATTATTTATTTGGTTAGAACTTATGGAAATACTTTTACAGCTGTTTTAAAATTGAATCTTTTGTTTCAGGATCTCCAGCAGAACTATCTCCTACTACTCTTTCCCCTGTTAATCATAGTTTGGGTAAGTTGCAAATACTTTTCCCCTACTGTTTTTATACCTTTTTAATTAAATGTCCTTTCTGGTAATTATTTTCCATATATATGAGAAAGAGATCCCAGCGAATAATCAAATGATTGTTCAACTTAGTGCTTTCTAAAAATGATGCTGATAATGTGCCTCAGTATTACTAAAACTCTTTTCTCCTGGCACATATAAGAAGTTAATAATCTTTTTATTCATGGAAATCATATTCATGAAAAATGTTCTTACATGGCTAGATTTTTATGTATATATTTAGTTTCTGATGTATTTTATAATAGCAATTATTCATATGAGATGTGTGTATAAATATATATAGACATATATCACTCACATGTACATGTAGTATGGGAGATTATATATATGTGACAGCTAATACATATGTATATATGTGTGTATACGGTCTGTAGTTTATTCTTGGTCTTCATTTTACCTCACTATTTCACAATTTCTTTTCAGTTTCTACACATTGGAATTTGTTCTACAAAATTGTCATTTTTTTTCCCATGATATTATGATGCATTTTAATCAAAATTACAGCACTTAAATACTTGTGATCCTCATTTTCCCATGAAATATGTAGATTCTTTTGATTTATATTCTGTTTCCACTTGCATACTATATGTTTTCTGTTTTTTTTGTATGTATGTTTTATTACTTTCTGTTTCTTGTGTATATTTGGGTTTTCTATTTTTGTAACTAGGGTAACTCAGTGAGAATCTCATGTTAAAATAGACAAATGTCAAAAATATGTCGTATTTTGTATCCTATCATGACATCTTTTTTTTCCCTGTGGCTTTTGACTCATTAATCTTTGCTTCAGCTTTGTTCTACTCTGTCCTACCCAAAATTAACTTTATAATGCAAATTGACTGTGGCACAAGCAGGGTAAAACTACTGTTAGAATAAATGATCCACCATAAAGTCTAAGAAAGCTGTTTGAAGATTAGAATGACTTAATGAGATAGGGGAAATTTGAGAAATTGAAAATCTGGAGTGCTCTTTGGAATCTGGAGTTCGTGATGTAGATGTTAAGTCTGTTTCCTGGGCTGTTGCCAGTGTAGGCTGGCATAGAACATGTAAAGGTGATGATATTCAGTCTATTCTTGGCTTGAGGTGGCTTGAATTATTCACACACATTTCTTTTATGTGTTTGTTTTTTCTGCCCCAGATTTGCAGCCTGTTACTTACTCAGAACCTGCATTTTGGTGTTCAATAGCGTATTACGAATTAAACCAGAGGGTTGGAGAGACCTTCCATGCATCACAGCCCTCACTCACCGTAGACGGCTTCACAGATCCATCAAATTCAGAGAGGTTTTGCCTAGGTTTACTCTCTAATGTCAACAGAAATGCTACAGTAGAAATGACAAGAAGACATATAGGTATGTTTGTTTTCCTTATGTGAAAAACCAATGCCATATACTCATAATGTGAGCATCACGTGGTTTACCACATCAAGAGATTGTGTGCAAAGAAGCCTGCCTTCTCTCTCCCACCTTAAGGGCAGTCATGTTGAAGTACACAGCTTCACAGCTTTTAGTAGATCCTGGTGATCCTTCTATCTGCAAACTTTTATCTTGAGCTTCTGTTAATTTGGCACCCTCGATAGTGGGAAGTCCTTCAATAAATACGTGTTAAAATAACTTTACTCTGCTGAGCCTCTACCAGTCATAAAATTGTCATGTTCAGATTTTAGGGATGTAATTTTAACAAATCATGAATTTTTTTTCTGTTTGTTTACATCTCCTAGTTTTTTCCCCCTTTCAGTGAATTCGTGTGTCAGATCTGCACACTGTTAATCTGATGCAGGATATCTAAAACAAGCACGACCATTGAATTTGTTCAAAAATAATTCATAGAATCTCAAAATGTGGTAATCCCAGGCACCCTTTCAGCAAGTTGGTGAGGTAAAAACAATTTTCACAGTGGTACTAAGATGCTGTTTGCCATTTTCACTCTTGTTCTCTCTTGACTGTACAGTGAAGTATTCCAGAGGCTTACAAGGCTTACGATTTTGCAAGGAATTAAACGTAGACTCTGATGAGAATTCTACTGTCTTCTCTTAAGCCAGACATTAAGGATATTTGCAAAAATATAAAACATTGCTACTCTTCTCACTAATTTTTTCTTTAGTTTGCAAAATAGTTATTTTTCACAAACTTGTTTATGTTAATATGTAGTGGGTTTATTATTTTGATTTTCAAATGAATTAATTTTTTTGAATCTCAGTTTTCACACATAATATGGTAAGTTTGCATAGATGTAATCCACATAAACAACAACTCTTTGGGTCGTCAGTTTTTTGACAATGAGGTAAAAAATAGCTTGAGCGCCACAAAAATAACTGAACACAGTTCTCATCACCTTAAAGTAACTTCTTTTAATAATAATTTGCTTCTGTTCATTTAATTAACCATCACCTCCTATGAGAAATAATGCTGATCACTAAAGAGTCAATGTGATATTGCAAAGTGCTAGTGACTTCAGAGGTCTGTTAGTTGGCTCCATGTGGAATTTCTCAAATCTTGCTTGATGTATAAATTTTATATAATCTTCCTAAGGTACTCAGGTATCTTATAGGTGAGGAAGGCCTCTGAATATCTGCCCTCTTTTAACTAAAACAGTTCTGATTTTTCCATGTTCTAATCAGGGCTCTGCATAAAAAGTTAACAAAAGGTTTACCCTACCTTATTTACTTCTGTACAAAATTTTAGAGTGCTGTAATTATTGGATCATCTTTTTTTACTTTTGATTTCTAGTTTATTGGGTGCTTTTGATCAGAAACTATAGCCTGAAAAATCTCTACTTTTTGGACTTAATGTTTTCCTAATGGTCAAGTGAACAACTTTATTTTTTATATAAGTATTCTGTAGTCATTAAGAGAACAGGGCACCAGGTTCCATATTTATGTAGTAAATCTGGCTTGTTGGTTTTTATTAATTTTCTTTTGCTGCAATACATATTACCACACATTTACCAGCCTAAAACCACACAAATTTACTGTGTTACAGTTTTTGTGGGTTAGGAGTCTCCCCAGGGTCTCACAAAGGGAAATCAAAGGGTCAGCTGGGCTGTGTTCTCATCTGAAGCTTGAGGTCCTTCTCCAAAGCTCACAGGTGATTATTGCAGAGTTCACTTCCTTGAAGTTGTGGCGCTGAGATCCTCATTTCCTGCAGACCGTAAGCTAGAGGCTGCTATCAGCAACTAGAGGCCACCTGCGTGGCCCCCTCCATCTTCACAGTCAGCAGTGAAGACTCTGTTGTGTTGAATTCCTGTTGCTCACACTTTGAATCACTTTCACCAGGGCCAGCCCAGTCCCTTTTAAGGGGCTGTCACCTGATTAAGTCAGGCCCACCAAAGGTAGTCTTAGTTTCTTATGGTCAGTTGATTTGAGAACTTAATTACATCTGAAAAATCCCTTTAAGCAGTATGTAGATTAGTGTTTGATTGAATAATTGAGAAGGTAAATAAACCGGGGTGAGACTCTTAAGTGCTATCTTAGAATTCTGCTTTTCACAATTTTTTCTTTAATCCTTGTATTGCTAATATTTTATGTATATTTGATCCGCTCATACTTTATGTATATATTTGATCTGTCAAATTCTGAAAGGTATATTAAAATCTCCCAATATAATTTTTTCTTATCTAATTCTGCTTATATAAATAGGGACCTAGTTGCCCCCATAATATATATAGTTATAAAAGGGGCAGATGACTCTAACCTCTTGATAATTTTTATTACCTTTTTTCTTAACCATAGTGGGCTCTTTAAAGAAATACTGTTTATTATAATGAAGGCATATTAATCCAGACATTAGTTAATTCCTTCAAATGAATTCTTTTATTTATTTAGAAATAACTGTAATTTGTATGAAATTCTTTTATTTTGCTATCCATTCACTTTTCTTCGTTGCTTAAGTATTTTTGATAAGCACGTATTATCTTTACAAATCAATAAAATCATTTTTAAAAAATACTTGGAAAAATGTACAGTGGTATGTTTCAAAGTTAGATTTCAAAAGAGCATAGCTATGGAAAAAGTCATCAAAATACTTTATGTCATTTTACTGTCCTCTGAGAAGACTCTTTGAAAGTCATGCTGAAATAGTAAATGTTGTAAAACTAATTCCATATATATTTTGTTTTAGGAAGAGGAGTGCGCTTATATTACATAGGTGGAGAAGTTTTTGCTGAGTGCCTAAGTGATAGTGCAATCTTTGTGCAGAGCCCCAATTGTAATCAGAGATACGGCTGGCACCCTGCAACAGTGTGTAAAATTCCACCAGGTATGGATACAACAATGTAAATAAACCTATTGTATCAACTTGCTGAGTTTTTCTTTGCTATTACTTTTAGGAATCAGGAGATGATTTACATGCTCATATTCTAAAATCTGTAGCCCTTTTAAAATGATTTTTTAATAGTAATATTCTTTTTACATAATTTTTAAATCTTTTTCTCAATCGTAGGCTGTAACCTGAAGATCTTCAACAACCAGGAATTTGCTGCTCTTCTGGCTCAGTCCGTTAATCAGGGTTTTGAAGCCGTGTATCAGCTAACTAGAATGTGCACCATAAGAATGAGTTTTGTGAAAGGGTGGGGAGCAGAATACCGGTATGAAATACATATTCGGTTCTTAAATTTCCACAACGTAATTCTTTTTTCTTTCATTCTTTGTATCTTCTGAAATTCATGTGTATTTATTTTCCTTGAGGTTTATAGAGTCAGCAGATCTTTATGTAAAATAACAAAAGAAAGTTGGAGGCCTCTGGATTCAAAACTATTGCAAATTCCTGTGCTGGCATTATGGAACAAAGAATTAAAACATGTATGGACGGGTACTGTAAAAGAATGCAGAGTGTTAAATACCATAAATGGCACATTGGAAGGGTTATGTCAGTTCTTGGAAGGAGAGATGTTTCGCTGGGGCTGGGGGAGGTAGTGATGACACGGTCTGGGTTCTGAAAGATGCCTAGGATTTCAGTAGTCACAGGTTTGTGGGGTGGAAAGTGATGATCTTGGCAGTAGAGTACGGTTCAGTTTGACTGGAGTATAGAAAGTAAAGAAGGATAAGGCTGGACAAATAAGTTGAGACAACTTCAGTATAAGGTTAAAAGGTGGAACTTCATTCAGTAATAGAAGGGAGTACTTGTTAGGTGCCAGGCACTGTGCTGTGTTTTAGGTGCAGTATCTCACGCCTTTCAACATGGCTAAGAATTACTGTTGCTGTTTTTATCCTTTCTTTATAAGGTTGCAATCTTTCTAAGGTAAAAAATGGTCCAGACTAATATTTATTTGGAAATAGGCTTAGAAAAGATTTGATAGTTTGCCCAAGGACACATTCTAAGTGATAGAGACAGGACTTGAGGAAAGCTCTGCTTGACTCTTAACCTCCTCTCTAAGGATAGTAAGTAGCAGTTATGTAATTGAGTTTTACCAAAGCTAATCTGTCATCAAGGGGTAAGATAGATTACGCTATTGATAAATTAAACAGTTGATTGGATTCCACAGCAAAGATAGGGAATACTTCATCAACATATTAAAAAATGAAAGTATAAGTAAAATACTTAGTCTTTCTTCAGTTCCCATTGCTCACTGTCTGAATGTCTGCTTAAGAAGATACTCGTATAGAATAGTGATAGTACTCCTGTTTCATTCAGCAGGTTGGGCCCTTCTTCAGAATTTATTTCATTTCATTTGAACTTGATTCCCTGTCTTAAGTTTTGTGAGGTGTATGACTTTTGTGATGGTGAGATTTGAGATCTACTGGTTTGAATACTTTTATAAATATATGTGTTATATATGTATATCCTAGAATGAAGACTTGTCACTGTTTTGTCCAAGTTATGTTAGTAGAAGAATTCACTTTTTGACTTTGCTGTAGCTGTCTTTTGTTTTAATCATTTCCCCTTTGAGATGTGATAACTTTAAAAAACGCTGAGTTTTTTTTTCCCTTTGATAAAAAAATTATCAAATTGTTAATAAAATTAGATTTTATTGATATTAAATTAGATTGATAGTTGATATTAAAATTAGATTCAGATAGTACCATCTGATACCAGTTTGTTAGGTCAGACTTTTTTTTCTCTTCAAAAGATCATAATGTTGAAGAACATGGTAGAAATTCAGTGGAATTAGATATGAATTGCATAGGTCAGGGAGAATTCCATGTATATCTGTGGGTCTCCTGTTAAGACCAGTTTTGATTGGTAGAGAGAGATACTGCCCTTCATTCACTGTGGACTCTGCTGTTCTTTAACCCAGAGCTAATTTAAAATCTATATGAGAAGCAGTAATATACAGTATGTTTTCATGGATAATGGAGTCAGGTACATCTACTTTGGATAATAAAGTAGTTTCCTTTAACATTTACAGATCAAAATAAATCAAATACCCATATATCTGTGAACTGTGGAACCTTTTATCCTTAATGACACTGGTGCGGAGGAGATAGATCTAATGGTTGGATTTCTAAAACTATCTTTTAGTTTCTTTACTGCCAGCTTGATTGCTTAGCGTAAAAATCAGGACATGTAGTAAGCAGGAAATATAGATGTGTAAAGAATTCATAGTTAATTGAGAAATATGTCTCAGTTAAGTGAATTAGTACTGAAACGAACAAACAGTTGGGGGACACATAATGTGTGTCTCAGACCCTGAGACGAGGGTTTGCATGCAAGAAGTTTATTCAGGAAATGGAGGGAACACTGGTCAGGAAGGAGGAAGTAGGGAAGAGAGGTAGGGAGGAAAGGCAGCCAGTACCATTCTTAACCCATCTACTCTAATGGGTGGGTCACTAGAGCTGTTCCCTTAGGAAAACTTTGGAAAACAGTAAAGAACACACAGAATTATCCCACCCAGAGGGAAGGGAAACTGGACCTTTAAATGCCAATTCCTGTGTCATTGCTTGAGGTCTGTTCCTGGGGTTGTTAATTTCCTGGCACTTCTGATCTGCTATATATGTGGACGGAGCAGAGAAGTTCTCAGGCACAGAAATGCAGATGCCTACAACTGGAAATTGGCTAGACTAGAACACTGATAATCTGAAGGGTATAGTGGGGCACTGACACCATCTGCTACAGAAAACCACATCCTTTGAAATACAGTTTTAAATTATATTGAGCATGTGTCACATGGAGGTGAAGAGTTGATAATGGCCTTTTCTCATGTTTGAAGGGCTGTCATGTTGAAGAAGCAAGCAGACTTACTGACTTATTGTATATAATAAATAAGAACTAAAATCAGTATGTGGAAGTGACAGGATGTCATTGAACAATTTGCGATTCCCAGAGGGTAGCTCATTTTGTTTGAAGTACTAAAGGTGTTTCTTAGTAAAAGCCTGCATGATTTTGCTAAAAGGGATGTTGGTTGTTGGCTTTGTCAGGGAAAGTTGAACCCCAACTCTTAACATTCTGTGATAAGCTTGGGTCAGAATTCTCTTTTGTTTTGCTATACTTTAAATTTGAATCCTATTCCATTTGGACTTCATTTGCTATTTGAGTATCTTCTATTCTGTGGATGATTAATAAGTAGGGTGACTTTATATATTCTGGTTTGCTTGGGACAGTGCTGGTTTACGTCTCTTGCCCTGCCAGTGATTATTTATAGTGACTACATTCTCTCTTAAAGGTGTCCCATTTTGGACGGTAAATATAAGCTTACTCTACTAATTTTAATTTGAGGGGAAAACAGTGTTTTTTTTTCTCTTTAAAAGAAAAAAGCCACATAAGTACTTTGAGGATTAAACAGTTTTCAAAATAATAGATATGCAAACTTGATACTCGGTCAGAAAAGAATCTAGGTTTTAGTATATATTGATACAACGTTTTGATTTATCTGAATTCTTCCATAGCCATGTTATTCTTTTAATTTCATAATTATTTTCTTGCATTCTTTTAACAGAAGGCAGACAGTAACAAGCACTCCTTGCTGGATTGAACTTCATCTGAATGGACCTCTACAGTGGTTGGACAAAGTATTAACTCAGATGGGATCCCCTTCAGTGCGTTGCTCAAGCATGTCATAAAGCTTTGTCACCAGTCAAGTCCCATCAAAAGACTTAATGTACCAACTCTTCTGTCATAGTATTTGTGTGTGGTCCCCGTGGACTGTTTACTATCCAAAAATTCAAGAGAAACAGCACTTGAGGTCTCATCAATTAAAGCACCTTGTGGAATCGGTTTCCTATGTTTGAATATTAGATGGGAAAATTAGTGTCTAGAAATACCCTCCCATAAAGGAGGAAGAGAAGATTTTAAAGACTTACTGATGTCTTGCTGGGCATAAAACTGAGTGTCCCAAAGGTTTATTAATAACAGTAGTAGTTATGTGTACAGGTAATGTATCGTGATCCAGTATCACAGTATTGTGCTGTTTATATACATTTTTAGTTTGCATAAATTAGGTGTGTGTGTGCTGCTTCTTGATTTAGGCAAGGCTTTATAAAGTTACAGTACCTAATCTGTTATTCCCACTTCTTTGTTATTTTTGTGTGTCTTTTTTAATATATAATATATATCAAGATTTTCAAATTATCATTTAGAAGCAGATTTCCCTTGTAGAAAAACTAATTTTTCTGCCTTTTACCAAAAATAAACTCTTGGGGGAAGAAAAGTGGATTAACTTTTGAAATCCTTGACCTTAATGTGTTCAGTGGGTCTTAAATATTCATTCTTTTTGTGTTTGTTTACTTACTGCTAAAACCTTATGGAAATTTTTCCAGACCTCTCCTCCATTTCCACTTTTGTCCTGATACCAAAACAGTGTAGCGTGACATCCATCACCAGTAACGGTTGCACTGATACCGCCAGCACCAGTTAATTCTGGGGTACGGTAACAAATCTTATGGAGCAAGTCCCTTTGTCTTACACCGGATCTCAGTTTCAGCAGATGATAATAGACTAGTGTAACCTAGCAGTCTTTTGATTCATCTTTACATCTCATTAAAAAATGCACAGGTGGCAGTATAATTATTTTCAGGGATATGCTACAATTATTTCAATATATTTATCCTTTTTAAAAATTCAGTCTATAGAGATAAACACTCTTTAAAAAGGTCTTTTAAAATATTTCAATAGCAAACCTAGTGCTCTTTGAGTTGAGTTTCATTTGATTTAGTTACCAGATTGTATTATGGAATGGACCTTTTGTAAATGTAATTGCTTCAGCAGAATACCTAGAAAAGTAATGCTGAGGTGTGATCAGCAGGTAAAGGCCATCTGTTTTTAAGGTATGTTGTATTAAATTTATACAATCTATGTTATTTTACATAATTATGAATTCTGAATTTTAAAATTTGGGGGAGAAGCAGTTTAGCAAGTTTTTTAGCTTATAATTACCTACACTCTGAGCTGTTCTTAACTAATCCTGAATATGTGGTGACTATTAGAACCAACCATGCATTTTGCTCTACAGTGATAGGAGATGTCGGAAACTCTGTTGGAAGTCCACCCTGCAGCAGATAATCCTTATGTTTATTGTTAACTCATTGCAGTTTAAACATTTCTTGTTTGCATCTCAGTAGAAATGGAAAGTAACCACTCCTGGTCCCCTTCTAGTAAGTTTTCATATTTTTAAAGACAGATTATCTTTGGTACTTGTTTTTTGAAACCATATTCACCTTTATCTACAGGTGTTATTTTCAATACTTTCAGCATTGGTTGTTTTCTATTAGATATTCCCCATTTTTCTATATTTGTGTATGCATGTATGTGTTTATGTAAACTTGGTATAGTAATTTTTTATTCATGCAACAAATATTTATTGTTCACCTGTTATGTGTGCCAGGAACTTTCTTAGCCTTTGGGTAAAGGTGAACAAGACAGATAAGGCCCTTGCCTTTGCTGAGATAGCAGTTTCTATAATGCTTAATTAGCTTATTTGTCTATGAAGGAGATAAAACAGGGTACTGTGATAAAGCATAGCAGGGGGAATGCTTCTGAAAGGTAGTGATGCTTGAGCTAACACTTCGGTGAGAAAGGAGCAAGCCTTGTGGAGAGAAAAATAGGCATTCTTGGCAAAGAAAGTGGCATCAAATGCAAAGGCTTATTTTAAAGGAAACTCATGATTTACTAGGTGTTTATGCTTTATACAAAAACCTCTACACAGGTCCAAACTTGAGGATCAGATTGGTTCTACAGTTTATAATAGTTGAAGGTGGCCTTACTTTGTGATAGATTGCTTCATGTGTCATTCTCACTAATATTTCCTCTTCCTCAAATCCTTCCTGTAAAAAGTTTACACCAGGTCAATACCATTTAATTGAACAACCCTTTCTTCAGTTCTGCCTTGGGCAGATTTTCACCATTGTGACTGGCTGCTTGCTTCCAGATGTCCTGCTGCCCGAAATGATTACTTCTGCAGCCCATCCTGTGGATAGAGTAAATGTCCCAGGTATTACCACAGTCAGACCTGTTGGAAATGTGGAGGCTCTGCCCTTTGGAAGTGTTTGCTTACTAGAGGACTTGTAGTGATGTTAGGGAACACTGTTCTTTGTCTGGTTGAAAGTGATAGAACATCCTGGCAGTTGCTCTTGCATTGATATGTTAAGCAAAGCAGTGCCATCTGTAGCATTTCAGTAGTGGATCACATCTCTACAGTTCTGGTGGCATTCTTCTGTACAGTATGAAACTGGGACTCACCTCTTTGGAAGCACCCAAGTATTCAGCGGTTAGACCTGTCAAGCCGTTGACTTTGTGGTGGTGGTGGTTACATTTGTATGAGTGTGTTCAGTGGTCTTCCTTGCTTTTTAATGCGATGCTGGTTTTGCATTCTGTTTTGGCCACTGTGGCCTAATTTTTGCCGATTGTTTTTTCCCTTTATAGGGTTTGTTTTCATTCTTCTAAGTGATAAGATCTCCTCTCTGTAGAATTTTGTCTTTATTTAGATTAGCAACATCATTTAGAATTTCTTCTACACAGTGCTGGTAATTTCCTCAGTTTAACAACATGAGAACTGAATGATCATGCTTTCTGTCACATTTCTAAGATGAATGGTGGTTTTCACAGTGGATTACATACACCTTAGGGCTGGTTTAGGGAATTGGAGGCTGGTGACATTCCCACTGACTTTGGCCTGGCCAGTGGCAGCTTCATTTTTATTCTGTGTTGGAGTTCCACGTAGGAACTCCAATAGAATGATTTCTTTATTTAAAAAGTTTTACTGCTTAAAAAAAGTTTGACTTTCCTGACTAGATTTGAACTATACCAGTTAGTGTGCTAATTGTACATTATGATATACATTCGTTCAATAAACATTTATTGATGCCTGTTCTTTACCTACCCAGTGTGATAGATGTTGAGTAATAAAAAGATAACTGGGATTTGGTACTGACTCTCAAGCCATCTTAGTCGTGTGGGGTTACTTTCTCTCTCAGGACCTGTCACTTTGCCAGAAGAAAATCTGCCTAATTTTTCTTGAAAGCTATATATTCTTACTCTGTATTCGTACTCTTATTCTGTATTCTAAGTATATATTTGCAAATTGTTAATATCTGGGGTTTTTTTAAACCTCACATCATATCTAGTTTTGCTTGGTTCATCTGTCCTTTAAACATTGCCAGATATTCTCCTTTGTTAAAATTATTTTATTGATAATTTCACTTTATTTGTGCCTTTATTGTCAGTTTCATCAAGACTAAGATTTTGAACTTGAAAAACAATCAGTCTAGTCTCTTGCTAGTTGAAATCAAATAAAAGAGTATATATACCCAGTTGGTTTCTCTACCTCTTCCAAAAATTGTCCAAATATACCTTTAACATCTTTCTTTTTTTTAAATAACTAAATACTTTGAGCATTTACTCAATAATCAGTGCCCTCCTGGTCTGGTTGATGGTGGGAAGTAATGTAACGCAAGACAATCCTCACTGTACTTAGCATCTGTCTTTATGTACAGTCTTTACTTTCATAGCTGAACATTCCAGCTTCACAGTTTGCCACCCCTCCACCATTCCCCAGTATCTCTTTAGATAACTAAGTAGACTGTGGACATAAGCAACCCGTGATCTTGTCTCTTACTCTGGTGCAACACATTGAGGTTTAGACATAACACATTATTGCCCATTTTCTTTCCTTCGTGAACTTTATTTTGCTGAGTCCTTTATATTCATCAACTGAATTTTATTCTTCCTTCCCTTCTCTTGACAACACGTATCCCTAGTGGTTTTGCTAGTTGCCCTCTTCCTTGCCAACCGTGTTGTATCTGCATACATCGGAATGTTTCTCTCCTTTGAACTTTACTAAAGACCAAAAAGGATGGTGCTGTTCAATCCCAGGGTCCAAATTCCTTCACCACGAAGGTTGACATTGTTGAGATTGGTCAGTCACTTAAATCTTACAAATGGCTCAGAAATTCTATCCAGTTAAACGTTTTTGTGATGATAGCGTACATCGTCAGATTCTGTTGTAAATTATGTTCAGGATTATGGACTTTTCTGGTAGTTGCAGCCAATGATTTCCTCATAATACTAGCCCTGTTTCCACCTTGGGGCATATTGGGTTGTTGTATTTACTACAATCAAGAGTAATAATGTTAGTGTGTGGTGTCTAGAGGTTGTCAGAGTCCTATTGAATTCCTTTTATATCTTCCTTTTCAAGTTTTCATAAATATTTTGTCTGTTCAAGACTACCTTTTGTGTGTGGGGATTGAGGGACAAATTATCTCTTGGAGTGGAATTCCTATGTTTGAAACCTCAACCAGGAAATGTGAGCTATACTAGATATAGATAGCCTCATGATAGCTTTTATGATGAGAACTTGTCTAATGTGTTCATATAATTTCTTGAGTAGGAACTGTTTTATCTTGGATATTATAGCTGACTTTATATATAGCATAACTGCCTTAAATCTTTTTAGTAGGAAATAAATTATATAATGTGTATGTATGGATTTATATATACACTCACAGAAAAATCTTAACAGTAGGGGTTATTTGCATACATTTTAACAGTGTTCAATGATTCTATTGTTTAAATCTCATATCAGTAAAAAAATTCTTAAGTTTCTTGCAGACATTTTCCTTTCATGGACAGACCATCAGGGTAAATTTTTTATTCTGCCAGGGTCCTAATTTGGCAGTTCAGTTAATATGCCATTTTTAGGCAGCTTGACAATTAAGAATCATAACTGGAACATCAAAAAAAAAAAGCTCTGAGTGGTCTCTGGAAGGTACTTGCTTAAGGTTACCTTTTTTTTTTTTTTTAAATAATGTTAGGTTGTGTGTCCGCCACACCTGCTCTTTCCCCCGGCTTAAGACTGCTGCTTAAGATACCCTGGGAAGCACCACTACCAAGTCAAGTTTTCCTGTATTGAAGGGTAGCCTCAAGATGACTTTCTTAGCTGTGCTCAACAGAAATGGATTTTCCAAAGTTCTTTGGGCCATTTCTGATTCACAGAGGATCTGACCAGAGTGTATTAGCCTGAGTTAACTTCAGTGTCAATTGGTTTGCTGCCATGAGATCCATAATAGACCCAAAATTTCACCATTGATTGAGATGTAAGGGCCCTTTGAAAGAATAGTACCACTGATGTTAGGACTGAAGTGAGGATTCATTAACTCCACACAAAGGACTTTTAGATGTTTCTCCAACCAAATTTCCCCCCAAATTATATTCTTCTACCCTCTTTAAAAAAAAAACAAAAAAACAAGCTCTTACTTTCTATAGAATTTCCAGTTTGCTCTTTTGGGTGGGGGGTAGGGATTTACTTTCTCTTTCTAATTAAAGATGCTAATTTATTGAACCATGAAATCCGTAATATATTGATTTAAGGACAAAAGTGAGGGTTTAGAATTGTAAAAGTGCTTCACTATTACAGAGTTTTCATTTCACACTTGACTCTTCTTTCTCCCTGTGGCTTTAAAGCTTTTGGCGGTTTTACAGCGTTATTCACTAGGTAACTTTTGCCATATTTCTGGTTCTGTCAGTCCTACCGATTACAGTGCTGTGACATAAAGTTAGTTCTCAGCATTTGTCTGTAGGAATAGAAGTCTTACTGAAGTCTTTTTCTTCCAAAGAGATTTTCCTTTCTCAGTAAGTTCCTTAGAAAATACTTGTTTGTCACTCTCTTTATTCATGTTCTTGGATTGTTCAAACAGCAAAAAAAAAATGTTGGTGAAAACGATTAGGGTCCTTTTCTGATGAATGTATGTACCTGCATTAAGAATGTAGTCATTTGTTGGTTTTATGTAACTAATATACACACATTAATTTTAATCAAGAGAAAGAATTATCACATACATAGCAAGTAGGTAACATGCATGGCTTTTACATTTTTAAAAAACACCCTATTTTTTGGCAAAATGTAGAACCCAAAATGGTCATTTCTTAGACCAACTTTACCTCAGGCTTCATTTTTGCTGTTTTGACCCTGGCCTTTAAGGCATAAATATTTATATCTTTTTATTAGTGATAGTGAGACTGTGACACTAACCATTTCTGTACAAGACAGCAAAACAAGAAAAACTATAAAGACTAAGATGAAAGCAGTTGTGTGGTTTTTGAGCTAGATCACAGCATTTTGTAGGCAAAATAAAAACATTCATATCTGAGAATTTTTTTTTTTTTTTTGGCCATCTTTTCCCAAGGCCAGACCTTCTGGTAGAGCACAGTTAAAAGTAACATAATTCTGGGCCTTTGTAATCTGAGGGAAATAGCCCCAGTTGGCAGTCTTCATGTTAATATATGAAACAAGAATGTAGGAAATAGTTGGCAAAGCGTGTTTTCACCTAAAAAGAAAATAATATGAAAAAATATAAAACTATTATTCATTTAGCTCTCAAAATCTCAAAAAGATACAGTAAAATACTATATAACTGGACAAAACCAGAAGAACGTATAGAGGATTTGTGGGAAAACAGGTTTCAAGGATGAACTTTTATACACTGCTCAACAATTTGCTTACGTTCTACCAACTATTCTTAAAATTGACACTGTTAAATAAGATATTTCTAGGAACTAATGATTAGCAAATGTCCTAAAAATATTTTTAAGCCAATTCCCTCGTAAGTAGCCCTATTTACTCTTGAAAATTCTTACCCTTTCTCTAGCGATACTAAGGGAGGAGTGAGTAGTGTTCTTAGGGTGACCAACTGCCCTGGTGTGTCTGGGACTGAGGCAGTCCCCTGGATGCAGGACTTTGAGTGCTAAACCCAGGAAGTCCCCAGGCACACCAAGGAGGAGCTGATAGCCTTAAGTGTTCTTGTGACTTACCCTCACCTTAAACATTGTAATAGTTGCGGTTAAATTCAGCTGCCCTATAGCATATGTGTCCTCCAATCACTTACTATTGTGTATGGAATGTGAGATTTATACCAATAATAGCTAATGGCACCAACGTGGTAGTGAGACTAACACAGTAATCCAGGGAAGATAACTGGTGGTTTAATGAAACAGAAGAGGCAACTAGATAGCAAAGTTTTTCAGAACCTGTGTGTATATGTAAGTACAGATCATGTCTTTATGGGGTTAAATTTAAATTTTCACAGTAAAGGAAAACTGAGTAATGCTGTGGATTTCTTCTCTCTTGAGGGAAAATATGGCCTTTGATGCTCTATCCTCTACTACATTCCCCAGACTATCCTGCTCAAGAAGCCAGAATGTGGCATTATTATATTTATTCTCAGTGAATGTTGTATTGAGATTATTAAATGCATCAGCCAATGGCAGGTGAAGGAATTGGGTGTCCTGATCCAGACAGAGCAGCACCCTAAGTTCTGATAGCCTCCTACCCCTCAGGTGCTTACCAGCTACAACACCGACCACGGGAGGTGAGATTTTTCTAAGACGGCATTAATTTTGTAATGCAATATGATGGATGCAGAGTCTGTTATTGTTTCCCTGTGGTAGTCCTCAGACTGCATCCTCTGTGCACTGTGATGTAGATGGTAGATGTGTTCTTTGTAAGCTTTAATCCTATGATTGTCAAAATATGATGTGTTTCCTTTTTTTTTTTAAATTAAACAGTGAGCTGAGGCTTTATTTCAGCTGGTTTTCAAGTTAAAATTGTGAAATACTGATTTCCTTCCCACCACCCACACCAAATATTTTAGTCTATTTAAAGAACAAAAAAAAAAAAAAGTTAAGAAAACGTTGCTTAAATGTCCTGTGATTTCTGGTCAAATTTTATATATATTTGTGTGTGTCTGTGTATGTGCTTTCACTTTTTACCTTGTTGGCTCTCTACCTGTGTTAATAGTACTGTCACCATTGAAAGGTGAACATTTTTCCTAGCATTAAAAAAAAAGCGATTTGAGTTGTTTACCATGTTATTATGGGACTAATTTTTAATCGTTTTCATTGATTTTGACTTAAACTGATCTTTTTTTAGAGGGGATTATATTTTGCTGACCACACTCTAAATTGTACAGAAACAAAAGAAATTTGTTGTGTGTATTTTCACATAATGGAATTATGCTATTGAGCGCATCTTTTTATTTTTTAAGTTTGGTGTTATATAAAAAGATTATCCCACTCCCCTGGCAGACAGATAACGCACTGCTTAGTATACACACACAAAACGCACCTCATAGTGCTAGTAGGTTAGGCATTTTAGTTTGCTTCAGAGCTTGCCTGTACCAAATCATGATCTAATACACATGACCTGTGCTGTAAATGGACTAGAAAGTGAAATTCACATTTACCCTCAAAATGTACTCTTAGCAGAAACAGCAAATGGTATTCTTTTAAAGATTTCATTGAAAAATAATACGCAAGGTGTACTCATAATTAATAACATCATGAAATAATGGAAAAACAAACTTTTTAGATCAACCAGACTTTCTTTGTGCCTCGCAGGAACTCAGTTCCTAGGATGAATCAATACTTCTCTCATTAGCAGACTGCTTTCATTAGACCATTTAAGACACCTACGTTAGGATGCAACAAAAGGGACCTCAAAATCTAAAATACACTATGCTACTTGGCATTGAACAGCCCAGGGCCTAGCTTGATTTCGTTAACAATTTTGTGTTGGTAGGAAACCTACTTGAACAAATCCTACTTAAATTGCTACACCATACAACTCTATAAACAATCTAAAAGGAGCCTTCCAGCATTGAACTGCAACATCACTTCAGTTGACAGACGACTAGAAGAGATCCTTTTCCATCGTCACTTCACCCTGGGAGCTTTCCTGCTTGTTACCCTGGTGTTAGTGACACTGGTTATCTGCGTCGGAAGATTTTTTATAGCAACCCCAGTGTCCATAATTGTGCATATTCAAGGGGCTGAAGGGTAGGAGAGAAGTATTATTTGTATGTTTGGCCTTTCTCTCCACTTGGCAAATCCTTTTTTCCCACTTGCTTCAAAAGAAATTGAAAGTCCTAGTGTGGGAAGCATGCCTATTAATATCACACAGATGTACTCCAGTGCCCTCGTTCTCAGCGTGAGGTGTGCCCAAGGACTAGGGTGAAGGTCATGTTCATCCGCTGCCCAAGAATATATTTGCACCATGCAGTTATCCAGCTTCTTTTTAACAGACTCATCCTTTTCATCAAAATAATACAAGATGAGCCCAACCTAAAAATTAAAAGTTTGCAAATGTAGGGATCCAAAAGTCAAAGGCGTACATAAAAGCTGTTTTCTGCTGCGATGAATAGATATGAAAATACTTGTAGAACTGATCGGATGCTAGTTTGCACATAGACTTAATTGCATTCTTAAAGCGGACCACACTAACTGAGGGCAAGAACATTGAATCAGACTTATGGGTAGCAAGTTCTGTGATAAGCCAACACGATCTTTAGGAAGCCATGAGAACAGAGTGTGTTACTGTGCTCCAGTCCGAGCTACGTGACCTTATTTGAGATAGGGATTTGCCATAGTTTTTATATAATCTTCAATTTTTTTGTACCTACTTTAATGCTGTGCAGCAATAAGTTTGTTGAAAAAGTGTAGAAAGCAGTTCAGGAAGGATAAGATCACAGAGGAAGGAGAAGTCGCTTCTGAACAGTGTGGTGCAGGACGAGGAAGGACAAGATACGATTTAAGCACAGTGTTCAAGGATGCATTGAATTTGGATAGATGGAGAGGACTTTTGGGGCCAGTCAAAATGAGGTCTTGGAACAGAACTTGTGGATCTGAACGTGCATGAAAGCTGGACAACTTGACTGAGCTGCTATGAATGGTGAGCAGAAAACTGACAACCACAAGCTAGGTAGGTGCTACTGTGAAGCCCACGTCTAATAATAGCACCTAGATAGCCAGGAGGTAAAAACCATACATGACTCTACACCTTGGGTCTTGTAATCTACACAGAGATTGTGCTACTGAGCTGGCTGGCTGGGGCAGAGGACATGAGAACACCAGCCATAACCCCAGCCGAGGATGGACTGCTGGTGTGGGGCGGGGGGAGTTTAAACATGTACATATATGTGTGTGTGTATTGAGTGAAATTTAACTTTCTGCTCACAGCTGGAGGTGATTAATCTAGAGAACCCTCTGAAATTTTATGCAGAATTGTGTGTATTTGTAGACTTTTATGGTGAGAAGGAGCAGTCATCACAGAGGCCTTAACCACTGCCCAACAGTGATTCCATTGAGACCACCCACCTTGAACTTAAGCTAGAATTAACTCTGTTTTTAGATCTGTTAAGGTTTTTTCCATGAGAGATCTTATCTCTAAGCTATTTTAACTTGTTATTGGCAGTATTTGATCACACTATTTTAAACATAAATGCCATGTAAATAAGATATTAATATAACCGATGACCCACTTTTAAATGATTGCAGTTTTTAAGTATGTTTGGGCTGTAGTGGGAAAAAATGAAGATTTACACAAGCCTAGCCTAACATCTGGAATAAAAGTATTCTAGGTTGCCTTTTTATAATGAAAATATTTTTATATTGAAAAAACAGATTAGTGTCTTTGTTTTACCCAAGAACCACAAGTTACTTTGTTCCAACTTTTAAATCAAAATCTTGAATAATAGCATGTGGTATCACCACATTTTAAAAACGTACTTAGTCAATCATAAACACATTTTCTAAGGAATTGAATTTTATAGAGATAATTGAATGCTTTCATCTGTAACAGAATTAGTGGCCTGCAAACCACTGTGGTTTCTTGCTTCGCTCTGAAGTTGTTAAAGGGGGAATTTTCTGCTCCAAGTTACATGCATAAAGGGAGTAAGATGCAAAGTAAAATTCAGTTTTTAAATTCTAAAGCAACAACCACTGACAAAATGTTATCCTCTAAAAGTTTAACTACTTTTTAACCAAACAGTTGTTTTCCTGTCTTTTATCATTCCAGTATCTAGGTGCTTAAATTAACATAGGTATAAAATCAAATATGTTAATAAAATCAAGCTAGACTTGGTAAACTAAATTTGGAGTAAAGTTTCTAGCAGTGTCTATATGACATCTCATGTGGTGTGATTTTCATTCAGCAAAATGTTACTTAATTCTCTATGTTTTGCTTCCCCCATTTCCATCCTACCCCTATAACCTCCTGCAATTAACCCTTAGAAAACTGCCTTATCTTAGAATATTTAATTGATCTGTTTCTGTTTTTTAAGAGCCAAAATCACAAAAGGGAGAGATGGCTAAGAATCTGGCTTGTTATTACATCCTTCAGAAAATCACCTTTAAAATGGGTGCATATTTTGTGTATCCTCTCTTAATTTCTAGTTTTGTGGGTGTACTTTTATTCTATTGAGTATTGCCACCAAGGAACAACTAATCTTCACACTTAGAATTTACATAATTAGTGATTGGCTGAAAAGGGGTATTGAACATAAAATCTTAGATAAAACTGAGAAATGGAAGATTTATATAATTTAGTCTCCTGGTTGGCTGTTTCTCAACTGGGAATAGCAATGTCTTAAAGGACATTTAAGCAACAAAAATGCTAAGGGTGGGATGCTTGAAGAAAAGAGCCCTGTAATGGTCAACTACTTCAGTTACCTTGGATAATGGAATAAAACTCAGTTGCCTTTTTAAAACAAACTTTTTCTGTCTTTAATGACTTTGGACAGAATCATATTCTGCTAGTTTTAAGCCTTGGTTATCATTTCTGATGTAATGGAAAATACAGCTGAACTCAGAATCAGAGGTCTTCCGTTTGGGCCCTGATTCTGCCAGTTTATGGTGACATCAGATAGATAATTTCAACAGTCTGCTGCTTCAAGTTCCTCATTTCCTCCAATTCCCCAAAATGAGGAAGTTGCTTTTCAGGGTGGTTATGAGGATTAAATGAGAACACTTTACACAGAGTAGAAGCTCAGCGCTGGAGGACTGAATCCACAGTCGAGGGAGTGTCAGGAGGTGGTGGCAGCAAAGAAGGTCTTTGCTACCAAACCTGCCTCAGAAAAGCGGCACGAGATACCACACTGAGAGATGTCAAGTAAATGAAAAGCTATGGGAGCAGTTAACCGTTGCCACAGAAGTAATGCATAACATCCATAAAAGCCCAGTGGCGTGCAATTGTAAACATTCATTTAGTTTACGAGTTAGATCAGTGATTTAGATGGGGCGTCTCTGGGTAGTTCTAGTTTTGCCTGGCTCGCTGGGGAGGTGGCCTTGACTCAGCCCTTTTCTGTGTCTCATCCTCCTGCAGCTGCCCCAGGCATGTTTCCATGAGGTGGCAGGAGGGAACAGCAACCGAGCCCAGTCCCAGGAGCCCCTTTCAAGTCTGCACCCTCCCTACTGACTGATCTGCATTCCCCAGAAGCAAGCCCCAAGCAAAGCTCAGCGTGGAAAGGCACCACACAGTGAAATGGCAAAGGAGGAGGGTACCAGGAGGGTGAAGAATTGGGGCCCTAACAGCAATCAATCCACCGTGCCCACGCTTTGTGCTGTCTCACTGTTGTACTTGTTTGCCAGTGAAGAGTGGGAAATGTGGGGAAGCTGAGGACATCCCAAGCTGGGATATATTTGGTTCAAGTGTTTTCAATCCATGGAACATTAAGTAGAAGCCTCTTCTAACATACACCATGAAGGTGAGTTAAAACCAAAGCAGTGTATTTTCTGTCTACTCTAGGTGCTTCCTTGCTGTTGCCCCTGGTCATTATCATATGACCGGAATTAGCACCCTCTAAACTTGGAGCCTGGCTTGTACAGAACTAGGAGAGTCCACCTCACAAATGAGGTAAAAAGAAGCCTTTGATTCAGAGAAACATTTTCTCTTAATGATGAACTTTTACATTCATTAACGCCACTTCCAGAACCTTTCTGGGACTTCTTACGTACAAAGAAGCTGTATGCCTGCTGTACCTAACGCTGGACCTTTCTGGAGGCCTGAAGTGCTTTAGGAAAGATTCGCCAATAATAATGATGGATCACGGTATGTTGTAACTCTGACACACATTTTAAAAAAGGAAACACCACAATTATCTGTGTCCTGTTTATTACAAGTATCAAAATTGTCTGGAGGGTCCGAGTCTCTGCTGTTGAAGTTGGGGAGCGAGCGTTTCTTTGGAGACATGGCTAGGCTTGGTAGCCCTGGAAAGTGGAATTGACTTCAGCCTTCAACTTTTAGGTGCCCAATGTTTCCTTACCACATTTTTCAGAGAACTGAGTATATATCTCCTCGAATATATGTTTAAATGAGCTCCCCTTCCCCCTATTCCTCTTTAATGGTCACACAACTTTTGTTTATCACATTCATGTAAATACACAAAAATATTCTGTGGTCTTTTACGGGTGGCACAGTGGATGAAACTCTTTATATTTAACTTTATAATATACCCATTATTTTTGTAAAATACAAAAGCACCAGCAAAAAAATTATCCAGATTACAACAACCAGAGAAAACCACTGTTAGGTGGTGTAATTTTTTCTTCTCCTCCTTGCTTTGGATGTATATGTATTTTTAACAGGAAATGTTTGAAGTATCTCCAGCAGCACGTTGAGTTAGAGAAAGCTATTACAAATCATAAGAAAAATCTCTAAAATTAAGCCATTCAGCAAGCCATAATGGACAATTTGTTTTTAACTTGCTTTGAGCAACACACAAATTTGGTGTTTGAAATTAAATATAAACATTTTAGACATTTTTTATGCATGATTTTTTTAACGTGCCTTAACTTGACTATATACTTTCATTAGTGTATTTGAAACTGAACATTTCTTTGTCGTGTCTGTTGCAAGTGTCCTAAAATAAAAGTGTGCAGTGGAACCAAAGAATTTTATTGATCAGCTAGCATTATGTTTGGATATAATGAGCATAGAAAATGTATTGGACATACATAGTATTAAACATGCCAAGTTAATCAGTTAGTAATATTATGTTAAACCATTCGTGATTACTTCCTTGTTCATGTTTTGGTAAATTGTTTAGGCAGTTATTAGATGAAGTTCTATCTTTTCTTATTTTCCAACTTATATTATCCAAAAGTATTATGCATTTTACATACAATCCAAAAATGTCATAGTGTGCTTTGGTATTTTTTTAAAAAGCTACATGGTTATATAAGAACATTTTTTTCATGAAAACCAAAACTTCTGAACAATACATAGATATAGTTAAAAAAAAAAAAAAAAAGAATTTCCTTCCACTCCAATCCACTTCCACAGCCCTCCCTGAAGAAAGCCTTTGGGTATTTTTGTCTTTGCTAAATGTGGACTGGGAGCTAAAATTTGCAAGGAAAGTTGATCTTATCTCCAGGTTCTAAGAGGCCCCACGGTGAGATGTATCTTTATCAGCCCTTAGGTGACCCGCCCCCCGCCCACCCCCACCTGCTGGTCCCACGGTGACTCTCCAGAACTTTCATTCTCCTCACCACAAGTGCCTCTTTCTCCCCTCCTCAGCCCAGTGGCAGAGAAAAAGTTGTCTTGTGTCAGGACTAAGCCATGGACTCTGAGCCCAGCTGGTTCTGTGTGGCTCCTCTAGGAGGTTTCCAATCAGTTATTCCTTCTCAGGTTTTCAGTTCTCAGTGGCCACTTGCCCCTTCCTGCAGCCTATATGTCTTCAGTAACTCCCACTTTAAAAGACAACAGGAAAATGAAAACAAACTTCCTTGCAACCCCGTAACGACTTTCTGTCCTGCTGTTCACAGCCAAGCACGTTGAGACCAATTTGTACCAGCCATCTCGATTTTCTATCCTACCACCTTACTGGCTGAAGTCACTTCTCCAATTACTGCTCTTGCCATTGGGTGCTGCACTTGTCTTTTCCCTCAGACTGGGAGGAAGTGACGTCCTGTCCAAGGCTAATTCTTGTACCAGTGCTTAGATAACTGTTTTCCGAAATGTAGTCACAGGGAGAGCTTTTAAAATGCAGCTTCCCTGGCCTCCCCTGAGGGATTCTGATTTAGCAGGTCTGGAAAGGAACAGTGAGAGCTGCATTTTTAGAAAGCCCAAAGTGACTGTCAGTCAGCAAACCCCTGCTTTAGGCCGCATTTCCCTGTGAGCTTTCAGACCTTGCCCCGTCAATGCTATTCCATTTTCCCACCTCCCACACATTGCAACTTAGACTGTGCAAAAGTAAGTTGCACTTTCTTTATTTCATATAATTAATTGAAAATTCCTCATCAGCCCCATCTGGCTTTAGTTAGGAGGGTGTGGGAAGAGGTAGATGACCTTGAACTTGCCAGTCAGAGATAACTCATTCTCTTATTCCAACAGCTTATGTTGGGCTTCAAATTGCCTCTTTGGAATAAATGCTCAGCTTTTCAAAGTGTCTTCCAGTCTTCCTCCCCGAGATGGCTCTAGTGGATGGGGGAGTAGAAGTCACCTCTGGGTGACGGGGGAAGCGGTTCTCCAGTGACTGTGCTCAGGTCCTTGGGCAGTCTTGCTTCTGCTGTTCCATCCTGCTGTCTCTGTTCAGTGGCCACTGTCCTTACTGAATCTGCTGGTGCATGTGAGTGACTCCTTGGCTTTTGTTCACATGTTGGCATGTCCCGCTGCTGACCACAACTCTGCCATTGCCCGTGGTTTCAAGGTCTCCTCTTTCAACAGCCTTCATTTTCCAACTTTAGGACTCTTTATCTGCTGACTCTTGGAAAAGGGGGAGGTTGGAACGTTGGGATGTCCTGAGCATCTTGCTCAAGCTTTGGGAAGCCAACAGAGTCTTCTCAGACTAGCTGGTCAGCTCCCTCTACCAATCATGAGCTAGTGCCCCTAAGCCGTATTGCATATGCCTCTGAGTCCCAAGAAGGACTTCTCTGAGTGGCTCGCAATCTTCCCCAGGCTATGCCTAGGAAAGTGGTCCATTTACCCATCATGCAATTTCTGTCTCACCCTCCATCCCCATCCTGCCCCCTACACACACACACACACACACACACACACACACACACACACACAGACACGAGTATTGACCCTGAGAGGAAGGAAAGTGAAGTCACAGATGTTCTTACTTCTTTAAAACCTACTCTTCCTTTCTGAATCCTTCTCTCCCTACGCTAGGAGTCTTTCTACTTTCTCCCTAATGAAACGACTCTCCTTACCTCATATCCCAAGTTCCCTGTATCTATGGCTTAGAGTAAATCTCCACCTTCAGTTGTCCAAGTTTGCTTTTGGTATGTGAATGGAGTTCTTAGAATTTAGAACTCCCTTTTCATTCTCAATAAAACCCGACTTTCAAGACTCCTTATCTTCATCCTAGAGATATCAAAGAATAATAAAATAATAAATAAAGAGTCTAAACGTCACAGCTGAGTAGTTACAATGCTATTACTCTAGCACACAGCCTTTTCTGCCCTGCCATTAGTAAGCATCATGGCCTTGCTTTATTGGAAAGACTGCAGGAGGAAAACTGATGAGGAAGATGGAATCTTTAATATTATCAAAGTATTGGCTCTACACAGACATTCTTACCCCAGACTTGCTCTTTCTGGCTTCAGTGTTTGCCTGTTTTGGTCCTAGTACCTTGAATGTCCTTCTCTCTTCAGCCTGATATAATGTTAGTCATCCCTCAAAGCCCCGTTCAGATATCACCCCCACCAAGGACCTCTCTTTATTCTCTACAAACTTCTTTGTCCCTTCTGAGCATTTCCTTTGTCATTTGTCTATACTGGTGGGAGGGCATTTATCATGTTATAATTAGGCCTATGTACACTTAACTTCCTTGCTAAACTTATGAGCTCCTTTCTGCCTTGGAAAGCTCTCCAGCTTTCACTCTGCACTTCCAAATTTATCCATTCTTCTTGACCCAGTTTAAATTTGATCTCCTCTGCAAAGCCTTCCCTAACCACCGCTATTGAAAATTCCCTCCCCCCATAGCAATAACTGGCCGCAGCACTTGGAAGCTCGTGAGAGGCATATACACAAAATCTCATATGGAAGCCCTGGGAGAGAGTGACACGGGCACTCATGAAAGAAACCTCGACAGCCAGTTTATAAGTATCGGGGCCTTTCAGGAAGAGTGGTTTAGATTTAATGAATGCCACTTAGATTATAAGCTCCTTGACGTCAGAGGCTAAAATCAGTTTTCCCCAAACATTTCTTTTTTATATATGCTACATCTTTGTATCCACTTCAACATTTCCAGCAGTGCCTTATGCACAGCGGGCCTGCAGTAAATGTTCCTTGATCAACTGACAGGTGCTCAGAAAAACTTCCCTGATTGATCCTCTTGTGATGTCTTCCCTTTCTGACAACTCATTAATTTTTAAGTTGTTTTCCTTGAAATACTTGGTATGCTTCTTTCCTCCCTTCACCTTTTTATTTTTTTTTTTTGCCTTCCTCGGGGTCCCATCTGGATCAGCTGCTCTCATTTTCTCTTTTGTGATCACAGGTTTTGGCAAGCCCTGAAATGAGTGTGAGCTTGGGGTGGGAGCAAGGGGAGAGTTGGGATTGTGGACCAACCCAATCCAGCTCATAGAAGTAAATGGTAACTGGAGGTGCTAAAGCACTTCTCTGAGTTTCAGGGGTAGCTTTTTTCAAAACACTGGAGGCCATGAGCCTTGTGATTCTCACCCTGTCCCTGGAAGCCAAGTGGACTTGGCTTAGCCCTTACCCTCCATTCGGGGCTGGGGGCTATGGGTTAGACTGGCCTCAGTTGAAGCTGTAGATGCTGCAGTGTGGTCCTCATGAACACCCCATGGCACTCCAATCCTTGGGGGACGATGGTGCTTATTCCAACAGAAAAACCTCTAAGTCAGTAACTATGTCTTTAGACAGCTAGACAGGCACAGAAGTTGTTTTGACATGAGAAAACCAGGATTGGCACCCCCCCAAATCAAGAGAATGAGGAAGATGCTGAACCTGAAGACAGTGCAAGAGTGTGAGCGTTCAGCCATGGCTGCGCCTAAGGAGGCATGGGGCTATTTTATTTACATTTCTAAATCAAATATGTTGGTTGATCAACCGGTCTTTTTTTGTGCCTCACACTGTGGGTGCTGTTGGAGAAACACCACCTATCTGGGAGAACCTTGATGTGCTGTCATGGATGTAACCAATTCTGACTGTAAAGCAGTATGGAATCAGATCCAAAGCACAGTCTGTGGTGTAAAGTGCTGCAGGGTCCCAGAGGGAGCAATGAGGGTGGGCCAAGATGGCGAGGCGAGGGTGGGTAGCATTCGCCTTTGAGAACATAGCCTGAGCAGAGGCACAGTGGGGATGGTGAGCGTGCAGGGGACGAGCGGTAGAGGAGTGGGCAAAGGGAAAGTTCAGGAGGGTCTAGGACAGGGAAATGACTTGATTGGTGGCCATTTAGTTTATTTTCATATGTGTAGAATTTTGCATTTGCTTGGTTCCTAGAATTCCTGGGTCAGGTTACTCCTTCCTAGGATGAGAAGCCATTCCATGGGCCCCACGTACCTGGCTGTGGCTCCTCAGTGACCGCACTCAGATGAGCTGTCTAGGCAGCCAGGACGGTAGGAGCCCTCTGACTTCATGTCTGCAAGGGTACCTGTTTCCACTATATAATTACCAGCATGTAACAGACTTTTATCAGCCCTCTTTAGGATGGCTTTTGGCAAATGGGGTAGAAATCTATCACGCATTTAAATTATCAGACTCACAGACATAGAGAACGGACTGTGGTTGTCAAGGGGGAGGCGCCGTGGGGGAGCTTGGGGTTAGTAGATGCAAACTATTACATATAGGATGGATAGACAACAAGGTCTTACTGTACAGCACAGGTAACAATATCCAATATCCTGTGATAAGCCATAATGGAAAAGAATGTGAAAAAGAATGTGTATATGTGTATAACTGAGTCACTTTGCTGTACAGCAGAAATTAACACAACATTATAAATCAACTGTACTTCAGTAAAAATAATTATACCCAGTCTCCTCTTTAAAAGGTTTTCTGTATCAACTCCACTCCACTCCATATCCAAGTACGTCTCAGACCAGGAAGCAAAAGGAAGTAGGGAGTTTGTTCTTTTGGGTTGAGAATTAAGAAGAAAACTCCACCCAAATAACAGGTATGTGGTGGGAAAAAATGACATCTCCCTCACTACTAAATCATCAGGTAAGGAGAGGGGCAGAGGAGTGCTTGTTATGGGGGAACCTCAGAAGATTTAAAGAGAGTTAGTTACAGACAGACAAGGCTGAACGTTGGATGTCATCCAACAAAGCTCTTAGAAGATTGGAGTCACTGCCCCATTTTTGAGCTCTGACCTAGACCTGGAGGTCTGGGAGACCTGGCACAGACTCAAGAGTGCTTAATTATCTTTCTGGTTCTGGGTCCTCTTTAGCCCCCCTGGGAAGGGGGGCCGGGTATGGGCCATTCTTCATAAGAGCACATATCTAGACTGGCTAGTCTACTTTAAAATCCCCTGTGGGTTTCTTAACCTCTTCCTGGTTCAGTTTCCAGATTGAAGTGTGTCCCTCTCATCCCCCACCGCCCGACACTGCCTGCTTCTGGCCTGGAAAACTGACATCCCTTTACACCAACTGACATCTGCCCTATGCTTTAGGGAACTGAATAAAAGGAAGGGGCGGGTGGGGGTGGGGGTGACTAGAGAAGCTTCAGGCCTGACCTGCAGTGTAGAGACTGCCTGTTTCCATGACAGCACAGAGCTTCTCCCTCCCGCTGACCACCAACTCCCACAAAGATGCTGGAGGACAGACTTGTTCCTGTAATGCCATTGTTGAGAAGTTTACTGAGAATTCTTCCTTGAGCTCTGCCTGCGACACCTTTAGTAGTTCTTTACTATGGTGAGGTCAGTGGGCAAATTGTTGGAAGCAACCCAAATTATTCAGTTGATTGCCAGGTAAGGGGCTGTTGAGCAATAAAGGTGGAACAGAAGCAATGGGAGTGCTTTTCTCTGCTGTTTGTAAATTAACTCTGATATCAGTTCTTAAAGTCCAGAAATATTTCCAGCAAAGCAAGGCTCACGGAAATCCTAACAACCCTCCTAGTAACATCCCCATTTCACAGATGGCAAAACTGAAGCCCACACAGGTCAGTGTCTTGCCCAGGCCACTCAGCTGGTGAGTGGTTGGGTGGGATTTGAGTCCAGGCCTCTGGAGGCAGAGCCTGAGCTCTTAGCTGTGATGCCGAGTTGCCTCTCTCTACTTTAAAGGGCATCTCTCATCGGGACATAACAGATCCACTGATGTAAGAATATTTACGTTACAGTGATCCTCCCTTTTCTGCAGTTTTGCTTACTATGGTTTCAATTAACCATGTCAACCGTGGTCCGAAAATATTAAATGGAAAATTCCGGAAATAAGCAATTCATAAGTTTTAAATTGCACCTGTTCTGAGTAGCTTGATGAAATCTGGCACTGTCCAGCTCCATCCTATATATTCAATGTATCCCATTGTTTAGTCACTTAGTAGCGGGTTAGATTATCAGATCAACTGGTGCAGTATGGCAGGGCTTGTGTTTAAGTAACACTTATTTTACTTAATGGCCCCAAAGCACAGGAGTAGTGATGCTAGCAATTCTCTTACTGTACCTAATTCATAAATTAAACTTTATCATGGGCATGTTTGTATAGGAAAAAATTTAGTGTATATGGGGTTCGGTACTATATGCTGTTCCAAGCATCCACTGGGGTTCTTGGAATGTATCCCCTGCTGATAAGGGGGGACTACTGTATTTTATAGTCACATTTCCAGCGCTCCATGAGGGCAGGGACTCTGTCTTCTAATTTGCGTCTCTACAGAGCTGTGCACTCAAATGTAAAGGGTGATTGTAGCACACAAGGTTGTCCTTGTTTTCCCAGTGAGGAAACAGCTAACTCACCCGAGGTCACTTACTTTTAGACCTGGGATTTGAACCAGAAGCTGCCTGGCTCTGCTTACCCTCTTCAACACCATCTGTGGTAGTTTGATTCCTGTTTGCCATGGGAAAGAAGGAGGGTCAGAATCTGAGTTTTCCGAGCCATCCTCCTGTAGCAGCCCCTTACCCTGTCTCCTTAGTTATGTCCACTGCTCTGCTGAGCCTTCTCCTGCTCTGTGGTTCCATCTCCCTTGAGGAGGTGGGGTAGGTAGTGATCAGAGCAGCCTCCAGGTTCAGGGTGGAGAGCACATGATTTTGTACAGAGGAAGAAGAAGCAATGGTTTCTAGTCTTTTTGGACCGAAGGGCCCTTTGGTGTCTTTGATGCTCTTTGATGTCTTCAGGGCACTGTCTCTGTGACTCTTACATTCTCTTCCCGGGCTGTAACTGATAGGAGAGGAAAGCTGTGGGTAACAAACAATGATTGCAAAAGTGCTTCACAAACTGGAGAGGGGCCATAAAGTTTTAAAATGTAGGTAATGTTATTCATTCATTCATTCATTCATTTATTTTTCCCGATTGAGCCCTCTTGAGATTACCTCTTCTGAGTGTGCTATAGGCACAGATTTATTCAGTGAAAACCAGAGAAAGGTGTGTGAGATGATGTATCCCAGACTCATCATGAGGGCTGGATGGAAACGTCGCATTAGTGCGCCGGTTTGGTTGTGATTTTGCACAGCACGTTGAACCATGCATTGATAATGATAGGCACATTAAACATATCAGGGAATGGCACTGAGCACGGTGTGTGTTGAATTATCAGTAAAGCATTTTTGATGTACAGTTGCCTATGTCACTTTGTGGGCACACTGTGTAAAGCTCTGAACAGGGGAAGCTGGCATTAGTACCCAGAGCCAGGTCCCTGGGAGCACACAGGAGTTATTTCCTCTTTGAGGTCTGTGGCTTCCTACTTGCCTACACTGAAGTCTGTCCACTCTATTTTCTTCATAGTTGCTCTGTGGTGTCATGGAGCCAAAGGGTTGACCGTACATGAACAACATAGGGTCTGTACAGGAAGGCTTCCAGAGGACAAAGCCAGAGACCCCCTAAAGCCCAGCAACGTTCCAGGAAAAGAATGGAGAGATGTTGTGTCCGGTCTCTTTGGAATTAGGTGAAGACCTATCCCAGAAAAATACCCCAGTCTGCCTGCCAAGTGGCTGTCATTCCATATTTAGTTGTTCTCATTAGTGGCTCCCAGAGTCTGGCTCACGTGCAAATGTTTATGAACCGGTGCAGGATTAATCCATTGACTCCTCAGTTTGAATGTTAGACTAAGAAGTAGAATGGGGAGCATAAGGCCAGCACAGGATTTAGGGGCCTGGGTCCCATCCTGGGCACACGGAGGGGTCGTGGTGGTGTGGTAGGGAACACCCTAGCCCTGTGCTCAGTGGATCTGAACGGAAGCAGCCTGAAATGCCTGCCCCTTAGGCCTCTCACCCAGGGCAGTGATGAAAGAAACACACTGTTACCAATGACAGGTAGAATTGTTATTAATTAGGTCAGTTAGAAAAAGGATTCAAAGGGGCGGGAACCTAGGACGGGCAAGTTTTGAGCCTGATGGGTGGGAGAGGATGCTGGTGGGTGTATGCGAGAGAAGCCGGAGGTCTGAAGGGTCGTGCTGGGGTGGGAACTGCAGTGGTGGTCCTTGAAACAGCTTAGCCCCACGAGTGTGCACGTGTGTGTGTGTGTGTAGTGAGGGTCTCAGGGAGAGTAGGAGGGTGAGAATAACTGAGTTCCAAGGCAGAGGTGGCATCAGGCAAGAAGGAAGGCTAAAGAGAGAAAAGACCCCAGAAGCCACAGAACCTGTGCTGCTGCCACCTGTGGGTTCACAGGTGGGGCACGGAAAAGGTGGTGGCTTGAGAGCGGGGCAGGAGGCAGGTGGGTTCACAGGTGGGGCACGGAAAAGGTAGTGGCTTGAGAGCGGGGCAGGAGGCAGGTGGGTTCACAGGTGGGGCACGGAAAAGGTGGTGGCTTGAGAGCGGGGCAGGAGGCAGGTGGGTTCACAGGTGGGGCACGGAAAAGGTGGTGGCTTGAGAGCGGGGCAGGAGGCAGGTGGGGTTTGGTTTCAAGACTCTAGTAATTAGAACTGAGTCAGCACTGGGTTGGGACTCAAAAGACCTAAGATCTCATATCTACTCACCACCACCTAGTTATGTGGTCTGGGCAAGGCCCTTCTCTTCTCTGGGCCTGACGAGGGGATTTTACCGGGAAGATTTCTTCTTCAGAAAAACCCTCTGAGACAAAGTAACACACAGAGGTTCTGGAAAAGAAGGGGCTTCAATGGCCTGGAAGATGTGCTAGCTCCCCCACTGCCACCTGAGCTCAGGCACCACCAGTTCTCTGTGAAGGACCACACAGCCCCCCACCTCCCAACTGGTCTCTCAGTTTCTGCTCTTTTCCAGTAGAAGCCAGAATGGTGTTCTTATTTTCATTTTCTTTTTGAATAGGAAATAGATTGATATAGTATAAAATTGAAAAAGTCTAACAGGGTGGACGTTGAAGTTTCTTTCTTCTTCCTAAGAGGTAGTCAGTATTACCTGCTTCTTTTATATCCTTCTAAGGTATAGTTCATGATCACCTATAGTTCCCATTTTAAATGTAAATATACTAGATCCACTGCTCTGTAAATTAATCTTGTCACTTATTATTTCTTGGAAATTATTCCATATTAGCAAAGAACAGTCTCATTTCTTTTTTAACAACTGCATAATATTCCACTGTATGGATACACCGTAATATATTTAATGCCCGCTGGTAGGCATTTAGATTGTTGCCAGTGTTTTACACTATGTTGCAATGAGTAACATTGTACTTATGTCATTTTACACAAATACAGTATATCTGTAGGATAAATTATCAGTGGTAGACTTGCTGAATCTAATTCCATTTGCAATTTTGATTTATTGCAGTTACCTTCTATAACATTTTTATCAGTGTGCACTACCACTAGATATGAATGAGAACGTACCTTTTGCCACATACCCTCATCAACCCAATGTATTCATCAAACTTGTTCAACCTTTTCCATCTGGAAGGTGAAAAATAGTAAGAGGATTTGATCTTTTAAAAAGGTAAATCAGATTATGTCACTCCTGTGCTCAAGACCATCACTGTTTTCTCATCATTCTTTGAATCCCAACTCTTGGAGCATGGCCCAGTAGGTACTCCAGATCTGGCCCTGCTACCTCTTCGACTTTATCTCCCACTTCTCTCCTCCGATTCACTCTGCTCTAGTCTTCCAGGCCCTCTGGTTCCTTCTCAAATGCACCAGGCTTGGCCCATCCCCATAATCTGTGTATAAACTCTTCTTGAATCCTTGCTTAACTCCTTAACTAGGCATGTGGGGATCAAAACTCCAAGGTGCCCAGAGGAAAAAAGCAACTGGAAGACTGATAGAACTGAGCAGAGGTTGCAGCTTCCCACTGCATCTCCAGTGCTTCCAACGTACAGGGGCTTGGTGTCAGGCTTCCCACTGAAACTCCAGAAAGCCCACACTCCATAAGTAAAGACACATCCCAGGACTCAGGGACTCACCCTACAACTAAGGACAAAACTGAAAGAGACTCACCATAACAGAACCTAAAATTAAGCCACCTCAGGATTAAGATGATCTGTCAGATACTTAACAGTTTGTCAGAGCAACACACAGCACCCTTCAGAGGAAGATAACAGAATCTGGAGTCTCTATAAGAAATCATCTATAATATCCTACATACAGTCCAAACTTACAAAAAAAATTCAAAGAAACAGGAAGATGCGGATCATAGTCAAAGAAAAATCAGTCAACAGAAGCAGACACAGATAACACAGATGTTGCAATCAGCAGAAAAGAACTCTAAAATAAATTTGATAAGGTCTTTTAAAGAATCAGTAGGAATGATGGATTAATTGGTAAAAAGATAGGACAGTTCAGGAGGAATATGGAAACTCTAAAAGAGAACTAAGTGGGAACCCTAGAACTGGAGGATACATTATATTAAAAAACTCAGAGGATTGGTTACAACCAAAGACTGCATCAGTGAGCCTGAAGACAAGTCATCATCCAAATGAAGCACACAGAGGAAAAGATATTGGGAAAAAATGGATAGAACCCCAATGACTTGTATCAGAAATTGTGGCCTGCATGTAACTGGAATTCCAGAAGGAAAAGAGGGAGAATAGGAGAGAAAAATATCTGAAGAAATATTAGCCAAAAATTTCCAAGTTTCCTCAAAAACAGCAACCCACAGGTCCAGGGATATCAGTGAATCCTAAGCAGGGTAAATACAAAGAAATTCAGTACTAATTACACATAGTTAAACTGCTAAAGCAGCATACCAAAGATAAAGAAAAAATATTTAAAAATATTAAAAGCAGCAAGAGGAAAAAAACTTACATATAGGGGCAAAACAGTGAGAATGATGGCCGACTCCTCAGAAAAATAAAAGTTAATGGACAATAAGTAAATCTTTGAAGTGCTGAAAGAAAAAAGATGTCAACGTAGAATTCTATATCCTGCAAAAATATATATCAAAACCAAATGTGAAATAAAGACATTTTCAGATAAACAAAAGCCTAGTGAATTTGTTTCCAGCAGACACACAAGAAAAGATGCTCAATGAAGTTCTTCAGGCTGAAAGGAAATGATACCAGAAAACACCTTGGAGTTTTGATCCCCACATGCCTAGTTAAGGAGTTAAGCAAGGATTCAAGAAAGGGATGAAGAACATTGGAACTGGTAAGTATGAGGGTGTCTTAGCCAGCTTGGGCTGCTGTAACAAAATGACATAATCTTGGTGGCTTAAACAACAGAAATTTATTTTGCACAGATCTGGAGGCTGGAAAGTCCAAGACCAAGATGCCAGAAGGATTAGGTTCTAGTGAGAGCTCTCTCCCTGGCTTGCAGATGGCCACCTTCTTGTTCTATCCTCAAAAGGTAGAGTGAGAGAGGGCTCTGGCCTCTTCCTCTTCTTATAAGAGCACTAATCCCATCTTGAGGGCTCCACCCTCATGACCTAATCACCTCCCAAAGGTCCCACCTCCAGATACCATCACATTGGGGATTAGGGCTTCAACATGTGGATTTGTGGGGAGCGGGGGACATCAATCCATAGCAGTGAGTAAATATAAAGTCATGGGATGAGATCTCCAAGGAAGTGGTTATGGACAGAGACAGAATTGCTTCTGGGTACTCCTATATCAAGAGGATAGGAAAGTGAGGAGGAGCCAACAAAGGAGACTGAGGGGGAACAGCCAGAGAGGAAGAAGGAAAACCAGGTGAGTGTGGTGTTTTGGGGAAGGGTCAGACTGTCACATACTGCTGATGCTGACAGGCCAAGTTGGAGGAGGACTGAGAAGCCATTGCTGGGTTTGGCATCCTGGAGGTCATTGACAATGGCGACAGGAGCTGATTTAGTGAAGCAATGGGGGTGAAAGGCTAATCGGAGTGAGTTTAAGAGAAGCTTAACAATGGAAAAAAAGACGGATAGATGTTAGGAGATAAACAGCACTCTATGGCAGCCCCCCTTCTAGGTAAAATGCACGTAGCATGCTTGGCTCATAACAATGGCACGTTACTACCGGGTTCTTCCTCCATCTCTCCCCAGGGGAGGCTGGCACTGACCTGGTCCCTACAATAGAATAGGCAGGGCTGAGGGGTCTGCTCTTAGGTGTTCAGGGGAAAGTACCAGAGTTCTATAGTGACCTTTTCCCTCTCTCTGAGCTCCTTACCCAGGGACCCAAAGGCATGTGTGGCCATAGGTTTTGTGGTGCACTGCCAGCTTGGTGGTATATTCTGAGGCACTGTCCCACCACATTAGATATAAACCTGGGGGAGAGGCCTAGGAAGCTGGATCACAAGGGGCAGCTCCCTGACCCCACGCTGCTGTGGAAGGACAGCTGGCAGGAGTCTCCTACTGGGGCCTGTGCACTTTTGCTCCCAGCCAATCAGCCTGAATGGCAATGATTCATTTAGGATACTCTTGGCTGAAAAGAACAGAAACTCAATTGAAAATAGCCTAAATAGTGAAGAAGCTTAATGTCTCACAAAATACATGTCTAACATAGTGTTTTCCCTGTGTTGCAAGGGAGTGAGTTACTTCCTGCCTCTTTGCTCTGCCATCTCCCCCTTTAGTTCAGCCACACATTCATTCATTCAGCAAATATGTATTGGGTGCCTGCCTCATGCCAGGCACTGCTCTAGGGGCTGGAGCTACATCAATGAACAAAACAAATAAAATCGCTTCTCTTGGTATTTACATTCTACTTTGGAGAGGGACAAAAAGGGCACATGATGATAAACAATACGAAACTAAATCAAGCTGGACGAGGGAATGTAAAGTGTCAGAAATTGGATCCTATTTTATATAGAAGGTCAGGGAAGACCTCTCTGATAAATGACATTCGAGCAGAGACCCGTGGAAGCAAACCATGTGGGCCTCTGGGAGAAGAACATTCCAGGTGGACGGAAGAGCGAGTACAAAGGCCTGATGTGAAAGTTGCTTGGTGAGTTTGGGGACATAGGCATGGAGAGAGATGAGGACATAGAGGTAGCAGCAGTGGGCTGGGTCACATAGGCCTTTGTAGGCCATGGTGAGCACACTGGACTTTACTCTGCAATGGAAGCTCTTGGAGGATTTTGAGAAGAGGAGTGCCTTGATTTAAGTTAGTCTTAAAGAATCACTCCATCCTGGAAGAGGGTAGGGGCAGAAGCAGAGAGCCCAGTTAGAGGGCTCTGGCAATAATCGTCCAGGTGAGAGAGGATGGTTGTCTTGGATCGGGTGGTAGCAGAAATGATGAGAGATTTTCAGATTCTGTGTGTATGTTGAAGGTGGGGCGAACAGGGTTTGCTGATGAATTGGCTGTGGAGTCAAGGCATATTCAAGGTTTTTGACTTGAACGACTCGAAGAATGGTGTTGCCAATAACTGGGACGGGAGACTGGGGGTCAGTGGTAGTAGGTTTGGGGGTTAAAATCAAGGGTTTAGTTTTGGACACCTTTTACTTGTGCAAGTGGAGCTGTTGATTTGGCAGCTGAATATACAAATCTGAAATTTAGGGGCAATGATTGGGCAAAGATGTAAGTGGAGACATTGGAACACAGGTGGTGCTCAATGCTGTGTGCCTGATGAGCCACTGAGGAAGTGGGTGTGGGCAGGAAGGAGGTATCAGGATTAATCCCCAGATTCTCCAAAGTTTAAGGGTTGGAAAGATGAGTTGAAAGTAGTAAGGAGATTGACAGGAATGACCAATGAAGTAGGAGAACAAAGGAAAAGCGTTGTCCCTGAGAGCAAATTTCAGGGAGGACAGAATGATTGTCTGTGTCACATGCTGCTGGCGATCAGAGCCACACCGACTTGCAGTGAACCTCCTCTCTGCTGGCCTTGGAGTGGTGACCCTGAGACCTGGGGTTGTTTGTTACTGCAGCATAACCTATGCTGACTGATAGAGCATGCTTTTCTCCAACTATATTCCCTTTCCTGAGTTCAGGTCCAGAGAGGATGGACTCTTGGTTTAACAAGCATTGGGGTTTTGCTAGAGAGGCATGACAGAGGGAGCAAGGGACAGGACCTTGAGTGTGTGTTTAATGAAGCCTGAGCTGCACAAGGAGGGAGGTAAGGGAGATGCTAGATTCATCCTGAGGTTCCTCCCCTGATAGTTACAAGAGGGTGGCCAGAGGCAGTCAGGACAAAACGCTTCCTCTCAGATCCCTGGGGAGAACGTGCCCCCGTGTCCAGGTGGAGCTTCTGACAACGAGAGCCACTGAGTTTTCTTTCTACAAGGGCTCATTTTAATTTTTCTTTCCAGCAGAGCCTCTGCCACAGCTATTCTAGGTACCTGCTTTTGTTTTGTCCTTTTCAGATTGAAGCTGACTGGAGGGAGACAGAGAGAGAATAAGAACACAAGTTCCCTCCCCATTTTGCCCTTTGGGAGGGTAGGCTTTCTGCTTCTTACAGATTCTCCATGCGCTTGGGTGAGTATGGTCCTACGTGGTCTGCCCACACCCTCTAGGTCCTGATCACTGGCTGTCTATTCCAGACAAGGACAGGGATCAAATCACACATTTTGGAAGCTGGGCAGGCTGGAACCTGGTCCTTCGACTCTAAGCCCACCTCTCCCTGTACCGTACTGCAAGGGGCTAGAAGGCTCCCCATTCCCACAACCTCCGTTTCCTTGTTAGAGAAGCCAAGTGGGCCTGCACAGCCATGGGCTTTGCCCCCAGAGATGATCTGCGAGTTCTGGCCCCGGCCTGCGGGCCCCCTTCCCGGTCGAGCTCAGGAAGGAAGCAGCAGTTACGACTGGATGCCTCTCCCAGCTGCCCCCCTCCAGCCCAAGACACTGGCCAAGAGCCCACACGCTCTTTGCTTCTCAGCCTCCGCTCAGGCACTGGCACTTAAAAGAGGCTGCATGACGAAGGGCAGGAATGTGCAGACAGGCCCCGTTTCCCAAGCTTGCAGGGTGCACAGCTTGGCTGGGCCGAGCCACCCCCCTGGCCGGGCACTTCTTCCACAGGACTCTGGCCTCCCTCCAGGTGGGCTCTGTGGGCCTTCCTGGCACCCCCATCCGCCCTCAGCAAAGCGCCCCCTGAAGGAAGGGGCATGGAGATGCCCCCACGTGACAAGTGGGGAGATGCTAGGATGTGTTCCACAGAGAGAGCCCGCTCTCAAGGTCACATGGCTCATGACACCATGGCCATAGTTCTGTTTTAGATCTCCCTCCCTCCCAGGGCGAGGACTACTAGACCTTCAGTCTGGTGTTACCTAGGCCACCTGAGCCTCCCCTGTGACACCTACTAGGCCAACTGGTAAACCTTGCTGAAGGCTCTGGGGTGGGCTCACCCAAGGAGCGCTGGGGCAGGGGTAGGCGGTGCCCTGGACAGAGGCTGGGGAGGAGAGGAGAGCAGAAGAGTCAGGGCACGGGAGGGGGCCGGCCCCGGCCAGGCTTCTGTAGGCTTTCCCAGGTTCTCCTATAGGAAGGGCCCGACTTTCGTATTTTATAGGAGACAAGTGTGTTATTTGCTCAATGACCAAAATTTAACCTCAGGTCCCTTTGAACAAGCTCTAGGCTCTTGGGTGAGTCACTGGTCCTTGCCTCAGTTTCCCCCTGGGTTTTGGATTCAGTGCTCAAGCACAGTGACTCTGAGAGGACAGGACACAGGCCTGTTAACAAGGGCCCTATCCTGCCACAGGGGTAGAGCACATTGTGGGCTGTCTGGCTGGGTGGGGAGGGTCAGTGGTTGGCGGTGGTGACAGTGCCTATCAGAGAGGCACTGACTCACCGCCCTGGGGCACTGGACAAGTAGGGCAAGCCAGCCTCAGTTTTCCCAGGTATAAAATGGGTGTTGGGCAATTTGCTTCCATGTGAGGGCCTGGAGGGCTGTAACCACGCAGGGGTGTGTAAAACCCTGGGAGCCTGAGGATGGGGTGGCCTGAGGATGCTGGCAGGACAGCCAAGGGTTTTAACTGGCTGAGGAATTAGGAAATCCCTTTAGAAGAAAGAACAGTTGGGGAGGGTGAAATGGCGACCCAGGGAGAAATTGGTGGCCTTGGGAAGCCATCTGAGCACCCAGCAAAGCCCTCTCTCACAAGGCAATCAAGTTGTTGCTTCTGTTCATACCAAAAGGGCCTTTTTAAAATGCAATTAGGCTCTGTTTTATTATGTGTGACAGACGAGGCCATTAACCATTCCAACGATTAAATCAGACTTCATTAAAAAAAAAATGGAAGTAACTGTAAATTGCCTTGGGTCACGATCGTTTAGAGCCGAGACACTGCAAAGGAAAACATGAGGGAGCTCACTACCATGAGGAAGTTAATCAATTTGACACCCCTGGCGGGCTGCGCACCCGGGGAAGAGCTAGCTGCACGCTCGCCTCTCCCGGTGGTGGGATCCCGGTGGGTGTGGAGTCGTCACCTCTCCCTCCCCAGAGCAGAGCCAGGAAGGCACGAAAATAACTTGAAAGTTTGGGGGAAATGGGGATTTCTTTTCCCAGAGAGGTTTTGCTAGTTTTCTTTTCTGAAAAATTACCTAAATATATCAAACGTGATACCAAGTCATACATAATACATTTTTTATGTTTTTGCACCAGAAAGTGACTTTAGAGCTATAACGAGCAGTGCTGTGTAAGTATGATGTGTCTCCCCTACCCCCAGGCAGGGTGAGGGGCATCTCTGGACGTGCTGATTTTCAGTTTGTCTCCCTCCTCAAGGCCTGGCGTGGGCTTGCTGGTGGGTCCTGAGGGGGCCCCTATGTGGGGTGCATCTTGCCCTCCTCCCCTGTGTGTGGGTGGGAAGGAGGGGTGGAGAGGGCAGTGGAGCCCAGGGGTCCCACGAAAGACAGAAGCCGGGAGGAGACCCAGCCCCGGCACCCCTTACCCCCAGGCCCCCTTATCCCAGAGAGGCCCAAAGCCCAAGCCTCCTCCAAGGGTGGGACAGGGATGCAGGGGGGAGGGGGAGGGGTTTGCAGGGGTGCAGGGGGGGAGCCAAGGAGGTCCAGAGCAGGGTGAGGGGCTGAGAGGTGTCTGGGGCGAGTCCCCGGCCTTGGGCTGGCACCAGGCGACGAGGGTGGGCAGAGGAGACTCAAGGCTGCCCCAGGCGGGGATGGGGGCTGTTGGGAGACTCGGCCTTGTCCACGTAAGCATTTCCTGGCTGGATAATTAGCCTAAGTCCACCCAGAATGTTTGGACGAGCATGTTGGTATTCACGGGGGGCGGGGGGGGAGGCAGAGGTGGGCGGAGTGGGCGCTGTCAGCCGCTGAGAGCTGGCCCTGGCACCCTGCCCTCTCTTCCCCCTTCCTGCCGCCCTGGTGTGGCCTCCAGAGCCCTGTGCAGGGCTCACCTCCTCCATGAAGCCTCCCAGGCCCCACCCGGGCTGCACTTAGGGACCCTCTGGCCCCCTGGAACTTGCCTCCCTGCTCTGCTGGCACAGTCTGAAAGCTGCCGAGTCAAGGCGTCCCTGGCCGTCAAGCTGTCCTCCATTTCTCCTGGCTCCAGCACAGCATACCCTGCCCTTCCTTGTCCTCTGTTTAACTACTCTGGACCATTCCCTACAGCCCAAGGTCAAGGCCCTGACCCCTTTGTGGCCTCAAGGCCCTTCAGGAGTTATCCCCAACTACCTCTCTGGCCTTCCCTCCTTCCAGCCTCCTTAACTCTGTAGGTGCCACTCCCTTTGCCTGGTTGCCTGGGCCTCTCTTTTCGACCTGGGGAAAATCCTACTGTAAGTCCTGGCCACCTCCACCTGGAAGCCCTCTCAGATCTGTCACGTTTGGTGAGTCACAGCAGTTTCCCTCCCTCCTTCCTTTCCTTCTCTCGGCAAATATTTACTTCGCAGCGTCTGTGCCAAGCCCTGTATAGGAGCTGAGAACTCCGAAGAGAGCAGGACAAGGTCTCTGCCTCCATGAAATTGACATTCTGGGCAAGACAATTGATACATGTGAGATCAGGAGGAGGTAAGCGCCTTGAAGAAACATAAGGCTGGGTCAGGGGACAGGGGGGGATTGGGGTGCGGCCAGGGAAGGCCTCCAGGACAGAGGAATTTGATCAGAGGCCTGAATGAAGTGAGGGAGCAGACATTCTGGCAGAGTGGCCTGGAGGCCAGGGGCGGGAGATGCTCCGTGTGTTCCCACAGCACAGCTCTGTGGCCTGTTTTGCATTGTGTTGCCACAAGTGTAGTTACTCAAGGCAAGGACTGTCTCATTACTCTCTGAATCTACCCAGGAGCCCGGCTCTGTATTGGGCGCAAGAGGGCCATTGGCACATGCCTGCAGGATGGCAGATGAATGAATGCGTGAACCAAGGGAGAAATGAGTGAATTCCTGGACCTGTGCTGGACACTGTAGAGAGTCTGTCCCCAGCTTCCCCAGTAAATGTGGACAGAGCCTTAAGTTCCAGCCACAGTGCTCTGCGTCCCAAGAGCTCCATCCCTGGACTCCCATCCCTCAAGCCGGAAACTGACCACCTGGAAGCCTCTAGGGAGCCCGCCCTGCTGGCACCGTTGTTCTTCTTTCCTGGCTGTGCCAACAACGAGAGGCAAGACGTGTGTTTAGGTAACATTTTGACGGTCTGGGACAGGTTTGGTGGGCTCTGGCAATAAGAGAGCATGGGTTTGCATGTCCTCATTGTTTCCTTGTTTGCATCATTACGTTGTGTGTTATTTGCAGCAAAGATGGTGTTTCATACAGAGGAGAATCAGGCCTCAGACTTTTCTCTTGGTAAGAAGTCCAAAATGACAGTCCTTAAAAATGTTAGCCTGGGGCAGGCAAAATCTAACGATTGTCTCCACAGTACCACACCTGTGGATGCGATAGGTTAAATACTCCTGGCCTGTGGTGGTCGATGGTCCACGAGCTTGTGCCCGTAGCAGCAGACAGGCCCCTTTGGGTCCAGCTCTGTCCTTGTCCAGACATGGCTGGGAAGCTCGCTCCCCAGTGCAGCCGAGCCTGCGCCCCTTCCCTCACCGTCCTTCCTGCACACCATTCACCAGATGCCCCCAGACCCTGGGGAGCAGCACCGTTGCCAACCGTGATGATTTCAATGGTGTTTTTCCTTCCTGGAGACCAGGACCTGCCTGAAGTCCATCGATACAGAGCTCCTCCCGTGCGCTCCTGGGCCATTTCCTCCAAGGCCGCACCCTGGGGAGGAGTGAGTCACTAGAGCCATCTGCCGAGGGGCTGGGGGCAGGGGGCTGGCTTCTAGGGGTGGGGGTTTCTTAATTGTTTTCTTTGGCCCTTTGCTCATGGCTCAGTAAAAGCCAAGTTCTGTTCTGGCCTGGAGCCGTCTAAGCAGAGGCCCGAGCTTGGCAGGCCTCTAGTTTTCTCTGGCATCAGAGGTGCTTTCCGCAGTTTTCTGCCCTGAGAGGGCTGCTGCCTTTGGGGAAGACATCCTGTTCATACACCGGACACCAGGAGAGGGCGCCCAAGGAGTCGCCTGTGTGCCCTGGAGACAGCTGTCATCCTGGTGTCCTGTCTGTCACCGCAAGTCCCCAGCCTCTCATCCCTCGGACCCCAACCCTGGGAGCCAGAGATGATGGGCTCTAGTTGAAACTCTGACTTTTAACAAGTGGGGTAGTCTTTGCAAATCACATCTCCTCCGGGACCCCCAGCTTCTTTGTCTGTTAAATGGGGATTAAAAGGAAAAAAATTTGAAAACCACCACTCTGTCTTGCCAACCTCACAGAGCAGGAGCCTGTATGAAGCTCCAGTTAGGCGGACTGGAGACATGGCTTAGAAAGGGCAGGGCAGATACACGGCAGATACTCTGCAGATCAAGCTGGTGGCTATTTTTATTGTTAACATTCTAGCCCTGTGCTTCTCTGGGCAATGCTAGCCTGGGGACAGACAGCCGGTGAGGGGTTGAGAAACCTTTAAAGGGAGAGGTAATGAAAAATATTGAAGTTAAGGTTAATTTTCTTAAGCAATAAAGAAAAATCGGGAGATAAGTACTAGTAGTTAACCAAAAAATATCAGCCACCTTCTTGTCTTCTGCCAATATTATATAAATACTCACTTGACGGAAAAAGAGAATATAGTAAAAATGGTTATTTGTGAAATTAACAGAAAGCAAATCGCTGACCTATTGAATCAAGCCTAACATCATTGGTACTTTACCGTTCAATGTCTTCTCTGCAGAATGAAGGCATTTTCACACACTCCTGGGTCCTTGTCTCGGGTCCTTCTGACCCTGACTCTTATTCAGAGATGGCCTCCAGCTCTGAGGGAGATGGGTCCCCTCTCTTCAGTGTTTCAGGGACTTCCAACTTGAGCGCAGGGATGCCTTACTTCTCGGCTTCCTCATCTGGAGCTCTCCTGCAACATCAAAGAACAGTCAGGGCTGCAGAGTTGAAAATAGTATCAGAACATGTGTTCACGAAGTGGTGACGGGGAGGTGACAGTCTTCAACAAGCTCACCCTCCCATTCCCCACGACTCTTTCAAGCCAGCTTCAGTCTCCTCAGCTTTCCTACATGACCTCCCCTACTGGGCATCTGATGACCAAGTGTCCTGCCCCAAGAAGAGGGAGGAACAGCCATCACAGGGGCACTGGCCTCCAAGCCTTCCAGCTTCTTCTGCACCAGCTTCCCCCCTCCCTCCTGTGACAGTGGATGGTGGGTTGCTCGGAGCCTAATTCCAGGGGTTCACGGCCCTGCCCTTGCACTTCTCTCACTCTCTCTCTCTCTCTCTCGGATCTAAATGCATTGTCTCTCCCTTTGTGGAAGAAAACCCTCCCTCAGCTCTTTGCCCTTCTGCTCTCATTCACAATCAAGCTTGTCAAAAGAAGAGTCTACACACCCTTCCGCGCTCATTCAGTTCACTCCGGACAGATTTCTGACACTGAACCTGCTCCCTCAGCACTGCCTTGTGGAGATCTCCAAGGACCTCCACGTTGCCAGATCCATTGGGTGCAATTAAACATTCATCGGCCTTGCCCTCCGAGTCCCTAACAGGCCAGTTACCATCTCACTCCTTCGTCAGCCACTCTTGTTCAGAGACCCTGATCTGCTGGTAATCCTCCTTCGTTGCCCCTCCGGCCACTTCTGTTTCCTTTGCAGGTTTTCCTACCTCCCCCATCTGACCACTAAAGGCTAGAGGTCTTCTGGGCTCTGTGTTGCATCCTTGTTTTCCTTTAAATCCTTTTAGTATAGAACATTTCAAACATACATTAAAAGTAGAAAGAATAGTCTAATGAACCCCTATGTACTCACCCATTTTCAACACTTACCAAATTATGGCCTAAATATTCATAACATTCATAAATATTCACTTCTCTCCCCTGGTTTATTTTTAGGCAAATTCCACACTTCATATTATTTTATATGTAAACATTTCAGTATATTTAAAAGACAAGGACCCCTTTAAAAACATAGCCTTGATATCATTAACACACTTAAAGGCTGTGTAACTATAACTGGTTAGTCCTTTTTGGTTCTGTCTCTTTAGAAATCTCATTGACACCATGGGCTTAAATAGCCTCCGTAGGCCAAAGACTCCCAGGCTTAAATCTTCAATCTAGACCTCTCTTTCAGCTCTAAAGTCTCATTTCTAATTCTCTGCTTGACATTTCCACATGCTGGGCTCAGAAGCATCTCAGATTTAACGTGTCCAAAACAGAACTCATGATTTCTACCCTAACCCAGCTCCTGCTCTGGGAGACCCTGTCTTAGTAAATGGCATCGGTGTCTGCCCAGATGCCCTCATTGTTCTTCACACCTTCTTCACTCTCACGCCCTCCTCCAATCCAACAGCAGGTCCTGTAACTTCTTCCACCCAAATATACTTAAAATATGCTGACAATCCACTTCTTTCTATCTCCACAGCCAAACCAAGCCACCACTTGCTCTTGCCTGCACTGCAAGAGCCTCGTAACAGGTTTGTGTCTCTCACTTGCACCTCTGCTGACACTCAGCTGCACATGAGCAAGTCTGTGCTGGGCAGTAATATATCAGAATACTTTCCTTCCAGTTAGTAAATAATCACTCTCCTTGGCCACTCCCCACACCAGAGCTCCACCCACCCCCCACCCCCCTCCACCCGCCCCCTACGCCCTCCCTCTGTCCATCCAGTAAACCAAGCCCAGCCAAGCAAGAGGCCTCAGAGACCTTGCTATAATTTGGGTCTATGTGCTCAAATACTTAAACATTCACATGGTGTTGTGATGACCTAAGACTTCAGGTAACTTCCCTCATGAGAGTCAAGGGAAAAATCCAGAGAACTCCTGCTCTCATACTCCTCAACAGCCAAGATAATATATTTTTTAAAAAATGTGAACTTGCCTTTGAGGTGGGGGAGTAGTGACTGGGAGGGGAGATGAGAGGGACTTTTGGGGTGTTGGTAATATTCTGCTCTAGATCTGGGTGGTGGTTACATAAGTATGTTCACTTTGTGAAAATTCAACTGGGCTGGGTTCTTACAATTTGTGTACTTTTCTATCTATCGGTTATATTTCGATAGAATTTTCTTAAAATATGTCAGACAGAATTTTCCTGTGGTTTTGGCCCAAGAGGGCAGTTGTCTCTTGATCTTACCTTTTCCCTTGCTCACATCTTCTCCAGAGGCTTCTGCAGGGAAGAGGGCTCCTGCCATCCAGGACCGGCCTTGCAGCAGTCATGCCACAGGTCACCACCAGGGGCGCTGTGCCAGACTCCAATTGTTCGGTGGATAGGGTAGAACAGGCCTCTTCCCCCGTTACTCTCTCCCTTCAGCCTCCACGAGATCAACTCCTCCAGTCTATTCAGGCAACAGTGAATTTCTTACCCAGGAGTTAGGAGAGCTTCTGGAATTAATGAGCTCCAGGACTAAGATCTGAGTTCTGGCTAATCTGCACTTCCCCTTGAATCTCACTGCGGGAGACACCTAAAGACTCAGGCCCATAAAATAAAGCCATGAAAAGATGCTCAGTCTCACTGCTAATAAAGGAAAATGCAAATTAAAATCTCAGAGAGACACCGTTTCGTTTTGCTTGGCAAAAACTTAAAGGCTGATAATACCAAGTGTAGGCAACTATGTGGAGAGTTCAAAGTTCTACAGGTGGAAGTATAAATCGGTAGAACCACTTTGGAAAGAAGTTTGGCAACAGTCTGAAGAATTGAAGATGCTCCTGCCCCATGACTCAGGCATCCAACTTCTAAGTCTAGTACTGCAGAGGAGTGTGGGAGCCTCGCTGGTACAAGAATCTTCTTACAAGGTCATTTCTAACATTAAAAAATATAAAACAACCAGAAAATGAAATTTTGAAATTGTGTCCTATTTATATAGAAGTTAAAACAAATGAACTGCAGTTCACATGTATCGACATAGATACAAACAAAGGCAAAATGTTGAGTGGAAAAAACAAGTGCACGAGGAATGTCCAGTGTGATTCCATTGGGACAAAGTTTTAGGACATGAAAATCAGCGCCGTAAGATGTGTATGGATGCAGACATGTGTATTAAAAGTATCAAAATGCTCATGGGAATGATAACACCAGTTTCACGATAGTGGTTTCTTCTGGGGAAAGGGGAATGATACGCAGGAAAATTCAGCTCATCTGTTGTTCCATTTCTTAAAAGTGAAAACCTGGAGGAAAGATGGCTCAGCATTAAGTCTGATAAAGCCAGGTAGTAGGTACATTTTTCTTTTCTATCCTTGTCTGTACGTTTGGTATGTTTTCCAACAGAATCGATCAATTAATGAAAAAAGCTACTTAGGCCTCCCCAGGGGAAGAGGGCATGAAGGCTCCCTCCCACTCCAAATGGTTCAACTGTCCCATGGTTGAGCCTTTGCTCCCAGCACCGTCCTCCCTTCTTCCAGGCACTTCGGTGGAAAACTCTAAAGCACAATGTGGAAAATTCTACCCTTCCCCCAGGCCAAGCTTCTCTCCCAGAGTCCTGTCCTCAACACTGCATCATACATCCGAGCCTTTGGTCTGGGTAGTGGCCCAGCTTCAGCCTGACGTAAGGAAACATGGTGTTTAGGAGCCAGACTACCTGGGTCTGAGGGCTGCCTCTGCCACTTGACTGAGGGGCCTTGGATGAGTTACTCTGATTCTTTGTGCTGTAGGATGGAGGGAGCACGGCTGGAGGAGAGGGTGACCAGGCGGCTGGCCAGGTGAGCAGGGGCAGCTCAGGGGGCTGGCAACCCTCATCCTGTGTGGAAATAGGCTACTTACCACAGGGTGACCAGATCTTATTTATATGTGGCAACAGGAAATGGCAACCCTCTGTCCACCCACCCCAAACCACGGGGGAGATTGAATTATTTTAGCATCAGTTCTTTCTATTTCAAGTCTAACATGCAAGTAATGGAGTGCTGGCCATCACTGGTTCACTCTCAGAGATTCTTCCTCATTGAACCTGACACCACCATGCCAAAGGCAGAGGTCCCGGCCATGGGATGGAAGAATCCATGGCCCCGGATTGAGTTATGGGCTCTGATAACTCTGTCTTGAAGTTTGAGGAGTTTCACATCTTATAGGAAAGGGGCAGAGTTGGAAAGCCCACCCAGGTCTGATGCCTCCCCAAGCAGTGTTCCCTCCTCTATAGCAGTGCTGTGCCACTCCACAGTCCATTTAGCACGGGGGGCCCTGTAAGAGATGGACTCAGGGGGCAGGGCAGGTTTAAGGGGCCTAATAACAAGATGTAACCTTAGTAGGGAGAGAGAAGTGCTTTCCTTAGCTCTGAAGGTGTGCAGAGGAGCTGCAAGGTCAAGGCCAACTTCAGAGGCAGGTGGAAAGGTCAACTCAAGCCCTGGGCTTGGAATGACTTAGGTGGTTCACCTAAGGTGAATCTTGGAAGAAGATGGGTGGGGCATGGAGAATTGTAAAATCACAGAGATTGCTATTGTCTATCCATTTTCCTCTAATAACAGAATCCCCCCTTCCTTTTTTTAAGCTAGGCACTTGGCTGCCCAACATAAAAACTACATTTCCCTGTCTCCCTGGCTATGTGAATAAGTTCTAGCCAATGAGATGCAAGCCAAAGTGGAGAAGTGTTCTCATAGAGAAGAGGTATTCCTTTTTCTTCCTTTTTTCTTCTTTTATTCCCTGGAGAGCAGAAGTGTTGGCTGGTGTTGGAGCAGCAATCTTGGGCTTTGAAGTGACCATGTAAGCTGTAATAATGGGACCACAAGATAGGTGCCTCCTCCTCACAGCACTGTGGGGTTTCATACCAGCCGGTCCTCCTACCTGTGGACTTTTGTGTGAGATAGAAGTAGTTTCTACTTTGTTTAAATCACGGTTCCTGTGGAGTTTCTGTCACCGAATCCCAAAATTACAAAGAAGACTACTATTTTCAGTTTTTTGATAATTCTTCTGCTTGCCTTTTGGTGCTGGTCTGTCATGGATAGCTTTCCAACCTTTGCTACATTTTCCCTGTTTTAGCAAAGAGAGAACAGAACTCACTCAGGCTCAGGCCCTTGGCAGGCACCAACATCTAAATGTAATCTATTGACATTGTTTTGTTTCTATGGTTTTTATTTTTAGGTTACCATTTAATTAAGGTAAAGGACACTGCTTTTGCATTTACAATAGTGACATGAGATCACTTTCCTTTTTAAATAATTTACTTAAGCAAAAACAATTGAGTCGATTTAAAAGGTATTAAGTGACTAAGAGCGCAGGTTATATCAGCCACGGCAGAAATCAAGGAGGTAGCTGGAGGATGACTGAAGCTTGGAAAACAAGGGTATAGATTTTGCTGCTTCAGGAAGAATTATATAAACATTTCCTCCCCCAGTATTTTTTGGTTTTCATTTTGGATGATTCAAAGTATTCTTGTAATGGGGTTTCCTAATTCCTCAAGAAAATAATTTAGTAAACACTCCCACAGACCGTGCATAGTAGTTAAAGAGTCTGAGTGCTGAAGTCAAACTCCCTGGGTTCAGTTCTTGGCTCCTGCACTGACCAGCTGTGTGACCTTGGGCAAATTACTGTAATTCTCTGTGTCCAACATCTCACCTGTAAAATGGAGTTGATGATGTTATTGGGAGGATTAAATGACACATTGTATGTAGAATCCTGAGCTGAGTATCTGGCCTACATGAAGATGTAATAAATGGCTGCTGTTGTTATTACTGTTATATCTGACTTGAACACATCAAGAAATCAGTGTTGAAAGCTTTATATTAAGTCCTTGGGAGTTGAATAACTCTGTCCCGATGCTCAAGAAGGTTTACATTTTAAAGGGAAGGTTTATCTCAGTTTTTCTATTAATGTCCTTTTTCTGTTCTAGGATCCAATTCAAGACACCACATTGCATTAATCTTCACATTTACCTTAGTTACCTCCAATCTGTAATAGCTCCCTACTCTTTCCTTGCCTTTCATAACCTTGACACTTTTTAGGAGTACTGGTCTGATATTTTGCAGAATATCCTGCAATTTGGACTAGTCTAATGCTTTCTCACAATTAAAGTGATGATCTTGGGGAGGAATACTACCAAGGTGACTTGTCCTCATTACATCATATCAGAGGGTACATGGTGTCAGTGTCTTACCACTGGTGATGTTAACCTTGAGCAGTTGGTTCGGGGGTGCCTGCCAGGTGTCTCCACTATACAGTTAGTATTTTTCTCTTTTTATACTCTATTTGTTAGATGAAGGTCTAAATCCAGCCCACACTCACAGAGAGAAAAATTAAAGTCTCCTTCCTGGAGGGAGAAGTATCTAAGAATTTGTGAACATATTCCACCACAGGAACTAATAAATATTTGAGGAAGATATTTTGAAACTATACTCTGTTTTGTCTTAGACCTTCACCCACAACTTTTAGCATTCTTTGGTGAATCTTGCCTTCAACCATTGTTACTGTGATGTTCTCATGGTGGTTTTCTATTTCCTTCTTTTGTTCTACATTGATTAGTTGGAATTCTTATGAAGGAGGAGTTGTCTCATCCCCCACCCCATTTACTTATTTAGTCAACAATTTATATCAGTATGGAACAATAAATATTTGTTATATTATTTGAGATATAATTCAATACTAATGTATTAGGAACACTTTCACAGTGACTTGTGTCCTTTGGTAAGCCCCCATAATTCTTTTTGAGCACTTCCTTACTTTTTGATACCACAAGATGCTCAAAATTCATCTTTTATTTCCTCTGCCCTAGCCCTGGGATCAACCATTTCTCCAAGGACCCCTGTTCCTTTCATTAGAGAATGGTATTTAGAAACCAAGATCTGGGCACTAGGTGTGCTCATTGCTATGGGAGTGTCATTGTTTCTAAATCCTCTCAATGAATAGAGCTAGGAATATATGTATGTACACTAACTCGTGTGAACCCATCTATTTCTCTCTCTCTCTCTCTCTTTCTCATCATCATAAATGAGTTTCTACTGATCTCCAACACTCATCCAATGCAACGGGGGTTCATTCTAGCCTTCCTCTCTTGCTTATTTGTAACTTCTTTCTCCAATAGTGAAAAGCCTAACTCTCAGGATTAATATCAAAAGGGGATGACAGGAAAAAAAAATCAGTAAATGTAAAGATACATCAATAGGGCTTCACTCGTGGCGCAGTGGTTGAGAGTCCGCCTGCCGATGCAGGGGACACGGGTTCGTGCCCCAGTCCGGGAGGATCCCACATGCCGCGGAGCGGCTGGGCCCGTGAGCCATGGCCGCTGAGCCTGCACGTCCGGAGCCTGTGCTCCGCAATGGGAGAGGCCACAACAGTGAGAGGCCCGTGTACCGCAAAAAAAAAAAAAAAAAAAAAAATCAAAGAAATAATGACTGATATTTTTCTAAATTTAGTGAAAGACATAATTATGTATAGATTCAAGAAACCTAGAGTATAAAAAGTAAGATAAAGGCAAAGAAAATCACATCTAGGTTCATTATAGTCAAAACACTGTAAACTAGACATAAAGAGAATATTTGAAAGCAGCCAGAGAAAAACAGCACATGACATACTGGACAACAATAATTTTAACATTCACCAAGTTCTTAAGAGAAAACATAGAGGCTAGAAAATAGTGGAACAACATCTTTAAAGGGTCAAGAGAAAGAGTTATCAGTTTAGAATTCTATATCCAGTAAATTTATTCTTCAAAAAAGAAGGCCAAGTAAATATGCTTTTACATTGCCTGCAGAACTTCACTGGAAGAAGGGCAAAGCAATTTCTTCAGGCTGAAAGGAAGTTACACCAGAGGGAAATCTGAACCGCCTGGAAGGAATAAAGAACATTAGCAATGGTAAATATCTGGGTAATATATAAAACTATTTTTTTCCTCTCAATTTCTTTAAAATACATATGACTATTTTAAAAAGAAATTATAATATTTCTTGCAGATATAGGTATAATACACATGGCAATTACAGCATAAAGAGTACTGTGAGTAGAGTAGTATTAGGGATAAATGGGACACTACAACTGTAAATTTTCTATATTTTATATGAAATGGTACAATATTAACTTTGTGAAATATCAAGGGTGTAGCATAATCCCTAGTGTAACCTTTAAAAAATGATGCAAATAGTGCTAGTTAAAAGGCCAATATGTACATTAAAGAATTCTAAAATATATTTAAATAGTCTAAATTAGGAAGGAGAGGGGAACAGAGGAACAAAAAAAACAAGAAACAGATAACAAATAATAAAATGGTAGACTTAATTCCAATCGTATCGCTAATTTAAATGTTAACAAACTAAGCACTCATAATAGTAATTCTCATTAACATCATTATGACTTAGACTGCAGAAAAGTGGAGTCATTCTTTGATTTGGCTCATCTTTCAGATTATCATTCAACCCTTGAGCATCCAGCGTTTGGCTTTGAATTATCTGCTGCTTTTGGAAAAACCTTCCTTGTCTCCCTAGCCGGCAGGATGCCCTGAGGAGAGCATCTCTATGCTCTTTCTGTCTGCCCTGATTTCCCAGGCCTGAGGTCACCTTGGATGCTTAGAGCACAGTCCTAACCACATGTGGGGCAGCACAGAATCAGCCCCTGGGAGGGTATAGTGATTACTGAATCCATCCTGACAAATGCCTCAGTTTTCCTTAATAGAAATCTCTTATCTGAGATTAGTTTTTAAACAGATTTTAAATATATATATATATATTTAAATACTGTGCAGAAAGATTTACAGTGAAAAGTCAGCCTCCCTCCTATCCTGGATCCTTGAATCAATCAGCATGAAGTTTTTATGTGTTCAGCCTGAACTGCCTCTTGAGGGACTGGTGGAGGTTGTGGGTACTGACAGAGACACCAGCAGTAGGAGCAGTTGGATTTTACATTCTTCACTGTTCAAGCAGATGTCTGCCTCATGTTCTTTTTTTAGCATTTGAAACCAACTTCCTGGAATCTATGTCCTCACCATGGGCAAGGAGCAGTATTCCAGAAAGCTTGTTTTTATGGAGGAAAATCCAGCTAAGCATGGTGGGCTGGTCCTTCCAGCTTTATAAGATACAGAATTTGAGGAAAATACAGATTAAGAGGAAAGTCCTTCCTAACTGAGAGTTGAAGGGGTGGGGGAGGGGAAGTATACCTAGAAATAATCTCTGCTGGTTAAATTTGGGAATTTGGAAAACATAAAAGCCATTAGTAAAACCATATTTGATATTCAAATGGCTTGGGATTGTTTCTCTTCAAAGAACAGGAAGTAGAGTGGAAAAGTGAAAAGGTTGTGGGCTGTGGAATCTGATAGAATTTGTTTCATCCTCATTCTGCCACTAATAGCTTTGGCAAGTTCCTAAACCTCTCTAAGTTTAAATTTTGCCAAATGATCCTGGTACATGGTAAATGTTCAATAAATCCAGTTTTCCTACACAGCCCTCCCCTCTCCCTGTATTTTGGTGTTTTCTAGTTATCTAACACTGCATAACAAGCCATCCCAAGGCTTAGTGTATTAAAATAACAAGACATTAATTTTGCTCAGTGTGAAAGGCTTTTCTGATACGGCTCCTGGTATTCTCTCCCCTGTGTAATCCTCTCCCCTTATGTGGCTGGTCCTAGTGACTTGCTTCTAATAAACAGAATATGGCAAGAGTGATGGGCTGTCGCTTGTGTGATTAGGTGGTAAGACGGTGATTTCCGTCTTGCTCTATTTTCACTAGGTTGCCTTCTTGGCCTGAGTGAAGTAAGCCACCATGTGACGTGAGGCCCACATGACAAGGAACTGAAGGCGATCATTCAACAGGCTTTAAGGAACCGAGTCTTGCCAGCAGCCCTGTGAATGAGGTTGGATGCAGAGACTCCCCAGTGGCACCTGGAGATGATTAAAGTCTCAGCCGACACCTTGATTACAGCTCTTGAGAGACTGACACAGAGAACCCAGTCAAGCCATGCCCAAATTCCTGATCTACAGACGCTGTGGGAAAATAAATGTTTCAAGCCACAAAGTTACGGGGTAATTTGTTATGCAGTAATAGATCACTAATACATCAGGAGTCTGCAATTTGAGGAGGACTTCGTGGGGATAGCTCGTCCCTCCTCCGCTTGTCATCTGGCTGGGTGTGGAAGCTGGGAACTGAAATCAGGTGAAGGCTCCCTCCTCCCTCCCTCCCCCCTTTACTTGTGTAGCAATCCATGCTGGCTGTGGGCTGAGACCTCAGTTCGTTGTTGGCTGAAACACGCATGTGGCCTCTCCGTGAGGCCTGGGCTTCCTCATAACAGGAGGCTGGGTTCCAAGGGAGAGAGAGAGAGAGAGATGGAAGCCTTCTCACCTTTTCTAACCCTAGCATCAGGAATCCAACAGCATTACTTCCTCTGGATTCAGTTCATTAGAAGAAAGATTCTGAGGCTAAGCAATATTCACAGGGAGGGGAATCAGACTCTGTCTTTTGTCAGAGGATTGTCCAAGAATTTGGACGAGCATGCGGGATCAGAACTATTGCTGTAGCCATTTTTGGAAAATGCAAACTTCCACCCTTGGGGAACTCATTCTTCCTGTTTTTGTCAGGTCTCCCCTCTGTCGTTATTTGCCTTACTCTAGTTGGTCCCCTTTAGAGGGTAGTGTAGCTGGGTAAGAGATTTCAGAAAAGTCTGTTTCCTAAACTGTTCCACTTCCCAGGGAATCAACTTGGCCAGAGGCTCTATCTGCCTTAGGGAGCTCACCCCGACTCCACCCCCTGCTTTTTTTTTTCCTTTGAAGACAGACTATGTGATGTGCAAAAATATACTTAGGTAACTCATAACTGTGACAAGGGGAAAACTGTGAAGTTCACTGGCTCAGTGGAAAGCCACTAGCTCGGTGACTTACAGGATCTCTGCATGAGCAAATCTGCAGAGGCAGCACTTCTGAGAATTTTCTGGATTCTTGAGGAGAGAGAAATGAAGTGGGGGGGAGCTAAGAGAGGGAGGAGAAAGAGAAAAAGAGAGGGAGAAGATCAGAGACAAGAGACATAAATCCAGAAAGATGAGTGGGATAAAAGTACGGAAAGAGGAAAAGAAAGGAAAGCATGAAATGTGAGAAAGCAACGACCCCAATAATCCTACCCAGAATAAACAAGTGAGGATTAATGCTGTTCTTAAAAACAGATTTAGTGAGACGTAGTTTACATACCACACTATTCACTTGTTTAAGTGAGATATAGTTTACATACCACACTATTCACTTGTTTAAGTGAGACATAGTTTACATACCACACTATTCACTTGTTTAAGTGAGACATAGCTTACATACCACACTATTCACTTGTTTAAGTGAGACATAGCTTACATACCACACTATTCACTTGTTTAAGTGAGACATAGCTTACATACCACACTATTCACTTGTTTAAGTGAGACATAGCTTACATACCACACTATTCACTTGTTTAAGTGAGACATAGCTTACATACCGCACTATTCACTTGTTTAAGTGAGACATAGCTTACATACCGCACTATTCACTTGTTTAAGCGAGACATAGCTTACATACATACCACACTATTCACTTGTTTAAGCGAGACATAGCTTACATACCGCACTATTCACTTGTTTAAGCGAGACATAGCTTACATACCGCACTATTCACTTGTTTAAGTGAGACATAGCTTACATACCGCACTATTCACTTGTTTAAGCGAGACATAGCTTACATACCGCACTATTCACTTGTTTAAGCGAGACATAGCTTACATACCGCACTATTCACTTGTTTAAGCGAGACATAGCTTACATACCGCACTATTCACTTGTTTAAGCGAGACATAGCTTACATACCGCACTATTCACTTGTTTAAGCGAGACATTGCTTACATACCACACTATTCACTTGTTTAAGCGAGACATAGCTTACATACCACACTATTCACTTGTTTAAGTGAGACATAGTTTACATACCACACTATTCACTTGTTTAAGCGAGACATAGCTTACATACCGCACTATTCACTTGTTTAAGTGAGACATAGCTTACATACCGCACTATTCACTTGTTTAAGTGAGACATAGCTTACATACCGCACTATTCACTTGTTTAAGCGAGACATAGCTTACATACATACCACACTATTCACTTGTTTAAGTGAGACATAGCTTACATACCGCACTATTCACTTGTTTAAGTGAGACATAGCTTACATACCGCACTATTCACTTGTTTAAGTGAGACATAGCTTACATACATACCGCACTATTCACTTGTTTAAGTTCAATGTTTTTTAGTATGTTCACAGTTGTGCAACTATCACCACAGTCAATTTTAGAATATCTTCATCATCCCCAAAAGAAATCTTGTACCCTTTAGCTGTCACCCTCCATCCTTCTCCACCCTCTCAGCCGTAGGCTGCCACTAACCTACTTTCTATTTCTATAGATTTGCCTGTTCTAGATACTTCATATAAGTGAAATCATACAATATGTGGTCTTTTGTGACTGGCTTCTTTCACTTAGCATAATGATTTCACAATTCGTTCACATTGTAGCATGTATCAATCCTTCATTCCTTTTTATGGCTGAATAATGTTTCATTGTATCGATATACCACATTTTACTTAGCCATTCATCAGTTGATGGGCATTTGGGTTGCTTCTATTTTTTGGCTATTATGAATACGCCGATATAAACCTTCATATACATTTTTTTATGCTTTCATTTCTCTTGGATCTATAACTAAGAGTAGAATGGCTGGGTCATATGGTAACTCTATATTTAACATTTTGAGAAGCTGATAAACTGTTTTCCAGAGCGACTGCACCATTTTACATTCCAACCAGCAATGTATGAAGGCTCCAGCTTGTTCACACCTTTTTTTTTTTTTTTTTTTTTTTTGTGATACATGGGTCTCTCACTGTTGTGGCCTCTCCCATTGCGGAGCGCAGGCTCCGGACGCGCAGGCTCAGCGGCCGTGGCTCACGGGCCCAGCCGCTCCACGGCATGTGGGATCTTCCCGGACCAGGGCACGAACCCGTGTCCCCTGCATCAGCAGGCGGACTCTCAACCACTGCGCCACCAGGGAAGCCCTTGTTCACATCTTTGACTCATCCTCTGTCTTTTTGATTCTAGCCATCCTCGTGGGTGTGAAGTGATATTTCCTTTTGGTTTTTGTTTGCATTTCCCTGATGGCTGATGATGTTGAGCATCTTTTCATGTGCTTATTGGCTGTTTATAAATCTTTGAAGAAATGTCTATTCAGATCTTTGCTCACTTTTTATTTGGGTTATTTGTCTTTTAATTGTTGAGTTGTAAGTGTTCTCTATATATTCGGGACACAAGTTTCTTATCAGATATACAATTTGCAAATATTTTCTCCTATCCTGTGAGTTGTTTTTTCCATTTTCTCAATGGTCTTGTTTGCATCACAAAGTTAGTAATTTTCATGAACTCTATTTAATCGTTTTTTTCTTTTGTTACTTGTGCTTTTTTTCTTTTGTTACTTGTCATATCTAAGAAGGTTTTGTTCAGCCCAAGGCCCCAAGGCCATGAAGATTTATTCCTATTTTTTTTTAAAGAGGTTTATTGTTTTGCTCTTACATTTAAGTGATCCATTTTGAGTGAATTTTTGTGTATGTGTAAGGAAGGGATTTAACTTCATTCTTTTGCTTGTGGTAATACATAACACTATTTTTTTTAATGATAAAACTTATAAATCCACTTTTTATATACTGCTTTCCTGGACCAAGCAAGAGAAACTGGTATCTGCTTGCCCCTAAGTTCAACCTTATTTTAAACATGAGATTTCTATGACCACTGCTACTTCTTTACTCTCTACTTGTGTGTAATGTGAATATGGGTACATTTCTAAGATAAGTAATTGTGGAGAAGGGTCTTAGTTATTCCATTTGTTTTTTAAAAAGGATTGCACTATGATAGTGATTCTCAACCCCGGCTACTCATCAGAAATTAGAATCTAGGAGCTTTTCAAAGTCCCCATGACATAGTCCTGTGCTCAGATCTCCTGATTTACCCCCAGTCTGGGATAGGGTTTGAGCACAGGTGTTTTTACGAGTGTCTCAGGTGATTCAGTTGTGCAGCTGGGATCATAAACCCTGCCCTAGATGAACTCTTTGGGGTTCTTCAGGACTGTTATTCTGTGGGTCTGTGGTGGTTCTGAATAGCAGAAACCTGACAGAATATGGTTCTCTTAACCATATTCAACCATAGTTGTTGCCAGCTACCCACACTGGGGACCACTCCATGAGTAGCTGGTGTCTCTCCGGGGTTTGACAGGGTAGATATCTGTCCATCTCTTCCAAGAGCAGGTGGTAGTGTTTCTACCTGGTCCCTAATGCCGATAATACCCTGAGGGTACCTCTGACATAGTGCAGACTGATGACCACTGTTCATGGGGCTGCTGCTCCAGCCAATGTCACATTTGCTGTTCCTTCTGCCTGAAAGCTCTGTCCTTCCCCTTTTCTCCACCTGCTTCCTCCTACTCTCCCCCACTGATCTCAGCTTAAACATCACTTCCTCAAAGAAACCTTTTTCCTCCCCTTTCCTTTGGATCACCTTTATATATTCCCAGAATACCATATTCCTTGGCCTCTCTGTCCCAACTGTGATTAATTATGGATATAATTATTTTCTGGAGTGTCTTTCTCACTATGTTTTTTTTTTTTTTTTTTTTTTTTGTGGTACGCGGGACTCTCACTGTTGTGGCCTCTCCCATTGCGGAGCACAGGCTCCGGACGCGCAGGCTCAGCGGCCATGGCTCATGGGCCCAGCCGCTTCACAGCATGTGGGATCTTCCCGCACCGGGGCACGAACCCGTGTCCCCTGCATCAGCAGGTGGACTCTCAACCACTGTGCCACTAGGGAAGCCCTCTCACTATGTTTTAAGACAGGGTCCATGTCTGTGGACAGTGGCCTTTGGTACACCCAGAGCCCAGAACAGTGTCTGCCACATAGCTGCCACCCAGTAAACAGCTGCAGAATAAACAAATGATCCTGGGATGTCAAGAAAAGTCTTAACTCTGTTCAGCTTCCTCTTTATAAGAAGACAGAGCTGTGTACAATCATTTGGAAAGGGTTTCTGGCAAGAAGACTTAACATGGCCACCATTCAGATGTTTCGTGAGAACCTTTGCTTATCTTGGGAATGGGTTCATCAAGAACTCCTCATTCCCTGGCTGTGCAAGGTCGAGGCAGCATCATGCTTTGACTCTGGGAAAATGACAGTCGCTCCCATGTAAGTTTATTAGATGAATTGCCGTTTATGAGTTTGACATGCATCCTCTCAATCCACTAGATATTCTGATTGATGAATGCCCTTGCCAAGTGCTCTATGATTCCTTGAATTTAATCATGAATTCAGTAGGCAGGGCACCATCTGACTTGTACCTTCATTGCCTCTGAAAAATGAGAGGTTGGACTAGGTCTCCAAGGGCCCACGCTGGACACCAGTCACTTTGCCGTCTGCTCCGAATTACTTCTCAACGCCATCCACGAAGTTGTGTTAGGACTTATTGTCTCATCCCAGTCTCAGCTACCGATAGGCCCAGTGGTGAGCACTTTGACTCAGCTTGGACCCAACGGTTCCTCCCCTCAGCTGATAAACTGAGGCATGTGGGAACCTGAGAGGGAGTTGGGAACAAAGATCGAACCCTAAGAAGCTCTTTGCCAGAACAGATGAGGCATGACGTTTCCCTTTGCCTTGCTGTGTGTCTTGTGCTGTGAACGGTGCCTTGAGTGGTGCCTGGCACGTGGTGGATGCACATGAGAAACTTACAGCGTGAATGTGAGATGGGTGTGCTCCCGTCTCCTCCAGTGTAGTGGTGCCAAACACGTGTTTGTGAGGGGTATTGGTGGCTGGGGGAGGGGGTAGAATGGAAGATGTGGACAGAAATTAAGTCAAGGTTCTATGGTGGGAAGATGCCCATGGGTGGCTGGTGATGTGGAAAATGTTCTATGTCCTGTCTTGTTGCTTCCAGGTGCCCACAGCCCCTCACTCGTGGACCTCGTGTATTCTGGCCTCTGTTCCATCATTCTGTAGTCTCACTCACCATCCTCTAAGGACCTTATTTCCTCAAGTCCTGCTCGCACTGGGATGGCTCACTGACACCCCAGCGGGAAGGGATCCTTCCCTCAGCACGGCTCACACTGCATTTCTTTACTAGCATCTGGCTTCCCTGCTCAGCTGGGAGCTCTTGAAGGACAGGACAGGGTCCCTGACACACGGCAGCACTGAGGGCCTGCTTGCTCGTGAGCTGACTCCTGGACCAGGTTACCTGCCATAGAAGGTGCTAAGGAGAAGGAGGGTAGGTGACTGGGACCTCTGTTTCTACTGGTCTTCCTTCACTTGTGTCATCTATCATGCTCTAGTGTTTAATTTTTGTTTTGCGTTTCCCCTTCTCCTAGACTCTGTGTCGGTTTACAGTTTCTTTAGGGATAAACCAGCCAACCTGGGGTGGTGGTGTGTCTCCGAGGACTTGATGCATTTAGGGACTGTTCTCTTAGTGCGCCACCTCCTTGGGACCTCAGGATACCAGAAAGGGGGAGTCTCTCCCATGTCCTAAGCTCTGCCTCGTCTCCTCCCTCCCTCTCCAATCAGTGCACCCCCCTGCCCCGCATATCTGTGCCCTAATATGCAGGTGGTAATGAGGCCATGATTTCTCTTGGGAAAAGGAGCATCAGTTATTGATTAAAAAAAAAAAATTTCATGCCTGGGGCTCATGGACAACCAATTAGTCCATAATTCCTCAAACCACAAAGTCCCTTCTCATTTTTATAAGCCCCTCCCTTCAAATAGGCTAAGCTTTGGTGACTTTCTTTTCAGGCTCCATTGGTGGAGCAGTTTACCCAGGTCTCACCAGGATAAACGTGGGCATGGGTCTGATCACAGGAAGAGGGGGCCGTGGGACTCATTTATCACCTAGATCATGAGGGAGGTGGCCGAGATTGGGGCAGGAATCCTAGGCTGAGTTACAAGAAATTCTACTAGATCCATGGATGTGTTCAGGGTGGGGTGTGGTCCAAGGGTGTTCTGAAGCTGTATGACAATACTGAGTATATGTGCTGGGGCATTTTCCTGGGGATTGGTCAGTGGTTTTCATCAGTTTCTTTAAGAGGTCTGTGGCCCCTAAGAAGTTAAGAAGCCTGGCCTGGATTCTCTCTCTTGAGGTCCCTTCTGCTTTAGGCTTCTGCACTTTTGAAATAAGAAGCTGTCTCAGAAGCCCCAGGAGGGGAGATAAAGGCGGCGGCTGATTTCCTGGGGCCACCTGGTGGTGCTGGGGTGCATAGCATCCTTTGGGCAATAGGAGAAAGCCTGGGCCGGCTTCCTGCTGGACAAGTCCTAGGAAAGGGTTCAGAAGGAGGTTTTGGAATCTGGGTGCAGCTGCCTTCTCCCTCCAAGGAATGAGAACAGCGCTGGCCCAAAGCTGGAAGGGAAGGACTGGGTGGCCGGATCACCTCCTCTCCACCCACTCTGCACTCAGCTTCCTCCGAGCCCCCTTGGGAGACATCTTGGGAGTCCAGAGTCGGGAACCGAGTGAGCCTGGGACTGGTCTGGGTGGAGGGTATGCCAAGAGTGGCCTTGGGTGGGAAGGGAGGAGCTTCCGGCTTAAGTGGGGATAGAAGGGCTGAGGAACCCTGGCCAGGCTTGAGAATAAAGGCTGAGCTTTGCGTCTTTCAGTGAACTTCACTTGAACCAACTCTTTCACTCCACTCTATCCTGAGAGGCAGGCACTGTTTATATCCACTCCACAGGCGAGGAAACTGAGGCCCAGAGGATGACCTGATTTGCCAAAGACCACACAGACAGCTGTGGAGCTAGTCTCCCCACTGGCAACGAGCACCTCTGCTTTCTCAGCCTCCCTGTGGCCCAGCTTAGCAGCCCAGCTGTCCTTCCTCAGCCTGGAAGCTGGCTGCTTTAGGACAATCCAAAGCAGGGCATAATCCTCTGTGTGGTAGGACAACCCTACAACACAGTATAAAACAACAGGGTTTACCACCCCAGGTTGAATATACAACAGGAGCCAGGAAAGGCTTCATCCTTGGGTGGCAGATCCATGAAATGTCACTGAAGCTAAGTCAGGTTGAAGCTGGGAGGAAGGCTTCACAGAGCCCTCTGCCTCCTCAACTTAGAGGTCACTTCCTTTGGCCGGGGTCCCTGATCTCCACTGAGTCCAGAAAACTTCTTCCATCTTCTCTTCTCATGCACAGAGCTCACATCATCATTGCATTGGACATTCTCTATTGCACTTGCCCTTTTGCTTGTCTGCAGCCCTTTCAGGCTCTCAGCATCTGAGGGTGGGACCATTGTTGGTCCCGTGATACTATGATACCATGTTGGTATCCCTAGCCATTAGTCCATGGTCTGGCACACGGGAGGTGTTACCAAAAAAATGTATTAAATGAGGAAGTGACTCAATCATATAGTATCACATAAGATTGTGGGGAAGTTTCTTACCTGGACAAAAATTCTGAGATGACCACACTGGAGCTGACATCTGTTAGGGTCACTGAAATGGCAAAAAGGAGCAAGGTCTTGGTTTTGCCTTAAGTCCCTGGCATGAGTAGGTCTCCTGGCTGCAACGGTCATTAGCAGTTCTGTGCCTTTGTCAGGCTGTGTCAGTAGAGACTTGACCTTGTAGGATGCTACAAGTTGATGTTAGTGACGTTCATGGCAATCCCAGGGGAAGGCCTCTCTTCTCATGGTGCCATTGCTGGACCTTTTCTTTGGATCAAGAAAACAGTAAGCTATCAGGTTTTCAGTACATTTTATTTAATTATTATTATTATTTTTTTTTTTTTTTGCGGTACGCGGGCCTCTCACTGTTGTGGCCTCTCCCGTTGCGGAGCACAGGCTCCGGACGCACACGCTCAGCGGCCATGGCTCACGGGCCCAACCGCTCCGCGGCATGTGGGATCTTCCGGACCGGGGCACGAACCCGTGTCCCCTGCATCGGTAGGCGGACTCTCAACCACTGCGCCACCAGGGAAGCCCTATTATTATTTTTTTTAATATGGAACGCTTCATGAATTTGTGTGTCATCCTTGCCCAGGGGCCATGCTAATCTTCTCTGTATCGTTCCAATTTTAGTATATGTGCTGCTGAAGCGAGCCAAGTAAATTTTAAATAGTTATTGGATTTTAAATTCATTTGGAAGAATACACATATGAACATATAAAAGATATAAAAAAATAAAATGAATATATATCTACTGTGCAGTAAGGTTACGAAATTGTTTTTACATATTGCACTTATTATTTTATTCAAAATATTATCAAATTTCCATTGTAATAACTTTGAAACTTCCTGTGCATTCCTTCCAAATTCCTTTCCCATCTCCAGGGAAAATTTTAGGGTTATAGTTTCCTTTTTTCCTTTATAATTTATCACATATGTATTTATCAGAAATAATATATTATTTAGTTTCGAATGTTTTTGAAATTTATTTAAGTGGAATCATATTGCACACATTCTTTTATGACTTGATTTTTTTTTTTTACTCAACATTTTTGTAACTTTTGTCCGTGTTGGTAAATGCAGCTGTGGTATACTCGTGTGCACTGTTGGATTATATTCCATTTTATGACCAAATCACAATATATTCATCCATTCTCCTTTCTTCTGAATAATAGTTTGATGGTATATATATTTATATATTTTTCATCCTTTTACTTTCAGCCTTTGTCTTTATGTTTTAGGAATGTCTCTTGTAGATAGCTTATAGCTAGATTATTTTAAAATTCAGTTATATGAACTTTTTTTTTTTTTTTAAAGATGTTGGGGGTAGGAGTTTAGTAATTTATTTTTGCTGTGTTGGGTCTTCGTTTCTGTGCGAGGGCTTTCTCTAGTTGTGGCAAGCGGGGGCCACTCTTCATCACGGTGCTTGGGCCTCTCATTGTCGCGGCCTCTCTTGTTGCGGAGCACAGGCTCCAGACGCGCAGGCTCAGTAGTTGTGGCTCACGGGCCTAGTTGCTCCGCGGCACGTGGGATCCTCCCAGACCAGGGCTCGAACCCGTGTCCCCTGCCTTAGCAGGCAGATTCTCAACCACTGCACCACCAGGGAAGCCCCTATATGAACATTTTAAACTGGTAAGTTAATTAATCCAGTTATGTTTTTTCTGATTACTGATAAATGTAGATTTATTTATATTATCTTATTTTGCATTTTCAATTCCCCAATTTTCTTCATTTCTTTTTTCATCTTTCTTGTTTTCTTGTGTACTGAGGACTCCCCTGCCTCCCACCAATATTTTCGAGTTACAAATCTTAGTTCTAGCATTCTAGTGGTTGCCCTAGAAACCTTGATAAGTGTACTTAATCTAATAAAATTAAAAGCTAATCGGTATCTTTACTCTCCTGTTCAAGGCCCATAGATTTAACCCCACTCACTTCCTGTCCGACTTACTGTGGCAGGCACATCCCAATGATCCATATTCTTGTATAATCCTCTCTTCTAGAGTATGAGTGGGACCTGTGACTTGCTTCTAATCCAAAGAATATGGCAAAGATGATGGCATGTCACTTCCATGAGTATGTTTCTTTATATAGGACTCTGTCCTAGCAGACTGAAGAGAAAGAGCTTCCTGCCAGTCTTGAAGAAGCAAAAAATCATGTGTGTTCACATCTACAGATAGGGCCGTGTGGCAGGGAATGGTGGGAAAGCTCTAAATGCTGAGAGACAGTAGGAAAATGGGAACCTCATTTCTACAGCTTTGAGGAGGTGAATTCTGTTGACAACCCGAAGGAGCCCAGAAGTCCATTTTTCCCAGTCGACCATATGATGAGGCTGTCTTCTCCGACACCTGGACTGCAGTCTTGTGAGACCCTGATCATAGGACCCAGTTACATGCCTGGATTCCTGACCCCTGGAAATTGTGAAATAATGAATGGGTGCTAAGTTGCTATGTTTGTGGTAATTTGTTACACTATACAGAAATAGAAAACCAATACATATATGTATAATAATTTTTCCAATGTTTTACTTAAATTTGCTGGTAAAGCCACTTGAACCTGTTATTTCCTTTGTGTAAAAGTTCTAAATTATAGATTGATTTATTACAATAGTCATAGGACTACTCAGATTTCCTATTTCTTCCTGAGTCAATTTTAGTAGTTGTATGCTTCTAGGAATTTATTTCCTGTAAACTTTAAAATATATTGGCACAAAGTTTTTCAGTACATTCTTTTGACCTTTTTCATGTGGGTAGGATCTGTAGTGATGTATTCATTCCTTATATTGGTTATTTGTTCCTTCTCTCTTTTTTCTTAATTAGTCTCACCCAAGGGTTATCAGTTTAATTTTTCTTTCTAAAGAACCAATTTTTAGCTGTATCATCTATACTGTATATGATTTTTATTAAATTAATTTCTGCTCTTTTATTATTAAACTCTAATTCTTGTTTTTGGATTTTCTTTGTTATTTCTTTTCTAAATTTTTGAGATGGATTTTTCTTTAGCTTTTCTTTTTTTGGTGATAATATATGCATTTGAGCCTATTAAATTTCCCTCTGGTGTTTTAGCAGCATCCACCAAGTTCTGGTGTTAAACATTTTATTATTACTCAGTTAAAAATATTACCAAGTTTCCACTGTAATTATTTTCTTTGACTCATGGGTGTTTTAGAAATGTATTTCTTTAATTTCCATGCACATGGGGACTTTTCAGTTATATTTTTATTATTAATTCCTAGCTTAAGTTAATTGTGCTTAGAAACATACTCAGCATAATTTGGTTTTCTTTTTAAAATTGAGTTGTAATTTACATACAATAGTTTGATGAGTTTGGGCAAAAGTATACTCCCATATGACTGGTAATGCAATTAAGATATAGAACATTTCCATCACCTCAATGAAATCTTCATGCTCCTTTCCAATCAATCCACCTCCATCCCACTCCCCCTCTGCTCAAGGCCACTACTGTTTCAATATCTATCACCAGCAACTAATTTTGTCTGTTCTATAATTTTATATGAATGATGTCACATAGTACACATTCTTCTGCCTCTGGCTTTTTTCACACAACCTAACAGTTTTGAGATCCATCCATGCTATTATGTGTTTCTTCCGTTTGTATTGCTGAGTAATATGTCACTGTATACCACAGTTTTTCTATCCCTTTTCCTTTGATGGACATTTAGATTATTTCCGGTTTTTGGCTATTATGAATAGCAAAATGAAAATTCTTGTACAGGTCTTTTTGTAGATACATGTTTCTATTTCTCTTGGATATATAACCATGAATGGAGTCCCTTGTTCATAGTATAGGTGTATACTTAGCTTTATAAGAAACTGCTGAACTGTTTTCCAAAGTAGTTGCATCACTTTACAGGCTCACCAGATAGGTTAAAGAATTCCAGTGGCTACATGTTTTGTCCCATGTCAGTCTATTTAATTTTAGTTGTTCTGGAGTGGCTGTACCATTTTACATCTCCACCAGCAAGGTATGAGAGATCCAGTATCTCTGCTGTCACTGTTACGTTAGCCATCCTGATAGGTATGCGATGATAACTTATTGAGGTTTTAATTTTCATTTCCCTAACAGTTAATGATGTTGAACATCCTTTCATGTGCTTATTTGCCACCCATATGACCTCTTCAGTGAAATTTCCTCATTTTTTTGACAATTTCTAATTGGATTTTAAAAAAATGTTGAGATGTAATTGATATACATTATATTAGTTTCAGGTTTACCATATAATGATTTGATATTTGTATATATTATGAAATGATCACCCAGATAAGTCTAGTTAATGTCCATCACCATACATGGCTACATAATTCTTTTCCCCTTATGATGAGAAAGTTTAAAATCTACTCTCTTAGCGACTTTCAAATATGCGATACAATATTATTAACTATGGTTGCCATGTTGTACGTTACACCCCCATGGCTTGCTTATTTTATAACTGCAAGTTTGTATCTTTTGACTCCCTTCACCCATTTTTCCCACCCTAATGTTGAGTTTTGAGAGTTTTTGTACACCTTTTGTTAGATATGTGGTTTGCAAATATTTTCTCCCAGCCTGACACATGTCTTTTCAGCCTCTTAACTGAGTCTTTCACATAGGAAAGGTTTTAATTTTGATGAAGTCCAATTTATCAACTTTTTTCTTTTACGAAACATGCTTTGATGTCAAGTCTAAGAACTCTTCTCCTAGTCCTAGGTCCTGAGATCTTCTCCTATGTTTTCCTATAAGAGTTTTATATTTTACATCTAAGTCCACAATCTATTTTTTTAAATTAATTAATTAATTTATTTATGGCTGTGTTGGGTATTTGTTGCTGTGTGCGGACTTTCTCTAGTTGTGGTGAGCGGAGGCTACTCTTCGTTGCAGTGCGCGGGCTTCTCATTGCAGTGGCTTCTCTTCTTGTGGAGCATGGGCTCTAGGCACGCAGGCTTCAGTAGTTGTGGCACATGGGCTCAGTAGTTGTGGCTCGCGGGCTCTAAAGAGAAGGCTCAGCAGTTGTGGTGCACGGGCTTAGTTGCTTTGTGGCCACAGTCCATTTAAATTTAATTTTTATATGAAGTATGAGGTTTAGTTTGAGGCTCTTTTTTGTTTGTGTGTGGCCTATGGCTGTCCAATTGCTCAAGCACCATTTGTTAAAAAGACCATCCTTCCTCCATTTGATTTGGCACATTTGTTAAAAATCAGTTGGGCATATTTGCATGGGTCAATTTCTGGGTTCTCTACTGTGTTCCATTTATCCGTGTGTCTATCCTGCCACAAATAGCACACTTTCTAGATTACTGTAGAAATACAGTAAACCTTACTTTGGCTAGAGTAATTACTCCCATTTTATTCTTCTTTTTAAAATTTGATTTAGCAATTCTAGGTCCTTTGCCTTTCCATTTAAATTTTAGAATGTATGAAATAAAACCATAATATTTCACTTTAATTCTTGAAGGATACCTTCTGCTGGGTATAGAATTCTAGGCTGGCAGCTGTTTCTTTCAACACTTAGAAGATATCTTCCCATAATCTTCTGGCTGCCATCTTTCTATCAAGAGGTCCTTCAAAGATAATCTTCCTCTTCTTTCTGGCTCTTTTTAAGATTTTGTCCTTGTTTTTGTTTTTCACCAGTTTTACTATGTGGCTTTAAATCTTTCATTGGCTTTTGAAAAATCTCAATCATCTGAGATTTCAAATATTGCTTCTGCTTTATCCTCTTTTTTCTGGGATTCCACTTGCATGTGTGATTGACATCCTCATTGTATCTCTTATTTCTTATACTTTTATGTGTATTCCATCCTTTTTGTCTCTCCATGATTCATTCTGATTAATTTTTCTGATGTTTGTTTCTTTTTACTAATTCTTTTTTCACCTTTATCTTTATCAGCTGTTAAAGCCATACACTGAATTCTTAATTCGGGTTATTTTACTTTTCATTTCTAGAATTTTTATTTTAAAAATTTTAAATATTTTTCAGTTTTTTTCTCCTGATGTCCTAAATCTTGTCTTTACCTTATTGTACGATAAAAGCATTCTTGTCTTTCCCACGATTTACTGGCAACTGTGTTCTCTCTTTTTTTTTTTTTTTTTTGCGGCACATGGGCCTCTCACTGTTGTGGCCTCTTCCGTTGTGGAGCACAGGCTCTGGATGCGCAGGCTCAGCGGCCATGGCTCACGGGCCTAGCTGCTCCGTGGCACGTGGGATCCTCCTGGACCAGGCACGAACCCGTGTCCCCTGCATCGGCAGGCGGACTCTCAACCACTGCGCCACCAGGGAAGCCCTGCAACTGTGTTCTCTATCACATTGCACTTACACTGTTAATGTTCTGAATATAAAGCATATTAAACATATATTTAGTATTTTACATTTCTGTTATTAGTTTTTGCTCATCATTCTAAAATTTTCAGGTATTTTGCAATCTTCACTTGACGCATTATTGTATAAGTAGGTCAGGAAGTCTGGAGAAAGGACCCTGACTCAAAGAACCATCACCTTTATTCTCTTCTGACACAAGCTCTGAAAAGTAAGTATAGCATGGCATCCAGGGATGGTGCAGTCATGGTGGGAAATCCATGAACTGTAAATTCAGCATATAAGAGAAAGTTCCTGCCCATCAAGGAACTTATCATCTAACTTGGGGGACAAAAGGACACAGATTAAATGATTAGTGGGGCATATTAAAAGTATGCAGCTGGAGGCTAATAATGAAACACAGCTTCTGATGTACTTTGCTTCCTAGATGAAGACTCTAAGGGCTGCAATTGTTGTGAAAGGCCTTGTGTGCTCTTGCCAGGCCTAAGAAAACGGGTCCTACAATGAGTTATTTCTTAAAGCTTTGATTAATTCATTCATCCACTTGACAAATATCTTTGAATACAACATATACCAGGCGCTGAATTCTGTGCCTGCCCCATTGGTGGACAAGCTGGAACTTTACATTCCAGGCATAGTTTCTGGACCAGAGCAGGGAGGGGAGGGTGCCAGGCTGGGGAGGCCCTGCAGGGGAGCAGCCTGAGAGGAAAGAGCTGGGCCTGATGATGAGCTGCCGGCTGACTTCCCAAAACACCTGGCCCTTTTTTGGGGGGGTGGGACCCTGGAAGTTCTGCCTGCTGAGGACATAGTACTAACAAAGGCCCTCACCCTGGCCTTCCGAATTTGGTGTGGGTCTTGGGGTGGGATTAGACGATGGTGTGAGGAAGCCCACCACCTCTTCTCTCTGTGACGTGAACCAGATTGTGATTTTGAAGTGAGTAACTATCTTTTCATCTCTGAACCCCCAAAGCCTGGCACATAGTAGCTGTGCCACCTGTGTTAATCGCTGAAAGATGTTACCCCAAGAATTGTCTGCTTGAGTTCTCTACCTCCAGGTACTTGTCTTATCCCCACTTGAAGACCAGGTTGAAAGAAGTTTACTGATTTGCTCATGGCCGCAGACCCTGCATTTCCTGAAGGCTGATTCAATGCTCTATCTCGTCCATTAAGTTCTCCGTCATAATTCCAGTTCATAACTGGGTTGACCTTTCCCTGAATTCTTAGAACACTTAGCCTGAATTAATCATTTTATCATCTCAATAATAATTGCATCCACTTAAAAAGTCATTTACTGTCTGCCAAGCACTGTGCTAAGTGCTTTCATCCTTCAGCTCAGTTCTTTACAACACCCCTTTGAGAGAGAGACTTTTATTATTCCCGTTACAAAAGAGGAAGTTGGGGCTTACAGGAGTTAAACAACATGCCCAGGGTAGCACAGCTAGTAAGCGCTGGAGCCAGGCTTTGAAGCTCTGATGTCTTACTCAGAAGGTTGCCCTCAGAACCATCACGCTGTCCTGCTTTACTGCACTGTGTGTTAGGCTCAGTTCCCCACTGCGAGGCAGGCACTCTCAGGCGCAGGGAGCATGGCTTAGCTGTTTGTTTATTTGCATGTCTTTGCTTCTCTTTTTGATCTTCTGCCCATCCCCGATGGCCTGGCATAATGCCTTTATATGGTTGACTTTCCATGAAGCCTAGTTGACTCCGAATTTTCGCTGTGGCACTGTCAGACAGCAGGCTGCCGCTAGGTGGTGCTACATTCCAGAGAGTGGACGGAGGCTGTGTCCAGTTCAGCTTGCAAGAGGCAAGCTTCCTGTAGCTCCTGAGTGGGAAAGTTCAGAAGTGGGGAGGCTGGGGCAGGTGAGAAGGGGAAACTCCACACCTGCTGAGGAGAGAAGGGAGGAGAGAGAATCCATCACCCTAGCTGGTGCCTGATGCTGCCTGCCAGGAAGCAGCAGTCAGAAGAAGGGGTTCACCAGAAAGTGGAGTGGAAACGAGTCAGGGCCACAGGCTATCAGAAGAGCAGCGTATAGCGCTCTTAGTAGAGAGGGCCTGCCCAGTCATGTTTTGGTGGAGAAACACGGTCAGTGCCCAGGACTGGGATGGCAGATCTCAGATGTCGGCTGTCCAGGTCAGGGAGGGCTTCCTGGAGGAGGAAGGTCCCAGTGGGCAGATGAGGTCTGATTCTGTGGAGCTGAATGCCAGGCCTTGGTGCTTAGCAGGAAGAACCTAGGATATCAGGAGACCCGAGCGCGACCACAGATGACACTGTGGGTGGTGACTGCCTCTCTCCTGTCTCCTCTTCTGCAGGAGACCATACAGTGTACTGTCCACACCAGGACAAGTAAAAGGGAGTATTATTAACAATTACCCTGGGACAACAGGGGGAAACTGGGATAGCTAGCAGGGCAAAGCAGGACCTGTGATCACCTATCATATCTGAAAATGAATTTCCTTCTAAGGACCATCTTACTCTGAGTCATCTGATGTTTGGCTATAACGGAAGCATGAGGCTGGGACACAGAAATAAGGCCAGATGTCCTGGTTCTGTCACATTGTGAGATGCATAGAAGCTTTGGGTGGAGCTCACTCATTGATCCCGGGTTCCAATCCATCCATCCATCCATCCATCCATCCATCCATCCATCCATTGATCCCCGGACTATACAGATCCAATAAATCCATATGAAGCACCCCGGGTCCTGGTCCTTGGAGAGTTACACAGACACACCCCTGTCCTCAGAGGAGAGGTACGGCTCCCTCTGCCTGGCCGGGGCTCTCTCGTGAACTGGTTGGGCCCTGTCCCCCTCCCTGATCCTTTCCAGCTCTGCCCCTGAGGAGCCCTGCCCTGTCCACACTCTCTCCCTTGGGTTCCTGGTACATGGAGTGGGCCTTCCCTGGGAGGATTTCTAGGGGGGACTTGGGAAAGCCCCCTATACTGTCTCGCCCTGCCTTGCCCCCCCCCACCTCCTCATCCCACCCCAGCTTCTCCATCCTAACAACCTCATGACAAATTATCCCACAGCTAAGTTAAATTGGCTGCTTCATCAAATGCCATGATTATAGGGTAAGGAAAGTACATAGCTCATTAACTCAAATCCAGTCCCTCCCCCAGGCCTCATCCTTCCTCCCTTCACTTATTTCTGGAGAAGGGACTTGGCCAGAGAACAGCTGCCTCTTTCCTTCAAGGACTTCTTGGGTGAGGGAGAAACTTGAGGGCAGAAGACAGTGTGGTTTAGACAGTCAGTCAGGACAGGGCATGAAACCTGCAGTCCTCACACCTCCTGGGATCCACCAGCAGAGGGCGCCACGATGGAGAGCCACCCCTTTCAGCTCAGGCCCAGTCCTGCAGGACTCCTGGGGGATGGAGAGGAAGTTTGGGGGAGGGTGCTTCCTCTCCAGGCCTTTCCTTGTGGAAGGAGGGGCAGATCTCTTCTGGAGACCCTTTCTGGAGCAGGGGAGGGAACAGCACTGCCAAGACCCAGGGTCTCCCCCTGCAGACCCCAGAAGCCTTGCTCAGCATCGTGTTGTGTGTGGAAGGAAGGTGAGCTCCTCTGGATGCTGGGGTGACCTTGCCTTGACCTGATGGTGGGGATTCTGGTTTCAGCCAAACTGCAGGGTTGGCATCTCTAAGGGGAGGAGATTCAGGGAGACCTCTTCAAGATTCAAGAAAGGAAACTGGTTGGTTGGAAGATAATGTCCTTCTCCATTCAAGGGCCCACCTGTGGCCAGTGATAGGAGGGGCCTGGGGGAACCGCCCTTTCAGAGGGTCATGAAGTATTCATCAGGCTTTTGTGTCCGCCTGCCTGTGATCTCCGAGCAGAGACAATAGCGGGGCTGGGGGACCTTTGTCTCCATCCCTACAGAAGCAGTGTCAAATGTTGGCCACTTGTGGGTGGGGAACCCACCTCTCTTGGGAGAGGGGCAGTCCTGTAACTTGATGAGGGGCACCAAATTCAGGGCTAATTAGTTGGAAATTAAATTTTCCGTTTGACTTGTCCAAGGACCTAAAGTCAGGAGAGTCCATTGGGAGGAAGGATGGTGTCAACTGTGTGTGCTTCCTTGAACCTCACATGGGGAAGAAAACAGGGAGTGCCCCACAGGTACTCATTGTCAGAAAATCAACCAACCAAACAACCAAACAAACCATCCAACAACAACAAAAAAATGGTAATTGTATATTGAATGCTTTCCTAATGAGGGGGTAAGCCAACCAGTTGCCTTAAGATGGAGACAAAGGGTGCTTACAGAGACATCAAGAAGGCACATTATTCTACAGATTGTTTCAAGCACCTACTATGTGCCCCGTACTATGTTGTGTCCAATAGCTATTCATGTACTGTCTGAAATTACACCATTAGAAATTCATTTCTTTGTGATTTTATGACTGTTTAATTAGCATTTACCAAGCATTAACTGAGCTCACCCTTTATGGCAGGCAGTATTTCAGATGTGAGGCTACACGAGTGAACAAAAGACAAAATACCTGCTTTTATGGATCCTCCAGTCCAGTGAGGGAGACAAAAATGAATAGATATGTATTATGTCAGGTGATGTAGTCCTATGAAGGAAACCAAGATGGGTAAGTGGATGATGCATGATGGGGATGTTCTCTTAGATGCAGCGGTCAGGACAGGCCTCTCTGAGGAGGGGCATTTGAGTAGCCATCAAAAAGCTGGGATGGAGTCAGCCATGTGGCTATTGGGAAAAGGATATTGCAGGCAGCGGGGAGGGCCCAGGTAGGCCTGTGCTTTGGTGTCTGCGAATATCAAGTGGGCCAACGTGGCTGGAACAAAGTGAGTGGGAAAGGGAGGGGAAGAGGCTGGGGTCCAAGCGTGCAGTGCCTTGGGAGCCGTTGGGAGGACCTGGCTTTAACTCTGAGCGAGATGGGCCTTTGGGATTTTGATTGAGGAGTGATGTGATGTAACTCATGTTTTACCAGGATATTGGATGCTCTGTGGAGGATGGGCTAGGAGAGGGGGCACAGATGGGAACAGGGAAGCTTCTGCAGTGGTCCAGAGGTTAGATGTGCCCACAGACCCCCTCAGAAATGTCACTGTCTGTGTGAGTCTGTGTGTGTGTACAGGGGTCCCTCACTGGAGGCCCTTGTCAGCAATGTCCAGCCGGCTGCCCCCAAGCCCGCCCTGGAATTGAGACGGTGAGGCGCTTTGAGAGGAGGAGGCACAGAGCCAGTCTGGGAGCCCAGGGGCCTGGCTCCTCCTCTGGCTCTGACTCACTGCTGTCTCTAGCCGTTTGCTCCGAGCCTGTTTCCTCATCTGCAAAATCAGTCCATGAGCCGAACCAGGCCAGGTGGGGGAGGGGCGAGGGGGATCCCTGTGCCCTGCCGGTGCCTGTGGCTGCCGCGGGAGAGACAAGGAAACAGGTGACTGGGGCAAACGATGACGGGGGTGAGAGTGTTACTTAAAGCGAGCTGGGAGCCTGGGGAGGAGGGGGCAGACCGCCTCTGTCTGGAGCAGGGAGAGGAAGCTTCCCGAAGGTGGGAACTGTCAAAGTGAGACAAAGGAGAAGTAGGAGGTCGCTGGGCAGAGGAGCGGAGACGGTGTATCAGGCAGCGAACAGCAGGTGCAAGGCCTGGAGGTGAGACGGTGAGCGGAGGCCGGCAGGGGGGCACCGTCTCTCCTTGGTCCTCAGGTTTCCTTCAAGACTGAAGTACTGCAGGTGCCAAGCTTGAGGGAAGGAGGCCGGAGGGGAAGACCCTTGGGGACTAGCGGTTGGTGCCGGGACAGGTGGGAGGGGGCAGCGTGCAGAGCGTCTGTGGCATCAGCCGAAGTGGGAGGGATGGCTCCCCTTCACGCTGCCTCCCCCTCGGCCGGCTTTAAAAACAGAAGACGTCGGGATGGTTCTGGTGCTGAGGGCTGGGGACAGGGGAGCGGTATTCTGGGTTTCTTTGGTGCACACCCCTCCTGTTCCCCGTGTTGAGGGGCGAGCCGGTACCAGAATCTGGCGGAACCCCTGGGTCCTTGCTGTCCACCTTTAGCATCAGCTGCCCTCTCCTCCCGAGGTCTTCCTGACCCCCAGCTGTCAGGGTCCTCTGTCCCATGAGCTTCGGAGACCCCTCCCCTGCTTCTTGCCGGAACCTTGGTTACAGGTTTACACCGGAAGGCCCACTCTTCCCCTCCACGCTGGCGTGCAGCCTGTTCACGGAGCGTCACTGAGAGCGTACCGCCGGCTCTGTGCACACAGCGGTGAGCCTGCCCTCCAGCAGCCCCAGTGTGTGTGGGGCGACGAGGGGACCGAGCAGAGAGCCTGACCACACAACACGGCCTGTGGTTTGGTCTGAGGAGGGCTGGGAGACACACGCAGGCTGAGGTCCCACCTCACTTGGAAAACTATATTGACCCCAGGAGCGCTTTAGGCAGGGAAGTGCATGATCTCCGAGGGAGCCTGTCAGGGCTCCATAAACCCACGGGAATGACGCTGCACTCTTGTTAATTTCAGGCCAGATCAAAAGCAGTCCCGCCCATCCAAGGTTCTCCAAATGCTCACGTGGGGCTGGGCTCTCAGAAGCTGTCCTGGCCCTCTCCCCTGAGCAGTCCATCTTCCCTGTAATCCTGAGCTCCCACCTTGAGGAAGGCCCCCCCTTCTTTGGACTTGTCTGTTCCAATCCCATTCCCAAAGCAATCCCCCAAATCCGCACTATCCTGAGAACTCTTTAGAGGTCCCTTCATTCCATTATTTTTTTACTTCGTTCTCTCTTCCTTGAGTGCAGCCAAGGTGATATTGGTTCCTTGTCAGACGTCCAATGGGAGAGCGGAGGGTGGGCGGAGGAGAAGGCCGAGGAGCCGTCTTTGGGTTCTCGAGCCTCCGGCCCGTCCGCAGGTCAGCGCGGCAACTCGGACACCAGGGGGCGCCCGAGCACCGGGGTTCGCGGGCCGCTCCTCCCGGCCAGGCTGGCGCGGCGCGCGGTGACCACCAGGGGGCAGCAGAGCGCGGAGTCGCGGGAGCGGGGCGCGGGCGCGGGGCGCTGGCTGGGCGGTGGCAGCTGCGTTCCCGGCTCCGAGCGCAGTTCTCTGTTAGGAGGGTAATTTAGAGCAATTACACCGATTATTATTGCTTTTCTAATTAGCGCTTCTCCTACAGAATTAGCCGAGTGTTTATTAGGAGCTGCTTGTTGCCAGCAGCTTAACTGCTTAGCTGCCGGCGCCGGGCGCCGAGAGCGGCGAGGGGCAGCACCGCCCTCGCCGCCGCGTGAGGCCGGTTGGTTATGTGGTTTCGCATAAATGCACGGATTAAATATTCATTCTGCTTTGTTACATATAGCATTAAATTTTTATCAGCTGTATGTTTTCCTTGAAGTTTTCCCTGCGTGTTAACATTCAGGCGGGCAGCAGAAAAGCTCCTGGGCTTTGGCGTGTGGGGAGGACAGACGGGGACCCCAGGGGCGTTGGGGCCAGAGGGACTGGGCGAGGGAAGGATGGTCACCTCTCTGACATCTGTGACACCTCTAGTCTTTTCCCAAGCCTTGTGTTCCCGGACCCTCAGAACCCGCCTGGGAGGTAGGCGGGGAAGGAATGATTCACCCCTTCTGATGCGTGAGAAAACTGAGACCCCGCAGTGAGGCGTCTTGAGTGACATCCCCAGGGTGACACGAGGTCAGATTGTGGAGTCAAGCTTGTCTTCTCCAGTCCACTGTCATCTTTGGGAGCTTCCAAAGCCAGGCCCCTCTGGCACTCGGGACACCGCCGAGGTGCCCCACCCAGACCTCCCCTCCCACAGGGGAAGGGCAGGTTGGAAGTTTCCTAGGCTCAGTCCCAGCTAAACCCGGGCGCCAGGGGGCAAACATGCCTACACTGTGCTCCTGGGTTCGGCCACCTCCTGTACAGTTGCTCCTCTGGAGCCCTTAACCAGGAGAAGCAGCTATGGGGTGGTGAGAGGCAGAGGAGAGAGGTGTCAGTCTTATTGGGTGCACTGCCTTCAAGTTGGGTAGCTGCTACTTACCTCCCCTCGGCAAAGGGAGGGGCTTCCCTCACGTCATTAGCCTTGCGGACCCCAAGTGAGAAACACTAAATACACACATGCACCTATAGCAGAACCAGAGGCTGCTGTTTGTGTGTCTGTGTGTTTGATCCACTATTCAAAAGGCTTCTTGGAAAACTACCCCCCCTCCCGCATCCAAGTGTTTGTTTACAGCTCATTAAACCCCTTGATGGAAAAGGCGGGGGTGGGGCGAGGCAGGGAAATATTGACAGAAAACCAATCAGAAATGAAGATGAACGATCTCCAAGGTGTTCCTGTGGGTCAATCGAGAAATGGGATTTGAGTTTGAAAACAACGGTCTGATAAGCTGAGATTTCATTCCCCCGTTTGTCTCGGCACAGAGCAAGGCCCGCCAGGGTTAAGGCACCCTCCTGCGGATTCAATTTGGAGGATGGGGCTCCGACTGGGAACTGGTTAGCCTCAGTGTCCCTACTCCCGGCCTTGGTTCCTCATCAGCCCGGGGAGAATGGAGGAGAAATTCGGGCTGGTTCACCTCTCCACCACTGTCTGACTGGTCACACTGGGCCCAGGACGTGCTCCAAAGGGCCTGCCCTGCGTCCCACTCTCTGCCTGTGTTTCATTCATTTGAACAAGATCAAGTTTCTCTGGTGGGACTGGAAGGGGAGGCAGGCGGGTAGTTTTAAAGAAGTCCCCAGGTGCCAGAGGGTGAAGAACGCGCTTGCCTCCGGGGGCCCCAGAGGCCAGGCAGCTCTGGAGTTGCTCTGGCCACAGAGGGCTCCAACCACAGGGCGGAGAGGGCCTGGCTCAGACCCCCTCCGCATTCTGCTTGCAGGTTTCCCTTTGCCTCCATGCTCTCCCAGGTGCCTGCCTGGCAAGTGGGTCAGACAGGGTAGAAAGGTGCTTTAGCTACTGCTTCTTACCCTGAGCACAGCTGGGTGTCCCCCACCCCCAAAGCCACCGGCCAGAGTCCCAGGGACCCAGTACAATGCCTCCAGTATGTCCTGCTCCAGGCTGCTGTGGCCACCTGGGAGGGTTCCCTGGTCCCCCTGCCCTGGAGACCTGTTCGGGGCCTGGGCACGTTGGGCAAGGCTGGACCGCCAGGCCTAGGGGCTGGCCTCCACAGGTGTGCCACGCAGCCAGGTGCCCCCCTGCTCTGCCCCCTCCCTTAGGTACTGCCGCTTCCAGCCACCTCTTCCTGTGTCTTTTTCTGCTTTCCACCCTGCAAGAATCCTTGGGGCCAAGAAGCAGACCAGGGCATGGCTGCCTGTTTGAAATGGAGAGAAAGAAGAAACAAAGGGAGAAACCCCAACCTGTATTCAGGGTCTGTGTTGTGTCTGACAGGGCTTTACACAGTGAGTGTCAGCTTGGTGCTAGGGGGCTTGTGTGGAGGCTAGGGACCTCTGGGGACAGAATCTTGTGTCACCGCTGCTCTCTGGCATGGGAGGGACAAGTCTGCCACCTTTAATGTCTATCCTCTCATGACAGTGGTGAGCCTGGGCCCACTCAGCTCTCCACTTACCACTGACATTTTGAACAGGTCACCCACGGCCTCACAGGGCTCTATGCCAGGGTGCCTCCACCTTGGCAGTACTGACACTCGGGCCCGGATCATTCTTTGGTGTGGGGCTGTGCTGAGCATTGTAGGATGTTTAGCAGCACTCCTGCCCTCTACACACAAGATGCCAGAAGCACCTTCCTCTCGTCCCCCGTTGTGAAAATCAGTAATGTCTCCAGACATTGTCAAGCATCCCCTGGGGACCAAAGTCATTCCCGGTTGAGAACTACTGCTCTCCACAAACCTCCTTTAACAAATGCCAAACTGATATCTAGAGATGGGACGTGACCTATGAAACATAATTTAAGGCAAAATAATAGAGTGGCCGAGTGCTTGGATTACGGAATCAGCCAGGCCAAATAATAGAGTGGCCAAGTGCCCGGATTACGGAGTCAGCCATACCTAGATTCAAATTCCATCTGACTACTGACTAGGTCGACTGAGATCAGAGGCAAGTAACCCCTACCTGCCTTAGTTTGCACATCTGTTAAATGGGGGTATTAATATTTCCATCCTTATGGGTTTCTGTGAATATTAAATAAGATGATTATGTGCTCAGCAAATTCCCTGGTTCCTTGCAAGGGTGCAGTTAACGGCAGCGGATATCAGAATCAGAAGATAAGTTCTGGGCTCTTCTCCTGATTAGAAATATGAAGGCCTAAAGAAGGTACCAGATGATGGCATTCTGAGGACACACTATAACTTTCTTCCAACCAAAAAATATTATCTAAAAGATGTAGAGGCTTTTGGATTTATATAATCAGAAAACTAGAGATCACGGAAATTAAAATTTTGTTAGTTGAAATTTTAAAAATCTCAAAATTGTTGGACTGAGTTTCAAAATGAGCACAGATGAAGGAAGAATAATTGCTGAAACATCAAGGCAAGGGTTTTTCCCGGGATGCAGTGCAAAAGGTAAGGAGATAGAAAGTATAAAAGAAAAGCTCATCAACACACAGGACACATGAGTGAGAAAGGAGTGCCTCCTAAGATTTAAAGGGCTGGTGCATGGCCAGCAAAAATTTTAAACCCACAAACATAGCCATGTTATAGTGAGATTTTAGAACACTGAAGATGCAGGGGAAATCCGAAAAACCTTCAGAGAGAAAAAGAGTGACATACATGTGTATTAGTTTCCTAGGGCTGCTGTAACAAAGTCTCACATCCTGGGAGGTTTAAAACGACAGAAGTGTAATTATCACAGTTCTGGAGGCCAGAAGGCGGAAAGCAAGGTGTTGGCAGGGTTCGTTCCTTTTGGAGGCTCTGTGGGAGAATCCCTTCCATGCCTGTCTCCTGGCTCCTGGAGATCCTTGGCGTTCTCGGCTTGCAGCTGCCTCAGTCCAGCCTCTGCCTCCATCTTCACGTGGCTTTCTTCTCTGTGTTCTCTCTTCTTCTTATAAGGATGCTAGACTATGGGTAGGTCCACCCTGAAGGATCTCATCTCAAGATCCTTAACTTAATTATATCTGCATAAGCTCTCTTTCCAAATAAGGTCACATTCACAGGTGCTGGGGGTTACGACACCCATGGTGTTGGCGGGGGGACACTAGTCAACCCACTATGCATAGGAATAAGAATTGGATTGCTAACATGCTCCTCATCGACAAAATTGGATACAAGAAAATAATGAAGCAAAGTATTTTCCAAGCTCTGAGGGGAAATGGCTTTGAACATAAATTATCTTTCAAGTGTGAGGTAAAATGAAGCCATATCAGACAAGTACAGACTCAGAATATTTACCAGCCTTCCAATTCTTCTTTGGAAAAATTATTGTGTTTGGCTAGCATGTAAGATGCCTTCCTTTCCCCATCACCTCCCCTGCCAACAAAGAAAAAGTAACCCCAAAGTGCCTGGCGTTAATATATTTATCTAAATAGATTTGATTTATATTGTCTAGCAAACTGTCACATTCATATAGACAAAAGGTATTGCTAGGGGTAAAAGAACAGTTTGCTACCCTTCTCTCTCCATTCTAAGTTTTTACTCCCCAAAGCAATAAAGCTCTCAGTGGTTCCGGCTATTTCTTCTATATTTCTCAATTTCTTGTGTATGTAGCTATTTCTTGATTTCTCAGTTTTAAGAATTACCTATTGACTTTCAATATGGAAAATTAGGTTTTAGCTCTCTCTGCCCGTTTTCTCCCTCACCAAACACGTGTACTTGTCCTTCCCCCATCCTCCAATATAGCTCTATCACAAGTTTGGGTTAAAATCACTATTGGGTGCTTATGTTAGCGTGATTATTATAATATTATTCACAGCTAAGTCATGTAGGGTGTTATGATTATAATTCTTCTTTCTTCCCTCTGGATTAGTACTGGTTTTCATTTCTATTTGCTTAGTTTATACACCTGTCAGTACAGAAGCGCTAACCCACACTTGTATTCTGCTACAGACAAGAAAATCTGTCCCTTCTCAGTATGTTCAAATGTGGTAACTATCGTATCAGCTAATGCCCTGGAAGTTTTCTTCACCTCTTTGCTGGGTTGGGTTCCTGTCTCTTGGACCCCATGTCTTTCTTTTTCTTGGTTTTACTTCTGCATTTGGGTGAACTGCATCATTCAGTGATCTCCTGTGAATGACAAAGAAAACAAACAAAAGGCAACCTCTCACTGGAGGGTATGATTGGAAAAAGAATTCTCAGTTGGAGAACATTTTCCCACAGACTTGTTTTCTCAAATTGAAGTATAGTTGATTTACAATGTTCTGTTAGTTTCAGGTGTACAGCAAAGTGATTCAGATATATATATATATATATATATATATATATATATTCTTTTCAGAGTCTTTTCCATCATAGGTTATTATAAGGTACTGAATATAATTCCCTGTGCTGTACAGTATGTCCTTGTCCCCACAGACTTTTAACAGTATTGCTCTGTTGTCTTTTAACTTCCAGTATTGCTGTACATATTTTTTAAATTAATTAATTAATTTTATTTATTTATTTTTGGCTGCGTTGGGTCTTTGTTGCTGTCCGCGGGTTTTCTCTAGTTGCGGTGAGCAGGGGCTACTCTTTGTTGCGGTGTGTGGGCTTCTCATTGAGGTGGCTTCTCTTGTTGCAGAGCACAGGCTGTAGGCACCCGGGCTTCAGGAGTTGTGGCTCGTGGGCTCTGGAACCCAGGCTCAGTAGTTGTGGCGCACGGGCTTAGTTGCTCTGCCGCATGTGGGATCTTCCCAGACCAGGGCTCGACCCCGTGTCCCCTGCATTGGCAGGCAGATTCTTAACCACTGCGCCACGAGGGAAGCCCTTATTGCTGTACATATTTAATTCCAAGTCATTTGAATGTGACCCTTTATTTTTAATGTGATCTTTTTCTACTCTCTGCAACTTTTTAGGATTTTCTATTGATTCCTGCTATTCTTAAATTTCACTATAATGTGCCCTAATGTAGGCACATAGTCATCCAGTTAAAAAAATAAAACAGCACCTCATTTCTTAACCTCCTTGGCAGCTAGGCATAACATAAACATAAACAGAGTTATTGTGTTCTGGAACGTCTCCTTGAAAGGATGGGGTGCCCTACATTTTCTGCCTTCTTCTTTCCTGCTGCCTTGATGGAGATGTAATGGCTGGAGTCCTAGCAGCCATACTGAACCATGAGGTAGCTTTGGGGACAGAAGCCATGTCCTGTGAAGCAACAAGATACAAAAGGGCTAAGTTCCTGACACCATGCAGTGACCACACTAGACCTGGACTGATTCCCTCTGGGCTTTCTTTTACTTGAGAGAAAAATACATTTCAATGTTTTTGTGGATTTTTGGTTAAACAAAGCCAAACTTACCCCTAAATGATAAAATGGACAAAATAATATATTTTCCTTCATGAAATCACTTTTTAAACACTTTCAAATAACTCTCAATTGTGTAGGATAAAAGAATATAATTATTTTCCCTCAAAATATACCTGAATGAAATTGAGATGGGCCTCATATAACTGAATATCTCACATGCAACCAAATACCAAATAATGAATCTATAGGGAAGACACAAAAAAGTGAAAAGAAAGTAGTAAAACTTGTGGTTTATTCTAAAAAATGCTTAAAAAGTAAAAACCAGAACAAAAATTTCAGATACTATCAAACATGGGAGATACCAGGGTGAAGGTGATGAGGGAAGGAGGGAATGGCAGGCAGTTAGTCTGTTCTTAGTTTGAGTTACAGGATGAATATAGATACTGAATGTAGGTATTATAGAAATGCAAGGGATTGCTGACAAAATTTTAAGGGTAGGCACTAGAAAATTAGAAATATAGGGTATAACTTTTAAAATATTAGAAAAAATGGAATCAAATGAAGACAGCTCAAACAAATTACCAAAAGGCAGAAAAATAGGTAAAAACCAAATCAGAAAGCATGATAAATAGAATATACCCAGACACATGCACACACAGCATTGTTAGAATAACTCTAAATGTATCAGCAGTCACAATACTTGTGAATGAGTTATATTCTTCTCAAACTGAGTGTTTAAAAATCCAGTGTCATGAAGTTTTCCAGCAAGATACACATATAAAGCTAATGGAAAAATTAAAAACGAAAGGAAAGGTGTAAAGATGTATATCAGAGAAGACTCATAAAATGGAAACAGAAAAAGCAATATTAACAGCAAACAGGGGCTTCCCTGGTGGTGCAGTGTTTAAGAATTCACCTGCCAATGCAGGGGACATGGGTTTGAGCCCTGGTCCGGGAAGATCCCACATGCCGCGGAGCAACTAAGTCCATGCGCCACAACTACTGAGCCTGCGCTCTAGAGCCCGCGAGCCACAACTACTGAGCCCATGTGCCAAAACTACTGAAGCCCGCACGTCTAGAGCCCATGCTCCACAACAAGAGAAGCCCACACACTGCAGCAAAGAGTAGCCCCCACTCTCTGCAACTGGAGAAAGCCCGCGCACAGCAACGAAGACCCAATGCAGCCAAAAATAAATAAATAAAATAAATGAATTTATTAAAACTGAAAGAGCAAACAAAATAAAGAGAAATATTTTATGTTGTTGTAAGGAACTCCTTGTTAAGATGATATATAACAATGATGAACCATTATGCACATAACAAAAAAACTTGAAAATATATAAAGCAAAAACTGATAGTACTGCTAGAAGAAATAAATACAATATCATAGAGACTAACTTCTCAACAGATCAACAAGACAGACCAAGAAGACAATCAAGTAAAGATATAGAGGATACAAATAATATGATTAAAAAGGTGGATGAAATATAAAATGTATGATGTATACTGAACGAATAGAGAATACAAATCCCTTTCAAACATATATGACACATTCACATAATTGTCCACGTGTTAGGTCACAAATAAAATATCAATACATTTTATAATATGACTATGATACCTAAAGGTCACATTCACTAATCATAATGCAATAAACTGAGAAATCATCAACAAAATGATAACAAAAATAAAATCTGTGCATCTGTCATTTAAATAACATAGTCCTCTAAATAATTATCATGTTAAAAGGTTGATCACAATGGGAATTACACATTGTTAGAATAAATACAAGAACACAATATATGAAAATACATAGGGTGTGGGTATTCAGAAGATATTTTTAAGCCTTAGATCCATTAATTAGAAAACACCAAGTCTGAAAGTAAATAATTTGAGATTTCAACTCAAGAAATTTGATAAAGAGCAATAATAGAAAACCAAAGACAATAAATGAAGGAACTAATAAACATGAAAACTCAAGTGAATTGAATAGAAAACAAAGAGCAGAGTTAATTCATAAGATCAAAAGCTTATTTTCCTTTTTAAAGACCATTATAATAGACAATCCTTTTCCAAGATTGATGAAAAACAAGAATTGATAAAAAAATAAGCAACAGTAGGAACTAAAAGTGTGTCTACTTACAACAAAAGGAAGATAGAAAAATAAATTATGATTTGCAAAAAAGTGTTCACATTAATATTTCCACTCCCACCCTCAGCTTTTTCATGTCTACAGTATGCTATAAATACATTAATAAAGTGGTTATTTTATTAGTAAAATTTCATGGTCCACATTAATGTTCCTTACTTATATATCTTTAGATTGATAAAGGGTATTGTTGTATTTTGTATGTATGTCAGAGTTTTCATTCTTCTTCTTTTAAAGGTCCCCCTCCCCCCATAGTTTCACCCATTGTGGAAAAGTCACATGTCAACTGGCACCTCTTATGATGCTCTGTCTCACTCCCAATTGACTCGCACCATGGATGTTTGTTAGGTGGGTGTATCCACACTAGACTCTTTTGGTTGTAAGAGACAGAGCCTGACTCAGGAACAAAAGGTCTTTGTCAGGTCATGGTTGAACTGGATTGGGAACAGGAAGCTGTAAGGACCCAGGCAGGAACAGTCTCCCATCTTTCTCTCTCTGCATCTCTAAGCCCTCTCCAGTCTTCTCCCTCTGCCAACAGCCTTCCACATCATGCATGTTCATGGTTGAACATGGCTCTGACTCACTCCACCTCCCTCATGGGCTGCCTCTCACTAGTCTCTGGTTTAAAACCTTAAGAGAGGGTTCCTCTCATCTCCTCACGCCAGGCCTTCACAGGTCACTGTCCCCCCCAGGGCAGGTCTGCCCTCAAGCTGGGTGCCCACCACTGGTTCAGTCAGGCAGGACCAGGGGTCCCACAGCACAGAGCAGGCAGTGTGGGCAGCAGGGCCTCTGCTCTGGTCAGTTCTCCTTGGAAGGGGGCATGGAGGTGTCCAGCGTGACTGACGTGTCTGGTATAGGCTGATGTGCTAGCCTGGGAGCATGGCCACAGCCTCCCAGGCAGGTCATTCAGAGAGTCTGAGTCTCTGCCTCCTTGTTTGATTCCAGCCTTGGCTGTCCCCTCCCAACCCCTGGGAAAGGCGCATGAGCTCTGAACCTCTCAGAATGTGAGTACCGTGTGACAAAGTCCTGCCTCATCCTCTGAGACTAGGCATCCTTGGGCTGGGATGGAGCTAGTGACTCCCTAGCGTCTGACTGGGTACAGCTGCTGCTTCTTCCCTCCTTGGACATGTGGAAAATGCATAGCCCTCTACAAGGCCTATGGAGACACCTTCCTGTGGTCAGGACCCAGCACAGGCGGTTGTCACCTAAAGGCACACTTTTGGGCTCTGAAATAAGTCACCCCTCATACTCCATTTAGCCAAAGTGCTGTGCCCCTGATGGATCACCTGGGCCCACGGTGTTCTGCTATCACAGCATCTGGGGTCATTTGTTCTGTGGTTCAATGTTTGCTCCCTCCCTCCCAGGCCATCCTGGGGCCTTTGGAAGGTGATAAGGTCATGAAGATGGAGCCCTTGTGAATGGGATTAATGCCCTCATAAGGAGAGACACGGGAGCTTGCTCTCCATCTCTCTTCTCTTGCCCTGTGAGGATGTAATGAGAAGACAGACATGAACCAGGAAGGAGAGGAGGACATTTCTGGCTGCCTGATAACAGGTTGGGCCAGACCATATGCCTGGCACAATGAAATGAGGGTAGATGTGGCATGTGTCACTTCAGAGCAGAGGCTTCCAAAACCCTCTTGTTGCTCTGTTATTTCTCTTTTCTCCCTGCCATGGGCCCTTCATGTCTAGAATGGTGGCTGCTCCTTCCACCTTGGTGATGAAGTGAAGAAGGTCACATCCAGCCTGTGATGCTCATGAATGTGGGTAAGAGGTAAAGCTTTGCTGCTGGAAGCACCTGAGGCTTGGGGTCACTTATCTCAGCAGCCCCCTTAGCCTGAGCTGACTGATAGAGTACACGCCCTCCTGCTCTGTGATCTCCCATTTGTTTCTGCCTCCTGCATTAGACTTGAGAGCAGGGGTTGGGCCTTTCGTTTACTCCACAACTAGTTGACAAGCACTGTGCTCGACCTTGGGGATGCAGAGACAAAAAGACAAGTCCTTGACCTTGAATTGTCCAGTCTGTTATGGCTGAATGCCTGGGTCCCCAAAATTCATATGCTGAAATCCTACTCTCCACTCTGATGGTATTAAGAAGTGGACTTTTGGGAGGTGATAAGGTCATGAGGATGGAGCCCTTATGAATGGGATTAGTGCCCTCATAAGGAGAGACATGGGAGCTTGCTCTTCATCTCTCTGCTCTTGCCCTGTAAGGATGTAATGAGAAAGCCATGAACCAGGAAGCAGGCTCTCACCAGACACTGGATCTGCCAGCACCTTGATCTTGGACTTCCCAGTCTCTGGAACTGCGTTTGTTGTCTAAGTCAGCCAGGCTATGGTAGTTTGTTAGAGCCACCAAAACCAAGACACCCACTAAAGGAAATGTGCCCAAGGAGCAAAGGAAACCAGGGGAAAGGGATCCATGGGGATGGGGAGGGCCAGGACATGTGACACATAAACCATGTTTACAAAGTTAAATAGGTCTGTCTACACTTCTCAATTCATTTATCGATCTGTGCCCCATTTCATTCCAGAAAGGTCTTGAAGGTGAAGCAGCCATTGGGTTTTTGCCTGTGGCTCCACTGCTAAGCAGAGAGCCTGGCACATGATGTCCACCAATAAATACTGCTGAGTGTCAAGTGTCCCTTCCCTGCCCTCCCTTCTGCTGTTGCAGACCAGGCCTCCTGCTGCTCTCTCCCTGCCTAGGTCCCAAGGATTTAGGCTTCCTCCCACCAAGCGAGAAGCTTTTCTGACCCACATTAACATCTGCAAGCAGAGCCACTGGCCTCGCCTCGCATAGCAAGAAGGTGGGCGTTTGGGGTGAATGTTATTCCAGAACACATACTCGGGATCTTTGGAAATCCTCGTACACCTTCCAGGTTTGATGACTCAGACTGAAGGTAAGAGAGAGACAATGTGTGAATGGCATTTAAAGTAAATTATTAACGTTAAGAACCTCTTTATTAGACAGTCGTACACAAAGGAATTTTATTTCAGATCCTTTGACACATGACAAATGGCTGCTTCAGATGGGAAGTAAACTGCATCCTCTGGCAAGCAGAACAGAGGGCTGTATCAGCTGGGGGAAGAAAATCCAATTTGCTTTTAAATGCCATTTACAGACTGTTTCTTTCATACTAACAACCCAAGTTGAGAACATAAAGTTTAGGCGTTAAGAAACTTTACACAGACTCTTGCCTAGGCAAGGAGGCTTCCTCGGCCGAGGCTGGGACGGTGTGAGCGTAGAGCAGCCCTGTTTTTCATGCATCTTCTTTATCTCTGATATGCCAGGGGTTTGTGGAATAAACTATTTTGCCAGACGGTGAGCAGAACATAAAATCCTCTGAATTACATCCTACTTAGGAGTTTCCAAAAGGCGGCTTTGAAACAAATTCCCTAGGATAAGTAGGCTAGGGAACAGTGTAGCTAATATGTGTACACACACATAGTCAACAGAGTTTGTCTTCTAACTGTTTAAATAGCCAGAGCTGGGAGGAGAAATGGAAATTGTAGTCAAGAGCCCATTTTGCTGGCTCTTCTTCTCCCTACTCCCCACCCCTGCCGGAGCAAGTGGAAGATGGCAGGCTAGTTGCCGGTTCCCAGGCTGTGTGAGCAAAGGGGTGGCAGAGGGTGGAGGGCTATGTGGGCAACTGGCTGGGGAGTCAGAGCTGGCAGAGTTGAGGCAAGGCTGGGAGCCTTGCCAGAGGGACAGGACCTGGAGGCAAACGCCAAGACATGGGCAGGTGCTCTGAAGCCCCGGAGGACCGGTGGGATAAGCGGACACACAGCAATGAGAGATCACAGCGTTTCTTGGGAGTGATGTGATGGTGGTGGGCGTTCAGTGGTTTGATGGTGGTGGGTGCTGGTGCAGGTGGACCTACGGGAGAGATGAATGGGACAGAGACTTAGGGACAATGTGAGGCAAGGCACGTGAAGAGTAGGGAGCGCTCAGACTCCTGAAGTCAGGGCAGGCAGTCCCCACAGCTGCCTACGAGACAAGACAACGAGCTCATGTCCATCTCAGCCTCAACGTCTCTGCCTGAATTCTGTCACTGGCAAGAGTCATTTCGAGGTCATGCTTAGCCTGGGCTCTGCAAGTGGAAGCAGGTTCAAGACAATAAAGGCTTAACAGCTTGTGAATGGTGACTGTGGGATTGGAGTCAGGGCAGATCGTGACGGGAGCGGGAGTGGAAGTGGTCAGAGATGCAGCCCCCCGGTGTCGGGGAGAATACAGTGGTCCAGCATGTGAGTGTTGTGAAGATGTGTCTTGCTACCAGCGCAGGGGAGTCCAAGAGCTTGTTACTATGGTGTTGCTGTGAATGTCCCCACTCTTCACTTGAACTACTTGCAAACCCAAGGAACCAGTTTTCTCCAGCCTGTCTTGTAGATAGTGTGGGATAGGTGGATTGGAAGAGAGGTTAGTGAACAGGAGAGTTAGCACCCAAACCTGCCCAGGATCTTTGCAGGTCTCTCTGCGTCTACAGCACAGCTGGGAACCCATGACAGTCTTTGTGTCATGGTCTCAGGGAATGACCCTCAGCTCTGTTTCCTGAGCCTTCCTTCTGCTCTCTTGGCTACTCTGGCTAAAGAGTCAACTTGGATCATTGTCTGTCTCTCCACCTGTGGTTAACCAACTTGCTTGGGGTAGAGATTGGTTGGCTGGAGACAGAGGTGGTGCATCCCTCAGGTGGGAGGACGGGAGAGGGAGTTTGGGGTTCTTTTTTGCCTGTATCATTATGTGGGAGTTAAGGCCCCAGAATCGTAATTCCAGCTTTGCTAACTCTATTCCATTCCATTCCCTCTAATCCATCCATTTCACCCATTCTTTTCCATTCCATTCCACCCATTGGATTCCATTCCACTGGAGGAGCACCAACTGGAGGGGCATGGATAGACATGGTCTGGAGATTCACAGACCTTGGTTTGAATCCTGGATCCATTATGAAGCTTGGGAAATCCTGCAGCTTCCTGGGGCTTGAAATCCTTGTCTGTTGACTTGAAGCCTTAACCAGAATAATCTAATATTCCTTCCCAGCTCTGACATTTCTGTTTTTAAATTTTACTTTATATTTTGCCTGTTTATTTACTTATTTCTACTTATCCTAGCTCCCAGAACAATTTGAGGCAGTTACCCAACACCAACGCTCTTTCCTTTTCCATGGCACACGGTGTCTCCCAGTATCACAGTGGGACTGGCACCGGAAGGAAGTGGCAACGACAGCCATGGGCCTCAACTGTCCCCTCCTCCAGGCCTGCTCATGTCCCTGCAACGCGCTCCTGCCCAGAGTCTCTGTACTTATCAAGTGCCATTGATGATTCCTGCCCGCGGCTCACGGCTTCCCTGTCCCCACTCAACCCTGACCTTCCCTGACCTTTACCCGTCCATCCAGATGTACTTGTCCCCTCAAGCATGGACTCGTTCTTGGTTGACCTTTGTGGCCTATGTACACCCAGAAATCTACTTTTATAATGGCAACTACCCCACTCATTGTAGGTAATAATAATAATATTGGAGATAATTATGATATTGAAAATGATAATAATATTGCAGCTAGTAAAAATAATGTTGGAGAGCATCGTAATATTGGAGAAGATAATAATAATAATGTTGGAAAGCATCGTAATATTGGAGAAGATAATAATAATAATGTTGGAGAGCATCGTAATATTGGAGAAGATAATAATAATAGAAATAATAACAGTATTAGAGATAATAATGCTAATGGAGATAATGTTGGTGATAATAATAATATTGGAGAATATAACGTAACATAACATAACATAACAAACATTAGTATAAAATACTCCACCCAGATGCAACATGGAGCGGCTACTCCTGGGAAGCCCTAATGTGGGCTGATACCTAATAATCCCAAGGCAGGAAGTGGTGGGCCTTGGGGAAGGGGGCTGGACAGGGAAGTGGTGTTGAGTCGTGTCACGGAAGCTGGGTGGGAGGCTTATGAGAAACTGGATAGGACCTCAGGGATTAGAGCTGTGGGACCAGCACAACCTGTCCTTGCACCTGTGCTAAGTTGCTGAGCCACAAAACACTCCAGACCCCAGTGCCACGCCCTCCCGGTTCTGGTCAGTAAACACTGATTGCTCTCTCTGGGGCATCACCTGAGGCATGAGAACAGGGATGGAGACAACCCTGGAGCTTCCTGCAGCTACCACTTCTCCCACATCCTGGGTTCTCTGGAAACCTTGCCGTGCGGTGACAAGGTGTGGGTGTGTTTTGGAGAAATGTGCTGAGACAGCCAAGCTCAGCAGAGAGCACTTTGAGCTCGTTTCTATCCCTCAGGGTTCCCAGAGCCACTTGGGAGGCCTTTGGTTGCAGTTCGTTGGTCCCCCTCACCTTCACGTGTCCTCCTGTACGGTCCTGCCTGGGATACTTTGGAGCCGGTGACGCAAGTTCTGGTTCTTCAGTGATGGGGGTGGGTGGTCTTCCACTAAGGAAGATAAGACACTGGGAACAAGCCCATCATCTCTGGAGACTTGACCTGGTTAGAAGGTGAGCTGGGGGAGGATCTGTGTGTCCGTGTCTATTTCTAGCACTTCTTCTGTCCAGCAGCCGCCCCAGCTTCCAGGCCAATCCTGAATTTCAAGCCTACGCAGCATTACCTTCACCTTCTTTCAATCAAGAGATATTTGTGGGATGGCTTCATGTCGTGTCTTAACTGGATCGTTAGTTCTCAGAGGGTGATACCACATCATTTTATCTTTCCCGATCCTTAGCAGTTACCCCCAAACTATTTATAGTTACACCAAAATATTACAATTATCCCAACACTATTATTATAATTTATTTACTTTCAAAAGGAAAAAAAAATCAAACAGTCCCACCCACAATACAATTGTTACTAACTGCTTTCATTTTTCTAGGTTGTCATTTAAGTTTTGTCCTTATTCATGCTCACCCTTTGTAGTTATAATCGTAAAACAAGTTTTATGTTATCTTTGAAATAGCCTTTAAATGTTGTGTCAAGAGCATTTTTCGACACCCTTTCCTCCCGCTGCAGTGTCCGGCGTCCCTGCGAAGATGCGGAAATTGGATGGAGTTGTGGGTAGAGATTATTCAGCAAACTCTTGGAAGAAGCAGGTACGGGGGCTGCCCTGGGTCTCCCCTCTCTGCATCTCCCTTTGTCCCTCCCCTCCTCCCCATCTCTCCCCCCACAGGCTGCTGTTTGGTTAAGCATATTTCTGCTTTGGCTGTTTCTTCCCACTTGCTAAGGCTTGGGGAATAACTACATCGCAAACTATCTAGCAGAGGCTGAAATCCACGCATTACATCCTACTTAGGAGTTTCCAAAGGCGGCTTTGAGATAGACTCCCAGGGATAAGTAAGATAAAAAAAATACAGTGGGTAATATTTGCACACACACAGAGCGAACAAAGCCTTACAGACTTGTTAATGGGAAAGATGGGGGAGCGCATTTTATCGGCCATCAACCAGCCCTCACCCCAGCCGGGAGTGGGGCAAGCTGCTCTGCTGGCCTTGGGCCTCCTTCAGGACACATCCCTTCCTGACCCGGTTTTTGTTGTCGGCTGGTATTGTTTCCTAGAAGTCCGTAGCCATGTTACTGAAAATGGATTCTCTGGAGCTGTGGGAAGCTAGGCCCCACCAGCAAGGGGACCTCTGTGGTATAAGGTCTGATATTAGGGTCTGACACCACGTGCTGCCTTGACAGCTGTGAACTTGGGAGGCCCCCGAATGCCCTGATGAGCATTCCCTTCTCCCACTCTGCTCACGCAGATAGGGCTTCCCACCCAAACAACCCTCATCGAGGGGGGGGGGGTCCTGCAGTTTCTGCGTATTCCTGTGAGTGGGTTTCAGTCGCCCATCAACCTCAGAATTATTCAACCAAGCCAATCACATCTTCCTGTGGGAACCAGAGGCCATGTCACCCTCTTGCTACAACAGCCTGCCACTCACCAGCCCTGCTCCTTCACTCTGTTCCTGAGTGCATCCCCCAAGTGGCTCTGTGGGGTGTGCCCTGTCTTCCTCCCCTGGGCTTTGAACATGCAGGACTAAGAAACTTCTGCCTATCTCACCTGTCCAGTGTTGGGTGTTGTGTACCTGGTCATCCCCATAACCCTAGGGCATGAATTCCTCCCTCATCACCAGGGGGGCAGGAGGGCATTCAAACAGTCACAGAGACATCAAGGGCAGGGAGAGGTTCAGAGTTATGCACAAGCAGGGTGACCTCGGACAGGCACTGGGACCTTCTGAGTCTCATTTTCCTCACCTGCCCATCGGGGTTGACACTTTCTGCCCTTCCTATGGAGTTGCCCATGTATAAGATAACGGCATCTTGGCTGTCCTGACAAGGGGCTGGGGCGGGGGTGGGAGGGGTGGAGAGCACAGGGAGATGGCAGGTGCTTGTGTGTGTAAAGTATGATCGTCCTCATTATCCTTGCACAATTGGATTCCCTTCTCTCCGAGCACATTCCCTTTATTTTCATTGTTTATCTTTTTCCACTGGAAGCGGCTAGAGACATTTTGTAAGTTTCTCTGTCAAGCCTCCCAGCTTCTCCATCCAGGAGTCGATGATCTGTAAACAAACGCTTCCACGCACAGGGGAGCACCCCCATTTAAAGGCACCTTAGGGGGAATGCTTTTTACAATGAGAATTATTGCCCTGTAATGTCTCTATTCAGGAATTTGGAATTTTGCTTAGCAAGTTATTTTAAAATGGTGGCAATTGGTCCTGGGCAAAGCCAACCAGTAGCACGGTGGATGAGACTTTTCCAAATGCAATAAGATTGTCCCGGCCATGGGGGCAGCCAGGGAGGCTTGCTTCTGTTAGGAAGCTTGCTTTCAAGGACTCAGAGGCTAATGAAAGGTGATGCTGGGGAGATAGTGAGATGTGTTGGAAAGAGCTCAGCCTCTGTCTCTTTCTATGTGACCTTGGACTGGTTTCCTCAGTCCTCCCACCTGTAAAATGGGTATAGTAATTCCTACCTTAATTGTTGCTATAAAGATGAAATGAAACACTGTATGTGCCAGGCATGAGATCTGCAAACACAAGATACTGTTTGGGCTCTGAGGTCACTGTCTTTTCATTTCTTCCCTCCTCTGACAGAGAGTGCCGAGGGAATGATTGGTTGGTTTTGTCGATGTCCTGCTTTTCCAGACTCATCTGGGGACTCCTATGTGAGCCTGTTAGCATCCTTGAAGCTGGGGCTGCAGTGGGAGTGCTGTGTTCTCGTAAAAATTCTTTCTGGGCTGAGTGCGAAACAGTCACGAAGGACCTCACTTCCAGGAAGTCCTCTCTGATTGATCTCTCCTTTGCCTTGATGGTGCCATGGCCTTTTCTTTTTAGCCCTCACCCTCTTCCCCCGATTTCTTCCCTCTGCCTTCTGGTTCATTTCCTCCTCTCCGTACTCTATTTGCTTCTTCTTCTCTCTATGCCACTACCTTCTCTTGGGTTTTCCCTCCTTTCTCCCCTTCCCTCCCCCCTTCTTTCCTGCTTCTCCCCCACCCCTGCTTTTTCATTCCCCTAACTCCAACCTGAACCCCTTAATCTGTGTCACAGAGTTGGGAAGGCAGCTCAGTGTCCTTTCCCGTCGCGGCCTCCCCCGAGTGCCACCACGTGGAATTGCCTACGGTCCTGTCCCATTTTGCCCTTCTGGGGTCAGGATTTGCACAAATGAACCCCTGGCCCCAGCTTGGGGGCCGGGGGCACTGAGATCTGGAGTGTCATCTTCCAGCCCAGCCCGCAGCCCCCTGGAAATAAGCTGCTGTCTTGCCCAAATGACAAAAATAAAAGACATCACGGGGAAAGGGGCTGTACCGGCAGGCCCAGCAGTACTGAGTGAGACTTTGCACCCGCCCGCTCACCAGCTACTGCGAGCTGGGCTAATTAGAGGGGCCTGCAGTCCCCGTGGTAATTTGCTTAAATGGAAGAAGTTGATTTTCTCTCCTTTTTCTGTTCTTAGGAATTCCAGTTTTAGGCTCTGGCGGTCTCTAACCACCACTCCCTTCCACTCTCTGGGGAGGTGTTTGCTATGGAAATATGCAATTAATATTGCAGCGATCATAATTGCTAATTATTAAAACAATGCTACCCCCTTTTCCTGGCCTAGTTTCATGTTTAAAACCATTTAAATAACAGGGAGGAAGAAAAAAAGGAAAGAAGTTAAACACCAGTGCTGAACTTGTGCAAAAGCCAAATGAGAGGGTGCCTGGGCGGCTCGGGGTTTGTCCTCATGCCTGGAAGGACAGCGTTCTCTGAAGTCCATCAATTCAGCTCCCCTGGAGCCATGTGCTAGATAAAAGTGAGGTACAAATTGCATTTTGGTCACTGGAATCCCATTTTCGCAGTGACACAGAGCTCTTTTCTCCTTGTTTTGATTGATCTCCAATAGCGTCCCAGATCGCAGGGATTCACAATGTCCAGGCTCAGTCCACCTGTTCAACCTTCTCTGACACTACTCGCCACCCCAGCCAGCCTGGCCATTCCCCAAATATTCCCAAAATGTGGTGCTTCTGCAGCTATGTAGAATGTCCTTCTCAGCTTTACTCAGCAAGATCAATTCCATCCTTAAAGATCCCCCTTCTATCTCCCTCCATCCCAGGACATGACCCTCTTCTTAGAAGGACTCCCTCATCCTCTGAATTCTCCTAGCAAATATTTTGTCCCTTATTACACACTGCTTTGTACTTAGGCCATTTTCATATGTAGTTTCTAGTTAGACTAAATCCTGAACTTCTTGGGGATGTTGATTTGTACTTACTGACCTTGGTCATCTTTGCTTCTCCAGGGTCTGGTCCCATGTTTTGCATACAGTAGGAACTCAATAATGATTAGGAAAAAAAAATGGATAAAACCCAAGAAACATTGCAAAGAAAAAAATGCACATGGTCACTGTATTAATTTCCTAGGGTCGCGGTAAAAAAGTATCACTAACTAAGTGCCTTAAAACAATGGGAATTTATCCTTTCACAGTTCTGAAAGCAGGAAGTCCAAAATCAAGGTGTTGGTAAGGCCATGCCCCCTCTGAAGGCTCTAGAGCAGGATCCTTCCTTGCTTCTTCCAGTTTCTGGTGGTTCCTGGCCTTGACAGTCCTCCAATCTCTTTCTCCATCATCACATGGCCCTCTCTCTGTGCGTGTGTCTCTGTGACCAAATTCTCCCTCTTGTAAGGACACAAGTCACTGATTAGGGCTTGCCACTGTTCAACCCAATATGATCACTAACAGGACAATGGAGATGGATAAAAGGGCTTCACATCTTTTAAGGTGGAGAATCTTGGAAAACGGTGGAGCTGTAGACCAAGAACAGAAAGATTACAGGACCCTCTGCTTTCTGTCATGTGTCAGGTGGAAGTATTCATCCAGAAGCTGGAGTTATAATAGGATAGAACTGATGGTGATAGTAACCTGACAGTTACCAACTAGTTATCAATTAGAGTAGAAGATCTTAGCAGAATCCAAGTTTTGGGCTTTATTCAATAAAATATTTTTTTCAATAAAACACACTTATCTCCTCTACCTTAAAATATTCACTACGATGTTAGTAGAGAAATATAGAAGGATGTTAAATCACAAGTACACATGAAACAAGAGAGGAGACAACAGTGCACAGAGGGTTTTAATGATGTATTTGCGGGGACGCGGGGTGGAAAGCAGACTAAGGCATGTGCTTCAGATACTGGAGTGGAGGGTGTTATAACCTAGGAGTCTTCAGAGGAGAAGGTCTGGAAGAAGTGAGCATGTCCCTACGGACCTCGGAGGGGCCCATGCAGAGATCCAGGTTACCCCAAAAGGTGAGAATGAGGAATGAGGCTGCAAACAGGGGATTGGTGGAAAGTCTGTTTAAAAATAGTTGGAATCTCTAGGATACCTCCCCTCCCTGTGCAACCAGGCATCCCTGTCTGTCCTCTTCACCCGTGGAAACAGCCCAGATGGGTGGGGAGAAGCCTTCGGCTTATATCTGACTTTGCCGCTTAGCACCGTGTTCACTATGTTTGTCAGTTGTCCTCCCCAAGCCTGCATTTTCTAGCCTGAAAAATGATACTATTTGATGAGGTCTGCCTCCGTGGGACTGAGGTGTTGTACCTGAGGGTGCTTTGTCAGATATGAGGGCTGTAAACTACAGAAATGTGCAGAGTTAGGGCAGGGCTGGAATAGGTCGGAGATTTTGAGTGTGGGAGCCACGTTTCCAAAGCCACAGCTACTCCACCCCTCCAGTTTGCCAGGCAGTGTCTATCCCACCTCCCACCCCATCATTTCATCAGTTCCTGAACCTTTCTTTTTAATGAAGCTTCTCAGATTCATTCACTCATACAACAGAGTTTGAGCATCTGTCATGTGTCAGGCACTGTGCTAGATGCCGAGGGGAACATGAGGAAGGAAACACACAGCACTTGCCCTCATGGGGTTTACAGTCCATAGGAGGGTAGACTGAACCAAATAACCAAAAAAACAGTCAGATCACAGTGGCTGTGATGGTTACAAGGGAGAAGCAGGAGGTCCTATGAGAGCATGCAGGAGGGACCCGATCTATTCTGGGGCTCAGAGAAGGCTTCCCCCAGGGACACAGACCAGAGCTGTGATGTGCAAGGTGAAAGTTAAGGGGCTGCTCAAGATCAGAGGGCGGGGGGAACAGGGGGCCCGGACAGAGCTGGTGTGGGAGGAGCTCGAGGATGCTGGGTGGGGCTGGAATGCACTGAGCTAGGGTCCGTGTTGTATGAGGAGGCTGGAGGGGGCAGGACAAGGCCAACCAGGGTTTTGGTCTTTATCCTAAGAGCCCTGGGATCCCTTGAAGGGTTTTGAGCAGGCAGACTATGGGACCCACTTTGCGTCCCACAAGCTCACTCTGCCTGAAGAGAGGGGTGAGAGCTCGCCACCCTCTCTGGCTTCTCCCTAGAACCAGGGGTGCTGCCCTTGATCTGGGTCCAGTCCTACACTTATCCTTGTCCCCTGTCTCTAAAACTCTTCAGCTGCAGTTGTTATTTTTGGAGATTCTCTCAGACAAGTCCAGTTCTTCATTTACCCTTTATGGGAACACAGCCCTGTTGGTCAGGGAAGGTCATTGCTTTGTCCACTCTCTTGGCTTCCAGAGGCACCGATATGGAGCAGTGAGGCCTGGGGGACACTGGGGAGGTCACTGGGGCTGATAACACAGTCCTGTGAGGTCCCCCTCCTCGCATTCGAGGCAACCTGGAAAGAGTCCGGGCTTTAGACACCGGGGTTCAAATCTCTCCTTGGCCACGTGGTGACCATATGATTGGGACAGAAGATGTACTGTGCAGGAGAGTCAAGGGTGAGCTTCAGAGGCTCTTAAAACTGATCATAGGTGATACGAATAAAAGCAGAACCTGGCAATCACGCGTGGTTTCATAAACGTTAAATGGCTTCATCACTGCCAACACGTGGAGATTTGACCAAGGGCTTTGCCATCACTGGTCCCAGTACAGGGGGTGGGAGGCCGAGCGCCCAAGCCTGGCTACGCGGAGTCACCTGCTGGTGTCCCAGCATCCTGTCGGTTCTCCCTTGAGGAGCCCCCGCTTGCAGAGGGGTAGAAGGTTCATGTCAGAGACGATTCTCAAGCCAAGTTTTGAGGAGTGAGCTATCTGTGGCAGGAAGCTGGAGGGTGGTTGTGACTAGGAGTATGGTTTTGGGAGTCAGGACAGAAGCTGGGTCTGGGCTACCACGCACCATGCTGGGCTCTGGTCCAACAAAGACGGGAGACACGGCAAGGAGCAGGGGACACAAGCCCTTCATGCTGCTCCGCATGGAGGAGGAAAGGTACAGACTGGGGATCCTGCCACCCTTGGGCCCCTCAGGGACTGAGGCCCATTCACAGCAAATGCCCTGGCGTCAACAGGACGATGGGTTTCAGGCCTCTGATGGCTGCTGGGGTCACGGTGGCTGGGATTTTGCCAGTGTAGCTGTGAGTGGGCTCAATGTCCAGGCTGGGAGGGGCTGGGGTAGGTGGGGGCCCCCAGGAGCGCTGGTGTGTGGTTGCATTTGCTGATTTCCCCATCCTGCTGAGATATTGGGCTGTGTTGGTGATGCTGCTATGCTCTTGTATATGAGCTTGGGGAGCAGGGTGCACTGTTCTGTCCCACAGGGTCTGACCCCAGGCTGCGGGTGATTGGGTTCTCCCCGCTTCCGGGTGACATTGGGGAATGGAGAGTGACCCCCGTCTTCGCTACTTTAGCTGAACCTGAATTCACAAACCTGAGGCCCAGGGTTTGTTTTCTACAAAGCTGCCCTTCGACAAGTAAAAGATGCCTGTGAATGTGCCCTCCTAGAACCGAGGGTCCATTTTCTTCCCCACATAAAAAGAAATGAAATGTGCAGAGCTCTAATAAAACATGAAAGGCTTAGGTGTAAGCCAGGAAGCAGGGCTTTGAATGGGATTCGGTGGTCTCAGCTGGCTGGGGGTGTATCTATTATATGGCAGCAATTAGAAATAGGTTTCTATTAACCGGCCGACTTTGTTCGCAGCTACCAGTGAAATGGGCCACTTTCTTAGTGACATCCGCCAATCCCTGCGCACCCTGGAGTCAGTGCCAGGTGTTAAGGGGTTGTAGGTCTTACGTCTGTATGATGAACCTGCACACAGTTTTTGCAAGGGTACTGGGACCTTAGTTATAATGCTGAGAGCAGATGGTTGCATTCATTCATTCATTCATTCAACCATGTGTGCTTACAAATACTGCATGAGCTTGAGTGCGTATAGATGAAAACAGGTAAGTAATTTTTTTTCTTTTTTCTTTTAACATGTTTATTGGAGTATAATTGCTTTATGATGTGTTAGTTTCTGCTGTATAACAAAGAGAATCAGCTATATGTATACATATATTTCCATATCCCCTCCCCCTTGCTTCTCCCTCCCACCCTCCCTATCCCACCCCTCTAGGTGGTCACAAAGCACCAAGCTGATCTCCCTGTGCTATGCGGCTGCTTCCCACTAGCTATCTATTTCACGTTTGGTAGTGTATATATGTCCATGCCACTCTCTCACTTCGTCCCAGCTTACCCTTCACCCTCCCCATGTCCTCAAGTCCATTCTCTACATCTGCGTCTTTATTCCTGTCCTGCCCCAGGTTCATGAGAACCATTGTTTTTTTTTAGATTCCATATATATGTGTTAGCATATGTTATTTGTTTTTCTCCTTCTGACTTACTTCAGTCTGTATGACAGACTCTAGTCCATTCACCTCACTACAAATAACTTAATTTCATTTCTTTTATGGCTGAGTAATATTCCATTGTATATATGTGCCACATCTTCTTTATCCATTCATCTGTCGATGGACACTTAGGTTGCTTCCATGTCCTGGCTATTGTAAATAGTGCTGCAATGAACATTTTGGTACATGACTCTGTTTGATTTATGGTTTTCTCAGGGTACATGCCCAGTAGTGGGATTGCTGGGTCATATGGTAGTTCTATTTTTAGTTTTTCAAGGAACCTCCATACTGTTCTCCATAGTGGCAGTATCACTTTACATTCCCACAACAGTGCAAGAGGGTTCCCTTTTTCCACACCCTCTCCAGCATTTATTGTTTGTAGATTTTTTGATGATGGCTAATCTGACTGGTGTGAGGTGATACCTCATTGTAGTTTTGTTTTGTTTTTATAACTTTATTTATTTATTTGGCTGTGTTGGGTCCTCATTTCTGTGCGAGGGCTTTCTCTAGTTGTGGCGAGCGGGGGCTATTCTTCATCGCGGTGTGTGGGCCTCTCACTGTCGTGGCCTCTCTTGTCGCGGAGCACAGGCTCCAGACACGCAGGCTCAGTAGCTGTGGCTCACGGGCCACAGCAGCATGTGGGATCTTCCCAGACCAGGTCTCGAACCCGTGTCCCCTGCATTGGCAGGCAGATTCTCAACCACTGCGCCACCAGGGAAACCCCTCATTGTAGTTTTGATTTGCATTTCTCTAATGTTTAGTGATACTGAGCATCCTTTCACATGTTTGTTGGCAATCTGTATACCTTCTTTGGAGAAATGTCTGTTTAGGTCTTCTGCCTATTTTTGGATTGAGTTGTTTGTTTTTTTGATATTGAGCTGCATGAGCTGCTTGTATATTTTGGAGGTTAATCCTTTGTCAGTTGCTTCGTTTGCCAGTATTTTCTCCCATTCTGAGGGCAGTCTTTTCGACTTGTTTATGGTTTCCTTTGCTGTGCAAAAGCTTTTAAGTCTCATTCGGTCCCATTTTTAAAATCTCTGTTTTTATTTCCCTCTCTCTAGGAGGTGGGTCAAAAAGGATCTTGCTGTGATTTATGTCATAGAGTGTTCTGCGTTTGTTTTCCTTTAAGAGTTTTATAGTGTCTGGCCTTACATTTAGGTCTTTAATCCATTTTGAGTTTATTTTTGTGTATGGTGTTAGGGAGTGCTCTAATTTCATTCTTTTCCATGTAGCTGTGCAGTTTTCCCAGCACCACTTATTGAAGAGGCTGTCTTTTCTCCACTGTATATTCTTGCCTCCTTTATCAAAGATAAGGTGACCATATGTGCATGGGTTTATCTCTGGGCTTTCTATCCTGTTCCATTGATCTATATTTCTGTTTTTGTGCCAGTACCACACTGTCTTGATTACTGTAGCTTTGTAGTATAGTCTGAAGTCAGGTGCCTGATTCCTCCTCCTCCATATTTCTTTCTCAAGACTGCTTTGGCTGTTCAGGGTCTTTTGTGTTTCCATACAAATTGTGAATTTTTTTGTTCTATTTCTGCGAAAAATGCCATTGGTAGTTTGATAGGGATTGCATTGAATCTGTAGATTGCTTTGGGTAGTATAGTCATTTTCACAATGTTGGAAAACAGGTAAGTAATTAATATAAGGAAGTAGATAACATTGTCACTCATGTGGCACTGAAAAATGTCATGGGAGTTTGAAACAGAAGGATTGTTTCTGGGGGCCTCCATGGAGGAGGAGGCACCTGAGCTTCACATTAGAAGATGGGCATAGATGGAGTGAGGCATGCAGGGTCAGAAAACGATCAGCCACAAGGTGGACCCAGCCTAGGGGACAGTGAGGGGACAGTGAGCTAGGTGAAGGGATATATGGGGGGAAGAGAGGAAGACAGGTTTGATAGGGAGGCTGTAGAGGCAGAGTGAGTCCAGAGCTCCCAATACCTGCTCTCTTCTGCTTATTCTGCTCTCCTACCCTACTTGAGCATGGCCAAGTGATGGATTCTGTGGGGTCACACTCAGGAACATATGAGTCCCCAAGCTAAGCCTCTGAAGCACAACCCAGGGCTCTCCACACTGGTGCCTTCGGAATCCTGTTTTGAAAGCAGCCCTGTCTGCAGGTGGCTGGGAGCTCTGGTGCCCTGGGCTGTGTCCCCTGTGGAACCAGAGCAGGTTTTGGGAGCTGCAGGAGCTGATGGCAGCTCAGCACGGTAAATCATTTCCAGGGCAGCGTGGGTGTATCTGGGCAGGAGCTGGGAGAGCGTCTCTTGGGTGGAGGCACTTGTCATGTTGGCTTGACCGGAGGAAAAATCCCAGTTTTCCTTGACTTGCCCACCTTTGTCCTATAGAAGAGTGAGCAGCAAAGGGAGAGAAGGTCCTGCAGGGACTGAGAGCAGGGTTGCCTCATACAGCTGCACAGGTATCTACTGCCCAACTGCAGAGAGACCTTTCACGTAGAACAGCACCCCTGGAGCAGTGTTGGGGCAATCCTGGTAACCTTGCACAGCCTGGGGGAGACCTTCACGGCTGGGAGAGGAGGGCTCCTGTAGTCCCAGAGGAAAGGCCTCTTTTAGGGCATGCAGCTCCCAGGGTAACCTCACCAGCTGCCCAGACACATACTCTCTCCTCACTCAGGTTCCTCTTGTTGGCATTTGGAATCCAGCGGGGCGTGGCCAGCCTGTTTCCAGGATTTTCTGGGAGAAGACCTGTGGCTTTGACCTGGGATAACCTTCTGGGACCCTTCTTCTACCAGGTGAGTTGCCGGCCCAGGCAGGGAAGAGGTAGTGAAGGGGTTTGGGGAGAACAGCAGATGGCCCAGCAAACTAGACAGTTAATCCAACCAAATTACGGCAACAGATGTTTGAAGATGCTTGCATTCAAATTCAAACTGTTAGGTCTCTTGGAAGAGCCAACCAGAATGGGGAGGATCGGTCTCCCTCTTAATTAAAGCAAAACAAGACTAAACAATCATTTTTAAAAATCAAGCCCTGGTACCAAGATGTCAGTGATCATCCACCGGCAATGGTAGAGACTGTGACCGCCTGTCGGGGCGTCGGGGCCCAGCCCTCTGAAATGGGGCCCCCCTGTGGGAGTGGGGCATTGGGGGAGGTGGTCAGCTGCCCTGCAGGTGGGGGAAGAATGGGAGGGCGGTAATGATGCGCGGCCCGGGAATGCCCACCAGCGATGGCCTGGCTTGTGTGCGGCGTGGGGGAGGGGCAGCATCTCGAAGAGGGAGCATTATTGATGCTCTCGCCTCGGGGAGGGAGAACCGATAATGGATGGTGGATGGGGGATGAGCTTTGTCATCAAACAAGGGGGCTGAAGGATGGTCCGCTGGAATGTTATCAGTCATGTCTTGATCAAGATGTAAGACTCTCAAGGTCTTCCGTCTTCTCTCTCCTCTCTTCCTCCTCTGTCCCTCACCCCTCCTGGGCTCACCTTCCTCCCTCTCCCTTGCTTCCACACTCTCCTCCCCCCTCTCTTTGCGCCCTTTCTCCTTCCTCTTTTCTTCCCTTTCCTCTCGTTTAGTCGATTGCTTCCTCTCCCCCTCCCTCCCTCTCTCTGCCTGTCCAGTATTTTCTCTAACTCAGGGCCCTTCTCCTTGTCACACCTTGGCCCCGTCTGGCCCATGTGTTATGTGGGTAAGATTTTTATTTCAAACCAAACTACTTCAGTGATGCTTTTATTCTCAGTTGTTGCTTCCCCCTCTCTTCTCCCAGGCCCCACAGATGGCACTGAAAGGATCTTGGAAGTGATGGAGTGGGTTTAAGAAATTCAAACTAAACTTTTGTATTTTTAGCAAATTCTCAGCCAACCTGGGTCGCCGCACAGCCCACGCTGGCCTTGAGCTGGTTCTCAGCTGCGTGGGTCTCTGTCTTCAGATCCCCCGCCCTCTACCGCCCCGGGCTGAGTACTCCCCAGAATAACAGGTGCTGGGAGTTGCTGCTATCCCTCTGGACTTGGCTTTTCTGAGCAAAACTGGGACACTGTTCTAGAGGCCCCCTCCTCCCTGGCCTCACTTTTCTCGGCACACTATCCCCTACACCTGGTGCCCTCCTCTGGCCAGCACACCTCAGGAGACCCCAGAATCTTTGATCTAATGCTTTCATCTTGACGCTCATCCACCCTAGAGAATTAGTGCAGGAAGACAGCTCAGCTTTACAATGAAGCTGCAATGGCAGAATTTTAGGTGTCTTTGGGCAGGTGTGAAAGGAATTATTTGGGACAGGAGATATTCTTGGTGCCCTTGAAACCACAAGGCATAGGAGACACAGTCTTTATTTGGGAGTGATCTTTGTTTACAGATTAGACACCTAGACATCTAGCAGTAACATCTTTCTGATCGTAAGACAAAGGGCCAGCCCCAGTCTAATTCTCAGGAGGTATGTATGGGACAATATGCCAGGTGCTGGGTCTCCTTCAGTGCTTGCTTGTAGAATCCTCAAACAGCAGCCTGCTCTTGGGTCTCACTGCCCAATACTGGCTATGTTTGTTGAGTGCTTATTACGCAGGCACTGTGTTAAGTGACTTACATACAGGATCTCATGTAATCCCCACATGTCTCTGATATGAGTGATACTAACCTTATTTTACTGATAAGGAAACTAAGGCCCAAAAAGGTTAAGCAACTTGCCCAAATCCATCCACCTTATTAAACAGCTGAGCAGGGGGATACTCCGAGATGAGATTGACTCAAGGCCATAACCCTAACAGCTCACCTGGCCTTCAGAGAGGGGTCCGCCTTCACGGGCAGGAGTGACTCTGATGGAGAGAACAGCGCCAGGCTGAGGGGGCAGCTGGTCATTGCAACACTCTGTGGTCAGGGCTGTGCTGGAGCTGGCTCCTATGATGTCTCCTCCCAACTCTGCATTTAGTCAACTGGTAACTTGCAATCAACCATGGAGCAAGGGGTATTTACACCATGGAAACTGGCAAACACTATAAACCAGAGCTTTTCCTCCCAGAGAGTCAGTTGTTAGATGTTTACCACCACCACTGATTCTGACCCACCCATGGGAAAGGTTAGGGCAGCTGCATGGACATATGTCCTAGCCTTTGCAAAGTGGGGAGCAGGAGAGATGGAATGGGCCATCATTTCAGGTATTCACTCAGCAGCAGGGGCCTGGTGCAGGGGTAGCGTCAGGGGGGTGGTACAGGAGGGCCCGGGGAGCTGGCTTCAGGAAGAACAGGTGCATGAGCATTCCCCCTGGAGCCATCAGGCAGCTGACGCCCATACCTAACGCCTGAATGAGCTTAGCCCCGGCTTACATAGGGGGGGTGGAAAGGAGCGAGGCGCACTGAAAACGCCAGTGAGGACGAGGGGTCAAATTTAGCCAAGGGAGTAGCCCGACTGGCTCCTTGCCCACCCCTCTCTGCCTCTCTACATCTGTCTTTCCAGAACTTTCTGGCTCTGAGCAGACAGGTAATGAGGTTGGGCAGGCACCTGTTCTGCGCCCTGCCCTGTGTGGTAGAAGTGATGCTCAGGACTCCTCCTTCAAAGTTCCCGCCTGTGTGGGCTGTTGACAGGGGACAGGAAGATCTCACCAGGTGTAGCCCGTGTGGTCAGGAGGGAGGGTCACTGGGGGTTGGATTCACCCTCACCCCAGCTGCCCCCTTCACCTGAAATGCTTCCCAGTCCCTGGTCCAGCTGTGTGAACCTCCTCTGGACTACCACCGCCCCTCCATATCCTTCCCTGCAAAACTGCCTGATACCCACCCGCTCCTCCCCTGCGACGGGAGGTCCTCAGCTCTGAGCCCCGGGTCCCTGTGTCCTGCCACTGCACATCCGTATGGATTAAATATGCAAATGGTGAGGACGGGCGCCCGGAGGATGCGAGACATGGGTGAGCAGTGGAGGGTGAGGCAGCTGAGTGAGGCCCTGAGGAGAGCTGTTCCTGGTGGGGTCTGTGAGAGGGCTGTCCCCGAGCCAGGGCCAGACGTGCTCCCTGGGGAGCTGGGGAATCTCCTACAGGCCCGTGTCAGGCAACAACGGGGTCAGATGGCCTGAGGGAGGCTCCCTCTGTCATGAGGTAGAGTCGGGGGCCTTGAGGGGGAAGCAGCTGGGATTGTGATGGTGAGGGTGTTGGAGGTGGGAGAGTGGCAGGTCCAGGCAGGAGAATTCTTTGCTCCACAGCTGAGCAGGGGACTTCAGTCAAGGTGGGAACAACACCCCTGGTAAAAGAGGTATGAAGATATAATTTTACCTCAGAGGGCCCTGGAATCTGCAAGCCCTTCTCAGCCCCTGCCAGCCACATGTGGGCCACAGACACCATCATGACAGAAAGAATAATGGCCTCCAAACACATCCATGTCTTCATTTCCAGAAGCTGTGGATATGTTACCTTACACGGCAAGAGGGACTTTGTGAAAAGATTCAGTTAAGGCTCTTTACATGGAATATCATTCTGCATTATCTGGGTGGGCCCAATGTCATCACAAGGGCCCTTATCAGAGGAGGGCAGAAAGGTCAGAATCAGAGAGCACAATGTCATGAAGGAAGCACGGATTGGAGGGATGTGACCAGGAGCCAAGTAATGCTGGCAGCCTCTAGAAGCTGGAAGAAGTTCTCTCCTGGCATTCCCAGAAGGAACCAGCCATGCCAATACTTTGATTTTAACCCCTTACGACTCATTTTGGAATTCTGACCTCCAGAACTATAAGAGAATAAATTTGTGTTGTTTTAAACCACTAAGTTCCTGGTATTTGTTACAGCAGCAACAGGAAACTGATACAACCACAAAGCTCAGGTGGGAGCACAGTGCTGTTTGGGCACGGTCATCCTGGCTCCCTCCCGCCTCTGCAGTCTCATCTCAGGCCATATTCCTCATCCTCTCCAGACATCTGCGACCCTCCTCAGTGCCTCTGATCTTTGGAACTCTCCCCGCTGCAAGGGTTTGCCATTGCCTGGGACATCTCTCCCTTGACTGTTTGTATATCTGGCTCCTTCTTAATCTTCAGTCCTTGGCCTAAATGTCACTGCCATCTAAGTGACATTCCCATTCTACTCTCTGTCAAGGCACCCTATTTATACCCCTCACACACATATTTGATCTGGTTGTCATTTATTGTCTATTTCCTGTCATTAGCAGGCAAGTCCCTTGAAAGCAGGATGTCCTCATCATGCTATACTGACCGCTATGTCTTCCTTCACAGCACTTATTCCCGCCTTACACATGATAGGCCTTTTTCAGCTCCTTCAGGCAGGGGCTCAGCACTGTGCTCCTGCATAGTGCCTGGCACAGAGGGGGCCCCAATGAATATTGGTGAATGAGTGGATGGATGGGTGGATGGATGGGTAGTGATGGGTGGATGGGTGGGTGGGTGGATGGATGAATGAATGGATGGATGGGTGGTCTCAGAAAATGTCCTGAGGTTTCTTGGCACCCTGGGTATGGATATGAGGGCTTGAGTTCTCTCTCTCAGGAGAAGTTGTGCCTCTCTCCTAACAGATTTTCAGTCTTGAGCATTTTCTCAGTGCCAGCCCTTCTAAACAAGCCAGCCATGTAGACATCCTTATCCCTGCGTGTAAAAGGAGAAAACTGAGCTGTGGCAAGATGAGTGATTTGCTAAAGGTCACAGAGTCAGTGGCTGGTGGGAGTGTTTTAGACCAAAGAGCAGCTACTGCTCTAGGCCACAGGCCTCAGTGTGGCTGGAAAGCTGGACCCATGGGAACATCCCCAGGGTAGGATGAGTAGTGCTTTGGGGCAAGGGCATGTGGGGAGAGGTTTCCAGGGGCTCTTATAATCATACCTGGAGGGTTCTATCTGTTGGGGCGCTACTCAAAGCTTGGGCCCAGGGGCCAGCATGTTCAGGAGGGCTCCTTCACAGAGCTCCCCGCAAGTTGCAAATGATCAATCCCTGTCTTAACTTGGAAGCCCTCCTGCCCTTCCAAGGAGGGCTGAGGAATCCATTCCATGGCCCCTTTCTGGCGCCGTAGTCACATGGCCATGGAGTTTTATGGTTTGATGAGCCATAAAACACCCTTGTGCAGCACACCTTTTATTGACTTCAAATTGCCTCTTGTCATCGGAGGCTGGGGATCGTAAAATGCTGGCCTTATTAGTTTTCCTGCAGTGGGAGCTGCTCAGAGAGAGGTGTGAAAAAAGAAGGTAGCAATCCTTTCCCCCTCCCTTAAAAGCAAGGAGCACCATCTGAACATGGGGCTGGACCAGCTCAGTGAGGACAGCAGGCCGAACCCTAGAGTAATGTATTGAAAATGCTCATCTAGAAGACTCCTGCACTGACAGCTCTAAATGTGCTGCCCCCGACACGTTGTGTATTTATTTGTGTGTGTGTTTTAATGAACTTCTTCTATCCACTAGAATGAAGTTTCTAGGAGGGCAGGAATATCTGTCTTGGGCACTGCTGCATCCTTGGTACCTAGAATGAGGCCTGGCTCAGTATATATTTGTAGAGTAATTGACAAATTGGGTGCAGAAAGGATCTGACCCTACTTTCTACCTCAATCTCAGCTCTTATCATTCTCTGCCTAGAAGGCCAAGCCCCAGCCAGTGGAACCCCAATAGCCCATGGTGTTTCCCGTCATCCTGCCTTTGCTCTTGTAGTGTTTCCTCTGCCTGGAAATCCTTCTGCCACTCTCCCTATGCCCGGCCCTTATGCCCGGGGAATTGCAGTCCATCCTTGAAGACTCAGCTCAGGTGTCACCTCCTCCAGAAAGCCTCCCTGAGACACCCCTGTCTTGGTGGACCCCACCCCCTTCCCCAAACTTCCCCAGGAGGAAGATTGGTCAGGTTTTAAGGGAGGAATGGGGCAAGGCTTACAAGAGGGGAAATCAGGCACTCCAGCTAATGCACCATTTCCCTCAGAGCCATAATGGGGTTGCAGGTGGGCTTCTTGACTGCTTTCTGTCCTTGGCCATTGCCTCGGTTTCCTGACCCACAGAGCGTGAGCTCTCAGACCTGCAAGCCCAGCAGGGTTGCCGTGGCACTGAAGTAGGGAGCACGACCGGCAGTCGGAAGGGGTGATGAGATGCAGGGACGGGAGGCTGGAAGGTTGTCCTTCGGGCACAGTGATGACCCAGCGGGCAATGCGGTGGGGGCCAAGTGGACAAGGCTGCCTAGCGCTCGGACGCTTCTGCAATCCTCTCCCCAGCAAAGCTGCTGGGCCAGGGAATCTGTCCAGAGCACCTCCCTGCTCCCTCCTGGGCCTTCCTCTCTCTGCCATGGCCCACCCAGGTCCTCTGAGAGCCTCGACCCCACCTAGGCTGCCACCCTGGGTGGCAAAGAGCAGGACGCAGAGGGGAAGAAACAGTTCCCTTCTGGCCACAGTCTAGACCTTGCTGGTTCCTACCCCTCAGTGCTCCATGGAGAGAGGGCTTTGCTCCAAAAGGAATTTGAGAGCATCTTTGACCATTGAGCATTCCATCTGCAAGGACATTCAAAGCTCCTTCCTTCCTAAGGCTGTTCCGTGGGTCCCTATGGTGCAAAATCAGAAACTGGCCACATGCACTGTTCTCAGGGGCGGGGCTTATTAGGTCCGGCAACTTGCCGTCTCCCGTTCAAATGTCAGAGCTTTACGACTAACCACCCAGGCTGCAAAGGCTTCCGCCACCTTCCAAAACTCGATCCCGGGGGCTCTGAGAAGGGACCATGGATGGGTACACCCTCTGACCCTGTGTGCAGCGTTGTCGGTCTGTGGGCTTCTGTGCGCATGTGCAATGGTCCAGAGTTTTGCCCAACACTCAAAGGGTTTTAGCGGCCAAAGCAACAACAGAGATGAACGGTCATCTCAAGCCTAACGGAGTATCTACCATGCGGCAGGTACCGCTCCTCTCTAGGAGCTCACAGTTCAGTGGGGGTGATGCCGCTGAGACGAGACGTGGCCTGGAGAGCAGGGGAAGGCTTCGGCAGAGGTGGGGACTTGAAGAATAGATCGGAAGTCAGCTATTTGGAGGACATTACTCCACCAGGCAAGGTCATGAGCCGAGGCGAGGAGGAGAGAACGTATAAGCCGCAGGGCTGTGGACAGTGGGTTGGCTGGAGCGAGGTTTAGGCAGAATCTGTTTCTACTGTGGTCTGTCAGGGGCTTCAGGAGACTTTGTTCAAGCTTTTCCAGAAACCTCCCTTCCCCCATCAGTTACAATGAGGCCCCATTGGTCACACTGTTTAAACCAGGCTGTCACAGGGGAGGGGGGAGGGATGGTGGTGGCAGAGAACATGCCCGGGTCATTCATCGTCTTTACTTGTTTAACTGGCCCCCGATTTCCCCCGTGACCTTCTTCCCCTCCTTTAGCCCGGCTCCTTGCTGCCCCAGAGCATTAAAAGGATTTTAGAATGCCGAATGATTATTGATATACTAATGAGTCTGTCCAATGGCCATTAGCCTGCAGACTACTTGGATATTTTTAAACTACTAAAATCAAATCTTGCAACATCCATTATGCCGTGGATGGTACATTGCTGCTGAGGCCCCAACATGCATAAACGCAGCTGAGCCTACATTATCAAACATTTAAGCCCTTAAAAATTGCCCAACCTCTAAAATCTCCTCTTAGGACCCCACTCTGGTATTGCCCAGCAGACACTAATCTCCCCATTAAGACCTCTCCACCTATTCCCCGCTCGGGGCCTGGGGTCTGCTTTAGACCAGAGCAGCAGCTTTCAAGCGCATTAAAGGATCAGGCTGAAGCAAAGATGTTTTTCTTCTCTCTTTGCCGGGAGGCGGGCTGAGCAGGCAAACTGACCAGTAACTTTCTAGGGCAGAGCACCGTTGAACATAATCCTGAGCGTGTCCGTGTTGTCTGGGGAGGGCTGGGGTGGGGGGCAGTACAGAGCTAGTGTGCTGATGCCCAGTTGGCTCCTCTGTGACCTCCAGAGAGCCTGGGGCTCACCATGGACAGCGGACGGGGTTAGGTCCGGGCAGGAGGCAAGGTCTGACCTCAGTGTCACCAATGCCCTCTTCACTTTTGTCAACGTGCTGTCCACCTTGTAGGGGGAGCCATTCCAGAGATCCCACTTGGGCCCAGAGGGGTTTCTTATTAACCCCTTGATCTCGTTATACCTACCTAGGGTCTAATACTCCAGCTCCCACTGAATGGCCTCTTGCATCTTCCCTCCTAGGGCCTCGAGTTTTCTTACACACTCAAAACACCCAACACTTTCTTGTCCCTTCCCCTGGACCCTAAACTCAGAGCTAAACTGATGAAAGGACTCCATGTTCAGCCCTGTGCTGGGCAGTGGGTGGGGAGAAGAGAGATGCAGTCCCTGCCCTCAGGCTGCTCACGGCCCAGCAGCAGACTGCTGCAACCCCAAAGGTCCCTTCCACTGCCCCACACTTACAAAGCCTCCCCAGCGTACTGACGGCCTTCGTGACTCTTAGCTCATGAAGCTGGGTGCTGGGGAGGCGGGTGCTGGAACTGGAGCCGGCGCCCATTCTGGCAGGGGTAGGGGCACCCACCGCTCTACCTCCAACCAGCTGTGTGGCCGTGAGCAAAAGATTTCATATGTAACTTACCTGAGCTTCATTTTTTGGTCCCTTTCTGATTCTAGGATTCTAGTGAGGATAATCCACAAAGAGCACCTGGTACATCATAGCCTTTGGATAAATGTTAATTTCCTTCCCTGCCCTTTTCTTTGCTGAGTGACCTTGAAAAGCCATTGGGCCATTCTGAGCCTCGGTTTCCACCTCCCTTTCCTTTCTTCTCCCCACCCAGTCTTGATACTTTTAAAGTCCTGACATAAAACTCTTTGCACATCTTTCTTCATCCATAGACTTTCCTGTTCATTCTAGTCACTGTATGGAAAGGGTTGCAACTCATTGGTTGCTGATTTGCAATTCTCTCAGGACCTGAAATGTGGCCTTTGCTGTCCTTTCTTTTCTGCTACTATTTCCCGCTGTGACATTGGGCCATTTACAGAGGGAGGATAGCAGCAGAGGAGGAAAGAAAGCGGGTGGGAGTTGAAAGTCCAGCCAGCACACTGGCCTCTTCTGCAGACAAGCCTGCCTTTGGATAATCTGAAATGTGGACAATTTGCAAGGGCACTAATCTTCCTGGTGGATGTGGGAAGTTGGCAGGCTGAGTCCCCTCTTCCTGTGGCTCTGTCCTCCCATGGTTACTATGCTCATTGCTGCTCTGGGCAGAAGGAGGCCTGGGTGCTGTGGTGTAGTTTCACCCAGTGTGGTTAATTCAATAGGGCCTGTCTGTTAGGTGCATGCCAAGCCCCTCGGTCTGCTCCAGCCTAGTCTCAGGGTTTCTGGGGCAGAGAAGGGATGGGGGCCGGAGAAGGAAATATCTATGCTTGGTGGTCAGTACCCCACCGTGTGACCTTGGGTGTGGAGCTCCCAGGGGCATGGGCATGCTCCCTCTCCCAGCTTCCCGCCAAGTTCTCCACCATTTTTCATGGCTCAGGCCTCACGCTGGAGTTAAGCCGGGGCTTATACGACCCACCACCTAGCAGTGTGACATCTGTGAATGGATTTCTAATTACTCATATAAATCAGCATGATTGGAAATTCTTGAAATTTTATTGGGAAGGAAATTTATAGTGATTAAAACCAATTAATTTGGGCCTCCTGTTAATCCAGGCAGCAGGGCTGGGTCTGCGGTGCTCCTCTGCCACCTGAAAGCCATTGGGCGGGGATGGGCTCGATCTGGGGGCCACTGGGGGCGCGTGCTCATTTTTCAGGTTACAAATGATCATCCCATGTTTTAAATTACACCCCTGCCCCTGGCCACGCAGCTTGTTTTGTGTCTAAAAATAGAGTTCTAGGCTTTCACTAAAGATTCAGAAACACTAAAAGGAATCTTTTTAATCAAAATAAAGAACCCTTTTTAATTACTCAGCCTCCCTCACAGTTGGAGGTAATAACTGCCGTGTGCTCTTAAGTAGGGCTGTTATTAGATTTCCCTGGGGCTCCTCTATTTTATAGAAGTCAGCAATGCTGGCTGTTGAATGCCAGAGAAGAAAGAGTCAACTCTTGTCTCTTTAAGTCTTTAATGTCAAGACCCCCTTTAAAGTCAAGGTCAGGTTGGGGAGCTCCCCAGGTTACATGGAAGCAGGCGGGAGAGGCATGGGCTGTGGTAGATAACTCTGTCTGTCTTGGGAAGAGCCTTCTGGTGGTCCCACACTGAGGACGAGATCAAGTTCAAATCTCTCCTTGGCCAGCTCCCTATTCCCCATTTAATATCTTTTTCCAAAGACCCCAACCAATACCCCATCCTGCTCTGTCCAGTCCAGGAGCTTTCCTGGTCTCCATTCCTACCAACTCACCCCAACTCTGGGCAGGTGAGAATGGGCCTGGATTAGTGTCCTGAGGCTGCCATGAGAAAGTCGTACAAACTGGGTAGCTTGACACAACAGAAATGTATTGTCTCCCAGTTCTGGAGGCCAGCAGTCTGAAATCAAGGTGTCAGCAAGGCCACACTCCCTCTGAAATCTGTAGGGAGGATCCCTTCTTTGGTGTGGACTGGCAGTCCCAGGCATTCTCTGGATTGTTGATGTAGCACTCCAATCTCTGCCTCCATTGTCACATACCATCATTTTCCCGTGAGTCTCTGTCTTCTTCTCTTCTTATAAGCACCCACCAGTCATGTTGGAATGGGGCCCACCCTAATACCTCATCTTAACTTGATTACATCTACAAAAACTCTACTTCCAAATAAGGTCACATTCACAGATACCATATCTTTCTGGAGTGCACAATGCAGCCCATAACAAGGGCCTTTGTTGACAGATCTCTGAAGTTACAGGGCTACTTCTGGTTCTAGAGTTAGCAGTCCTTAGGACTTTAAATAGTATAGTTAAATGCCTGTTTCTTGTTCCTCTGGTGTTCATCAGAGTCTTTTGACTCTGCACTTTGGAAGATCTGGAATTAGGCCTTTCCATCCTCCCTATAGTCTGTTGAAGCCAAGTGGTTGAGCCTGGCCGATGGAAGGTAAGGAGAAGTGTGTGTGTCACTTCCGGGCCTGGCCTCTAAAACTTCCTGTGTGGTCCTCTGCACATTCTTTTTTCTAGTCTGCAGGATGGTGTGGACAATTTGGTGGAGGACTTGGAGACCTTAAAATGAAAGTATCATTATTAGAGGGAAGGACCCTGGGTCCTTGGGTCACATCATAGAGCAGAAACCCCATCTTCACTTCCTTATTACCACTTGCCTCATTCACTGTGACGTGAGCAAGAAATCAACCCTATGGTGATAAGACACCAAGATTTGAGGGTTGTTTAATAAAATGATTAGGCTATCTGACTAATACACAAAATCAAGGGCCCTGCAGACCCAGCTGAGCCTTTCATGTGGCTGAAAGCTGGCACTACCATGGAAAACAGCATTTACATAATTAAGATCATGCACTCTGCTGGGCCAAAGAAGGGCCAGGATTACATCTCTCCTGGCTGGCATTGAACTCACATGGATTCTCCATCAATGCATTAAAATTGTGCTACAGGTTGGATTACATCTCATTTGGAGGCTTACTCCCTTGTACAGCTTCCCTCCGACCCCCTGAAATTTCTAATTGCCACCTTTAATTTTTCTTGTAAAATATAGCTTTACTATAGCCTCAGCGTTTCAAAAATATTCTTAATTACATAATCTATTGCAATCTATTTCTCCACCTCCACTTCCCAGGTTTCCGTCCCACGACCATCCCCTGCTCTGGGACGTCATGTCAGCTGCTATTTAGCCATCATCTAAAGAGTTCCAGTCACTTTTCCCTGGACCCCATGTTTTTCTCTTTTTATTTCAACTTCAAGCTATAGCTTTTCCTTTTTCGAGTAACCTCTTTAGGAAGAATATTGGGAGGCAGGTTTTCAGAGTCCTTACTTGGCTGAAAATATCTTTATTCTACCCTAACTATGGAATGATAGATGTTTGCGTACAGAACTTTAGATTCTGACTGATTTTCCTTCAGAGCTTTGCTGTATTGCTCTACTGTCCCTCAGTGTACAGTGGTGCCTGAGCTTTTTACCTTCGTTTGTTCTTTTTTGTAAGCTTTCAGTATCTTTTCTTGTTCTTGGTGGTCTATTATTTCACTCATAATTCCTCTCTAGTTTGTTTGGGGGTGGTCTATATTCTGAGAAATTTCCTTAACTTTATTTTTTGTGTGTCTTTCTGTTAAAAAAAAAGGAACTGTTACAATTTACATTTCTAAGAGCTCATTCCTTTATGATTAAAAAAAATCCTTCCTTTTTCATAGCACTCTGTTCTTTTCAAGTTGATAAAATGTGCTCTGAAATCGCTGTGATGATTTTTTAATTTGAAAAAGTTAAGGGTTTTCTGAATCGTTGTGATTTTCCCAGGGACTCGGTGTTTCTGCTTGCTCTCCTCCACCATACTGCTCATCATCCCCATGTGCCGGTTGCCCCTGGGCAGTCCGTTCATAAGGAAGGAAGGCTGGTCAGAGTTTCCCCTGCTGGGAGTAGGTCTTTTCTCCTCACCCTCCAAGAGTCTCCCTTGAGAGGGGAGTATGACTTTGAGCTCCTCAGTGTGTCTGCTTGGCTGGCACATTTTGATTTAAAATGCATGAGCTAAAACACATCAATCAGGCCGCCTCGTCCTCAGTACCCACACAGATGCACACGTAGTGGCAGAATGATCTTACTCTATGGTCCCCACAGGCCTCCCTGAAACCTTGGTAGTTTCCCATCAGTTCATTCAATTCCCATAGAAAAGAGTTGCTATATTGGTTTTTTTTTGGAAATAAAGTTGATTTACAGTATTGAGTTATTTTCAGGTGTACAGCAAAGTGATTCAGTTATATATATATATATTTTTTCAGATTATTTTTTATTATAGGTTATTAAAGATATTGAATACATTTCCCTGTGCTATACAGTAAATCCTTGTTGCTTATCTATTTTATGTATAGTAGTTTGTATCTGTTAATCCCAAATGTCTAATTTTACCCTCCCCCCTCCCTTCCCCTTTGGTAACTATAAGTTTGTTTTCTATACCTGTGAGTCTGTTTCTGTTTTGGATATAGATTCATTTGTATTATTTTTTAGATTCCACATATAAGTGATATCATATAATATTTGTCTTTGTCTGACTTACATCTCTTAATATGATAAACTCTAGGTCCATCCATGTTGTTACAAATGGCAGAATTTCATTCTTTTTTACGGCTGGATAATACTCTGGGTTATATATGTACCACATCTCCTTAAACCAGTCATCTGTTGATGGGCATTTGGGTTGTTTCCATGTCTTTGCTATCGTAAATAACGCTACTATTAACATTGGGGTGAATGTATCTTTTTGAATTAAAGTTTTCATCTTTTCTGGATATATGCCCGGGAATGAGATTACTGGATCATATGGTAACTCTATTTTTAGTTTTTTAAGGAACCTCCATACTGTTCTGCACAGTGGCTGCACCAGTTTACATTCCCACCAACAGTGCAGGAGGGTTCCCTTTTCTCCACATCCTCTCCAGCATTTATTATTTGTAGGCTTTTTGATGAAGGCCATTCTGACCGTTGTGGTTTTGATTTGCATTTCTTTGATAACTGAGCCCTGACATCTTTTAGCATAGAGATACTTGCTGGGCATCCACACTTAGGAGGTAAATGGAGGTGAGTGGGGTATATGTAGAGATGGGGTGCCAAATGGTACATTGTTCAAGATGGAGACCTTCAGCTAATCTCCTCGTTTTCAGTCCCATTTCTTGTTCCTGCCATCACCATCATCAGAGGGACATGGAGAGGCCTGGAAAATGTTTCCCCAGGCCGACTGAAATCTACTCCTGCAGTGTCTTCGTAGCTTTCTCGGCCTCTTTCCTCCAGCGACAAGCTTCCGTCTACTTTCTGTCTTCTAGAAATCTATTGAACTTTCTCATTAATTTATCACCCCACCCCTACTCCACTACCAGTTTCTTCAATGTTATAGATTTGTTTCTTTTTATTTTTCATACTTTAATTTCAGTGAGATTCCAGGAGGGCAGGAAAATGAATATATGTGCTCAGGCTGCCATCTGAATCAGAAGCAAAATATATTGTTGTGTGAGGTAACTGAGGGGTGTCTGTTTCTTGTAACCAAAAGAGCCTGAGTAATGCACCAAACCTTTTGCTTTACAGATGAGAAGGAGACGGACGCCCAAGGGGTTGAATGGTTGGGGTCATACCTCTGCTTTCTATCTGGAAGCCTGATCTCTTGGGGCTAGAGTTCATGGCAAGTGGAGGAAATGGTCTGGATAAGGGACAATTTGAATTAGAAAATAAGTTGGAAGAAAATACAGTAGGACTATTTTCAAGTACACATTAGGTCAAATAACTAATAAAGTGTTCAGATTCTTTGGGGATTTGCCATAATGCAAATTTCTAGAAACCAGAATAATTTGGAATGACCATCTATGCATTTTTTTGCAGGTAAATGAAGGTTTTTAATGTGCTTCAAAGTACTCCATTTTCTTGGGTCAGGTAAGCCTACCCCATGCAATCTTACTTGTACCATTTCCTGAGCATGGCTGAGCACAGGCTATCTTATCACTGTCTGTTGGTCACAGACTTCCAAGGGATGGGTGTGGACATGTGTTGTTTTAGCCTGTTTGTTAACCCCCAGGGTTAGCAAGGCAGGAAGAGGCCTTGGGTTTGCTGTGGTCTGTAGGACATAGAGTTCCCCTTCCAGTCCAGGAAGATAGGGAAAGGAAAAGTGGGGACAGTCAAGATAAAAAGATGGTCTTTCTTCCCCTCACCTTCCTTTTTTTTTTTTTTTTTTTGCGGTATGCGGGCCTCTCACTGTTGTGGGGCCTCTCCCGTTGCGGAGCACAGGCTCCGGACGCGCAGGCTCAGCGGCCATGGCTCACGGGCCCAGCCGCTCCGTGGCATGTGGGATCTTCCCGGACCGGGACACAAACCCGCGTCCCCTGCATTGGCAGGCGGATTCTCAACCACTGCGCCACCAGGGAAGCCCCCACCTTCCTTTTTAATGCCTTTTAATCCCCCTTTCATGAATCCCAGCCCTCTTTATCTTTTGCCCTATAACTGGGAGGCATTTATTCACCCTGAAGTAGTTAAGGCCTTAATGTCTCACTACCCTGGGGGGTATGCAAGGAAAGTGTAATATTTCACAGCAGTGAGTGGATAAAGGTGAAGTTTTCAGGCACCAGTGAGGAAGATAATGCGGATGTAGATGCCTCCTCAAATCACGCCGCTTCCTCTGTAGGTGGGCAAGGCCAGGTCCCCTGGTACACTTGAAACCACCCTTGATTTTCCCCTAAGTAATGATATATCCCACCAATCAGTGGAACAGCTTTCATCAGCTCTCTTTGGATTCAGTCCTATGGGCATTTGACTTGGAAGCATCCAGGAGGGTGGGAGCTGTGTGTTTGTTATCCTCGTGTCCCCCATGGTGTGTGTATGAGAAGAGAGAAAGATCTAACATTTGCTGAAGGCCTAACGTGTGTCAGGCTTTGCGTTAGATGTTTTATGTATGTTATTTAATCCTTCCTAACAACCTTAGGAGGTGAATATTATCCCATTTTCTAGGTGAGCAAACTGAGGTACAGAGAAGTTAAATAACTTACCCAGAGTCACAAAGTACTAGGACTTAAACTCATTCTATCTAGCTTCAAAGTTGGTGCTCTTTCTAAAATACCTTATACATAGTAGGTTCTCAGAATATTTTTATTAAACTAAATCTAGCCAAACACTTCACAAATCCTCATGAATGAGGTTTTGAAGCTGGATAAGGCTCCAGATAACTGGCAGAGACCCATGCCTCAATCCTGGTTCCCTGGCCTCCAAGTCCCTTTAAATCGGGCTGGTAATTGCTCTGGGCTTGCTGCAAGGCAGTGCATTTAACAAAACAAACACAGGTTCCGTTTCACATGCAAGTGAATATTTTCCCCAAGTGATTAGCACCCTGATAGCTAATAATTACCCCACGTGACACTTTTAAAAGCTGACTATGCATATTTATGGAAAATGATTATTCACAATATTAGGAACTCATTAATCTACAAGAGCACATGTGACAACATTCCAAAGTCAATGTAACATTTGTGCGCCATAAATACCCATCTGCTTTGAAAGCTGGTGTGGCAAGTGCTTGAGCATTCCACAGGTAGGGAACCCCTCTGAATGACGAAATATACTCTTGTTTGAGGTATGGCTTTGAACACCCTTGTTCTTACCAAACACAGCACCTAATGTGTATACACACACACACACACACACACACACACACACACACACACACACACACAGACACGCCCCTCCCAGCAGGATTAAGAAGGACTAAAGTGCCTTGCTTTCTCCCAAATGTCTGTTTCACCCAGAGCCGAAGTTCCTGCCCTTAGAAAACATGCTCAGATTAATGGTCAAATCACTGAAGGTTCGGTTACAGTGCAGTAGGCCCTGGGATCCACCGGCACAAAATTCATTAATTTTGTAGTGAACAGGCCCTTAAGGGGTCAAGATGCAGAATGAGTGTCTGGAGGAATCCAGCTAGAGCAGGCTCGTCCAAGCCAAAGGCCAAGCTGGGCAGGTGGGGTCCTGTGTCAGGGGGTCTTGGGCACACAGGGAGAATGAGAGACAGTGGACAAGCTCTGACCTAGAAGTCAGAAGTCCCAGGTTCTACAACTAATTTGCAATGAAACCTTGAACAAGTTGTTTAATCACTTCGGACCCAGTTTTCTCATCTGTAGAAACAAAGCATTGGATTAGAATGACCTCTAAACATTATGTTTCCTGTTTTGATCATTTTTTCCCCCCGTAAGAGTAAAGGGAGAAGAAGGAGATGCTGCTGAAGGTAATTTAGAGGCAGGGCATCCAAGCCTCCCGCACCTCTCAGCTCTACAAAGGAGAGCACGCATCCTCAGACGTGCCCAGCCTCCTGTCTTGAACACAATACCCCCGACTTCCCTCACCAGTCTCTGCCGTGTTTCTCTTCTCTTCAGAACTCAGCTTCTGAGCAAAGTAACCCCATTTCCCACTCATTCTTCAATTCACCCTTCACGTCATTGGAACTGCTTTTCCCAAGTATAAAGTGACCTCCTCGTGAATACATCCAGTGGGCCCGTTTTCCATACATCTTTCTTGACCTCTTGGCAACATCTGGTCCTGCTGACCTTGACCCCTTCCTGTAGCCCTCTCTTCCCTGGGCTTCCCTGACTTCATTTCTCTTGGTTTCCTACCACTCAGGCCTCTCCTCCACTTTGGCTCCTTTCCTCTGCTCACTCCTTAGGCTGGTCCTCAACACAGTGGTTTTGAATCAGCCCTTTTTCCTGTCCTCCACACTGTCTGCCTGGTAGAGCCTGTGTACATCTTTAGCTTTACGTCCTCATGACCCCCGAGTCTGTGTCTTCAGCTCATGTCACTCTCCTGAGCTCCAGACCCAATTTATACAACCGATTTCTGGATCTTTCTACAGGCAGGCTCCTTGAGCCTCTCAACCTCCACATTACCTAAACAGAATTCATCTCTCCTCCTCTTGACTGACACTACTCTTGTAAGCCTCCACGTGTAGGTCTCTGCGTTCTATTGGTTTCTACTTCTAAGTATCATTTCTCTTCAGTCCACTGCACCTAGCTTCTCATTTTGTCACTTCAGTAGCCTCTTACTGTTCTTCCTGTTTGCAGTACGTCCCCACCCACTCTCCCCATTGCCACAACAGTGTGGGGTTGTTTGATGGTTTGTCTTAATTACAAAGCAAATAACAAAGTCACTCCTTGCCAAAAATCTTTCTGTAATGCATTTCTGTTTTTGTTTTTGTCAACTGGTATCTATCCATCTATCATTCTACTGGTAACCAACCTCTGGATGCTGGAAAGATTGCTCTATTGGCAGTGCGGGTGGTTAATTAGAGAGATATAAATGAACAGTCATCCAGTGAGCGGTGATTAGTGTGTGAAGCTGGGCAGTGGAGTGGAGATGAGAAAGCGGGGCAGACTGAGAGGCGCTGAGGAAGCAGGATGGATTAAGAGTTGGGGATTGACCGAGTATAGGGGCTAAGCGAGGAGAAATTGAGAAAAATTCCCAGGTGTTTGTCTTGGGTGACACGTAAGTAATGGTACATTATGAGGAAGGATTCCAGAAAAAGAGCAGGTTTTGTGGGGAGGTGGATCGCTTCAGCCTCGGATACTGTAAACTTAGGTGCCTGTGGGGGAACTGGGTGATGCTGTCCAGTGAATTGTAGAATGTGCACATCTGGGGATTAGGAGAGGAGTTTGGGCTGGCACATGTATAGACCAGATGTTCTTGGTTCCCCTAAAGGTCAAAGGATGAACATGAGGGGGCTGATGAATCCCTCAAAATTTATAGAAACATTTGTTTGAATGTGTTTAGCATATTTTTCTGGGGAAAAGGTCCTCAGCTCTCATCAGATTTTCCAAATGGTCTATGGGCATTTGAGAGGCAAGAGGGCCAAAGAAAGCGTCCTGGGAACAGTGACATTTCTGAGGAAGAGGAGGCAGAGGTGGAGACCCTGCAGGTGGCTAGGGGGAGTGAGGAAGTAGGGACAGAGGGAGAGCAGCAATGGAAGGGGGATGGAGGAAAGTGAGACCATGAAGCAGCGTGGTCCAGCAAATGGACACTGGCCCACAGGGTTTAGTCATGAAGGATCGGTGACTCTTGCCAGATTGGTTCTAGTTGGGTGGAGATTGGAAGGGCTGGGTCACTGAACGGAGGGAGAAAGGAGGAGAACACACACAGACCTGTGAGAAACTTGATTGGAAAGCATGCGAGGAGAGAGGAGGAGTTTTCACCTCCTAAATGTACAAGAGCAACGTGAGCATGTTTGCACCCTGAGGGGAAAGAACCAGTGCGGGGAGAGTGGAGGGTACACACTGAGAGAAGATACTTCATGGATGAAGGTGTCTGGTAGATGAGGAGGGATGGTATTGTTTTAAAATATTCATGTCGTACATTAATAGAAGATTTGAGGTATCGTGAGGCCAACAGATCAGGAGACAACTGTCATTGAAAATATAATTTTTTATATTCAAGAGTTTAGCTAAACTATTCCATGGTACTGCTGTCTCGACATGCATTTTGTTTGGGTAAGTTGCTTGCAAGGACCTTAAACTGACACTAGCCCCCTCATGCAAGCACAGCCCTAGATGGCAGCCACAGAGTCACAAGCACATGTGAGTTCCTGGTATGACTTTCCCAACAATCTCCCCTGCCTCCAGTGCCTGTAGGCCTTATACACCCCTTAACTAAGACCCTGTGGGGCTCACCAAGCCCCACTCTTTTGGTTTGAAACGACCAATCCAGCCCTAGCCCAGGAACCCTAAAGCACTCCACCCACAGACCCTAATAAAGATATATGCTCCATTTCTGCCTTTCTCTCTGTCTGCACCTTGTCTTGGCCTCCCCATGTGGCCCCTTGAAGTATGCCATGTACTTCCTCCAGGACCCGTGAATAATAAACTTATTTTGATTCATCTGTGGTCTGTTGCTGAACTGGGGGACTCATCATCCTGCAACCTGTGCTCCACTTAACAAATGTTAATGTAACAAAGTTATATGGTTTCTCACAGTTCCCAAGAGAAGGGTCACACTGGGCCATGGTGGGGCCACACAGGGAAGCACCAGGGTCAGTCAGGAGGCAGAAGGAGTGAGGGGAAGACATGAACAAGAGCCTTTATTGTAGTTTTCATGTGAAGGAACAAGTGAGGCCAGGTAGCAGACTTAGGATTGACTAGTTTGAATGTTTTCTGCTGGCCCTGGGTGGAGGGTTGTCCTTATTTATCTGCAACATGGTCCTGGAGTGATTAGGGCAGGGGACTGGTGGCCTGGATTGGCTGGTTTGTATTTGAAAAGGTGCTCACGGGTGAGTTGTTTATTATCTCTAGGGATTGGCTAACCCTTGTGGGAAGAGTAGTCAGCAAAGCCCCAGGTGTCAAGGCATCATAATACAGAAAATAAAAGACCTGGTTCCTATAGGTGTCCAGAACACAAATGGATGGATGGGTCTTAGAAGAGAAAGAGTTCCTCTTTCTTAGAGGTGAGTCTTAGGTAAGACTGAGTGTGGATGCAGGGGTGCATGTGTGTGTTCGAGCTCTCAGGGGTCAGGGATGCTGGTGAATTTGAGAATTTCACACTTTCTTTGCCCAGAACCATGTGACCATGAATTCCAAGTAAAAAATGGAGCCATGAGGCCTGATGGTACAAGCAAACTAACAAGGTTTTCTGGAGAACGTAGGATTTCCTGGAAGGCTAGATATGGGTGACTAAGGGGACCGAGCCCCAGAAATGCCTGGACTTCTATTCATGTTCTGACTTTGAAATTCCTCAGGTGACCTTGGCCAAGTAATGTCCTTTCTCTGGGTCACTGTGTGAGGGGTCTCATGATCCAAGAGGGAGGTGGTCCTGAGCAACGTGGGGCTGGACCTGAACGAGGACTTGAATGTGGCTGAAGGTCTCATTTCAGATCCTTGTCATCAAGGGCCATTGCCTTAAGTAGTTCATGCTTCCAGGGACCCCCGTGTAGAAAAAGCCCTCTTTAATTCAAGTGACAGATTGGAAGGGAACTGTTCATTGTACAGAAGAGCCTTTCAAGTGAATGTTTTTATAGATAATCAGCAATTGACTAAAGTCTTGGAGACAGAAAACATAAAACTGAAGAGTTAGGAGCCACTGACCATGGGAAATCAATGAAAACAAAAACAAAGCATCTCTGCTACAATAATATAAGTCAAGGGGCAAAGTGGGCTCCATTTACCAGCTCTGGTTTGCACACATACTGCAAGAGCACATGTTCAGTAAAAGCTTTTTCAAAATTTAACAAGCAGATATCTCTTGAACACTTACTGGGTGTCAGACATTTGTACGAGGATTTATATTTGAATGATATAATCTCAGAACTCAAGAACAGAGATTCTCAAACTTAAATGGATTTAAGATCCACCTGGTGAGTATTATTACTGTTTTCATTTTAACAGGGTTTCCTGAGCCCCATTTTAGGAGGTTAGAGTCTGAAAGTCTGGGACGGGACTGGGAATCTGCATGTATAATAAGCATCCCAGGTGATTCTGATGAAGGAGGTTCAAGACGGCACACTGAGAAAGTCAGCTAAGAGGTCACAGTCGGTCAGTCCTATAAGTCTAACTTGAGATCAGCTATCTATACAAGAAAGGGGAGGACAGTGGAGGAACAGATCAAACTGTCCTTGTCATTGGTACACCACATCTTTACTCAGAAGGTAAGTAGCCGTTCTCAGCAACCACTTCTATGCCAGAAGACATAGGAAGGGGCCTTCCACAAGGAGTGTGATGCTATGGCTAAGAAGGTGGGCCTAGAGCTGGGGTTGACAAACATTTTCCGTAAAGGGCCAGGTAGTAAATATTTTAGGCTTTGCAGGTCATACAGTCTCTGAAGCAACTATTCAGTTCTGCCCTCGTAGCATGAAAGCAGCCATCGACAACTGGATGTAAATGTTCCAATGAAACTTTATTTACAGAAATGGGTGGCCGAGGGATTTGGCCCCTGGGCCATAATTCACCACCTGGTCTAGAATCTGAGACCCCAGTTTCTAGCTCTGGGTTCTTTGAAGGTGTCACGATTCCCCAGTCTCTGGAGGAAGGACCTGCTCTTCTCTCTGAGCAGGAAGTCAGGGGGGTGGGTAGGGATGCCAGCAATTTAAGAAGGTACAGGTGAGGACTATAAATGTACAGACATCATTCAATATTTCCTGGCCAACAGTTTGTACATATAAGGCATGAAGGAAACATCATGGATTATAAAGATTACTATGACTGGGTCAGACACCTCTAGTAACAATAATGGCGTCTGTGTATTGAGTACTTTCTGTGCCCCAGACATTGTGCTAATAACTTCCTGCTCTCAGTTCATCCTCTCAGCAACCTTATCAGGTAGTTAGCCTTATTATTAGCCTTTTACAAATGAGAAAACTGAGGCTCAGAGAGAATAAATAACTTGCCCAAGATGACTCAGCTAGTAAGTAGAGGAGCAAGGACTCAAATCCAGGAGGATTGACAGCAGAATCCCATTCCTAACATAGCATAACTCATGGACGATGGTAGTCGATGTTATAAGAAACTATGCATAGAATGTGGACTCTAGGAGGGCTAAGTGTGCTCACCTTCCAGGTGCTTTGGAAACTCATGATGATAGAGGTGACAGGAATGGTGTTTGAAGGTTTAATAAGTTATGCTTATCCATGGAAAGCCTTGGCAGGCTGGAGTTACCAGGGCATGATCAGAAAGTGCTCGTTAAAGTCATCAGACTTAGAGAGGTAGAGAGAGAAATGGGAATCTGAAGTTGCCTCTGGATTATTTAGTGAGGGATTGACTTGTCATTTTCTAAAAATTTCTGGAACTTTTGACTTTATGCCTCTGCTTTCAGCCTAGAAAAGCTGCAGTTTTAATCTGAGGGAAAAAATTGATTCAGCCTCTAGGTTTTATTCTGCTGGCCAAGCCATCCAGGGGCAACCTCAGATTTGCATTTCTATCACTGCTTTGCTAAGCCTGATTAAGACCACCTGCACTGGTTTTCAAACCTACCTTTAGCTTCTTAAAGTTTCTAATCCAACTTTGTTTTGAAAATAGTCATATTTTCTCCGGGAACCTCTGGAAGGCTTTCTCTTTTCTTCCTGTATGAAGTTTTAGGGTAATATTCTGCTTTTCTTTCCAGATTTATTCTGCTCAGCTGAAGACATCAGAGACCTGGCAAAAGTCTCTGTGCTTATCAGCCCCTTTCCAAAGTGCACTGACCGTCTGGTTAAACGTTTGTACTGCCCAGCTTGTTTAAAGGCAGGCTGATGGGAGCAGATATCAGAAACAAGCTTCTGGAAAGTGGAACTTGAGCTCTATGGAAGTCAAGGTTGTGAGTCTCATGGGTGTTCCCTCTCTTCCACTTTCCAGTGGTCTGTGACTGGTACTCCTGAGACTTACCCTTTGGACGGAGAGGCAGGACAAAGCTGCCCACTTGTAGTCTGAGGTCTCCTTGAAGTCTCATTTTCAACTTATGAAAAGATGTGTCTTGTTGGCTCCTCATGATGTATCCATCTTGTTTTTGCAGGAAAATGATTTCACCTGCCCCTCTTGTTCCCCACCATTCTGTATCAATCTTTGAGTAGATTTCACGCTCCAGGAAGACACACCAGGCTTCCACAGTGGCTCCAGGTTTCCTCTGGCACACCTGTCGTGTTTGAAATCGCGTAGTTAGACTTAGGGGAGGTGGACCCCCAGAGTGAGAAATGATGGAATAATTATGTCCTAGGTAAATCTTGGAATGAAGGAAATCTTCATTGGAAATCTTTGGAATGAAGATGCTCTTCCTTTAGAGGGTTTAGAGCCATCTGCTTGGATTCTGGTCCAGGAGTGGTTAAGAATGCAGGCGCTGAGATCAAATCTACCCAAGTTCAGGTCCTGCCTCCCCCATTTACTGGCTGTGTGACCTGGGGCAAGTCCCTTAGACCTGTAATATATCCATGTGTGGAGGTCAGGCAGGTAGCTGGAAGCATGAGACTGTACAGAGCTCAGGGCGGAAGTTAGGATGGGAGAAATAAATGAGGGCATCTGTAAATGGATAGTATGGAAACCATGGGACTGCATAGTTTCACCTTACGAGAATCTATAGACAGAGAAAAGAATGAAACCCAGGTCTGAGCCCTGGGCTATGCCAACACTTAGGAGTGGGATTGAGGGGAAAGGGGGTGGGTAAGCTTATGAGTAGGAGTGGACAGCAAGGAGGCGGAGATCCTGGACAGGGGTTGCCATGGAAGCCAGAGGTGGCAATGCTTCTAGGAGGGAGGTTAAGCACAAGAGGTAGAAAAATGACACTTGTATATTGCAACATTGAAGCTTTTGGCGACACTGACAAGTTTTGGTTATGGTGTTCTGCAGCTGGTCCCCTAGCAAAGTGGATTGTGGACATAGTGTGAGGTGAGGGGATGGTGATAGTGATGACAAGTCAGCTTGCCCACAAGTTTGCTGGGAAAGGGAACTGGCAACCTGGGGTTATAGCTGGAGGGGCTGAATGACAGGAGAGAGCATTTAGCAGTTGGCCTGCTGAGTGCTAAACCATGGTAGCTCATATGACCATCTGGCTTTCAGGCTGTCTGCTCATCCTCAGAAATACACCCGCATGGGGGTTTGCCTTTCACCTAGCTCTGGAGGACCCAAAGGCCCCAGACACAATTGAATGAAACTTCATTTGGGGTGAAACTTTAGGTGAACTGGAAGGTTTTTCTTTGGAGAGATAGACCTGTTTGACTTCCTGTGAGCAGGGCTGCCCCTGAGAGGTCTGGAAGACCCCTGGAAGCTTCTTCTCTGACCATCCAGTTCATCTGCCTAGATGTGGAGATCTGCCAGCTCTCCTGATCACAATTCACACTTGAAAGTAGAATTTGCTAATGTAATCTGTGTGCTGTGGTTGTAGAAAACCTGTGTATGTGTGTGTATGTGTGTATATGTGTGTGAGTGTAATCTTTTCTAAAGAGCAGAGTAAATCTTATACAAATCTGATAATCATCTCAGAAAACTCTGGGCCTCTCCATTTACATTCCCCAACTTAGTCTCCCTTCTATATCAAGGACAAAAATAATGGCTTGTGAAGACTTAATGGCTTAGGGGTGGAAAACTTAAAACTGGTCAGATTCTGCCCAAATCCTATCAGATTTTCTTGCTTCTCATAAACCTTTAATCAGCATCAACTCTGTACACACACATGCACACTCTCTGCTCCTGTCCTCTCAACTTTGACAATGTACCAATGGTGTAAAAGACACCCACACTGTCGGCTGGAATTGTGTCAGAAATGGGGTCCAGTATTGGCCACCACTGATGTATCTGAAGGTAAACTTACTCCCTGGCTCTGGGCTGGGGATAGAATAGAGTGTTGCCAGGCTCCCCTGCTCTCATGAGCTGAAGCCCCAAGCTCTCTGCTCACTGCCATTCAAGGCTGCGCAAGGCCATGGACAAGCAGAAGTCTGTTTGGACCAAAATATCCATAACTAAAAATCTTCCTCCTTCTCCCAGCCCCACTCTACATCTCAGTTAAGGAAGTTCTGAGTACTTTCAGTAGAGGAACTCTTCAATTATCTTAAGCTGGGCAAAAATCTCTTTATTCCATGAAATACCTATAACCAATCAACCAAAGTACCTAGCAGGTGTCTGTAATATTGAATATTATTTTACCAATAAAACTTCACTAAACAGAACCTTCAAGTAACCAGATTGTAGTTAGCTCTTATCTCTGATGATATCCCTAATGATATCCTCCATATCATTTGGGGGAGGAATAGACAAATCAAACCACAAACTGGGAAATAATTAGGTGTTTATTACAAATACAACTAAAAATAACCTGATAATTTTCTAGGCACATCAGGAATGAGCACCTGTTCAAGCTAATCTCCACCTCCAGCCTGGACACTGAGAGCTGACCTGGGGTTCTGGGCTCTTTATTAGTCAGGGTTCTCCAGAGAATTTCTTCCTTCTCAGGGAACTTAGTCTTTTATCTTAAGTTCTTCAACTGATAGCATGAGATCCACCCATATTATGAAGGGTAATATGCTTGAAGTAAACTGATTTAAATGGTAATCAGATTTTAAAAACACTTTCACAGTAACATCTGGACTGGTGATTGACCAAACAACTGGGCACCATAGCCTAGCCATGCTGACACATAAAATTAGCCACCACAGGCTCCATACTTCTCAGACAGGAGAGATGTCTTTAGAGTCTATTTTATTTTTTTGTCATTACCAAAGCCAAGAAGTGGACACAAACACTTAAAAAAATTTCAACACCAAAGGTTAAAATTAAAAGAAATTTTAGTTTAGTAATATGAACAAGCTGCAATTAGCAACCCTTTCTCACCTTCTCCTTTCCCCATCTTAGTCCTCCATCCTTCTATAAACAGCCCAGCCATTTCAGTACACAGACCTGATAAAGTTTGCCATTGTAAATATCAAGTACAAATCAATGACCTCACCTAGACACTTGTTTTCTGAGAGGGACACTCAGAAAGCAGAGGTAGACAATCAGCCAGAATGAGAATTGTACCCAAGCACTTGGACAAGACATCACTGTGTGAAGCTGGCTCTGTTGTTGGCTGATCCAACTTCAACTTCCCTCTCTCTAGCCTCCTGCCAGCCAAGGGTGGCCAGGGGCATGGGACATAATCATGCTAAAGAGATTTTTCTTGTTCTCTTGAGTTTCTAGAAAAGCCTTTGCTTCTTCTTCCAAAGAAACAGATTGGGCACTTCTGGATCCAACTAAGATGAAGTAAGCACACTCCACCCTACATCTCCCACAAAATATGATGAAAAACTCTGGACAGAATACATAAAACTATCAGAGGACTTTGAAAAGTAAATAATAGTAGGTGAGCTGAAGAGCGAAATAAAAACCCAAAGAATGATCCATACCGTGGTAAATTCTCCCCCTTTTATTCTCTCATAGGATCTTGGCACATATTCTGGTGGAGCCCTAATCCCAAAATGGCACAGACAGAAAAAGCTCCAAGAAAAACTCTTTCTTTCTGGCTAATGGAATAGGAAGGAGGATCCTGCAGGATAGAAAATGGGGTGGTAGTGGTGGTTTCCATTTATTTTTCTTTCTCTCATTAATCTTCTGGTCCTCCCCCAAGGCAAACCTAAGTCACAAAATGCGCTCCTGTCATAGTAGCATCAGAAAAGATGACAGGGCTGACCCCACAAGCACCTAAAACTCTGAGAGAAAAATCTCTCTTTCTGACCAGAGAATCTGGAAAAAAGAACTCCCAAAGTCTGAAGAATGTACGTGAGAAGCAATGCCCATTTTTTCCCTCTATTTTCTCTTGCCACTTCATTCCAAGATGGACCTAGTCATGGTAAATATGTGATAGCTAAAACTCTGGCTTCCTAGACAAAGTGCCTGGGAAAAGGGACCTTTAGAGCCCCAAAGTAGAGGGAAATCACAAAGAGGAGAAACTTAAGAAAAGGATGTTTTAAATCTGTGTGTGAAGCCTTGGGATCATCCTTGAGTTGCTCATGTATGAAACTGACCCAAAGCAACAAAACAAAGGCTTTGAGAAGTGCATATGGTAGGTGGACCAGTTAAGCACTACAAAGGCTTAGAAAAGAAGACTAACATTGGAACCACAGCCCAAAGAAGGCAGGTCAGGACTTTCATTCTGAACCTAGGTGGGTTAATTTTCTGTTAAAACAAATTACCACCACCAACATTCTCCAAAGCATATTAACAGGACCAAAAGTCTCATAATATTCAAGATATCTAGGACACAATTACTTGATATACAAAGAACAAGGAAAATCTGAACAGTTCTCAAGTGAAAACATAACAGACACCAATCTTGAGATGATGCAGATGTAGAATTATCAAAGACTTAAAAGAACTATTATAACCATACTCCATGAAGTTAGATCAAACACTATTGAAAAGAATGGAAAGAGGAAAAGTTGTCAGCAAAGAAATAGAGCCTGTAAAAAAGAAACAAATGGAAATTTTAGAACTGACAATTATAATAATTGAAAATTCATTGGAGAGGCTTAATAGGAGAATGGATATGACAGAGGAAAGACTAGTATAAGAAAACTAGAAACCAATGTCCCTATGAACAAAAACATAAAAATCAAAATATTAGCTAACAGAACCCAGTAATATAGTAAAAGGATGTTACATCATAAACAGGCGGGGTTTATTCAGGAAATGCAAGGCTGGTTTAACATTAGAAAACCAAAGTAATACATAATACAAACAGACTAAATAGGAAAAACTGCATGATCATATCAACAGATGCAGAAGAAGCATTTGACAAACTTCAACATTCCTTCATGATAAAAACTTTCAGCAAACTGGTGATAGAAGGGAACATCTTTCACCCAAAAAGGAGTATTTACAAAAAAACAAAAACAAAACCCCCCCCCCAAAACTAAAGCTAACATTATAATTAATGATGGAAGACTGAAGGGTTTCCCACTAAGATCAAGAACAAGGCAGTGATATTCACTCTCACCAGTCCTCCTTCTGCAATATAATACTGGAATTTTTATCCAGTGCAACAAGGCAAGAAAAAGAAATAAAATACATATAGACTGGAAAAGAAGAAAGAGGATTGGTACTATTTTCAGATGACATGATTGTCTATACAGAAAAATCTCAAGGAATGTATAAAAATTTTCTAGAACTAATTAGTTACTTTAGCATGGTCACAGAATACAAAGTCAATATGAAAAAACACCCAAGCATATTTTTATATAATAGCAATGAACACTTGGAACCTCCCTCCCAATTTTAAAGCACAATTTACAATAGATTTAAAAAATACATGCAAATCTAACAAAATATGTGCAAGATATTCTAAAAATATGCTCCAAAAGACAAAACTCTGATAAAAGAAATTAAAGATCCAAATTATTGGAGAGATATCCAAGTTCATGGGTTAGAAAACTCAATATTGTTTATAATGTCATTTCACCACAAATTCATAAGTAGATATAACACAATTTCAATAAAAATACTAGCAGGACTTTTTTTATGGATATTCCCCAGAAGATTATAAAATTTATGTGAAAAGTCAAAAGAACTACAGTAGCCAAAATAATTTTAGAAAAGAAGAAAGTTGGAGGACTCACAGTATGAGACACACCATGCAGTTACAGTAAACACAACAGTGTGGTGTTGGTGTCAAGGAGACACATAGACGAATGGAACAGAGCAGAAAGTATAGAAATAAATCCACACAAATAATGTCAATTGATTTTTGACACAGGTGTACAAGTAATTCAATTGAAAATAGTCTTTTCAACAAATGATGGTGGAATATTGGACATCCATATGCAAAAAATTGAACCTTGAATAATCCCTCACATCTTATACAAAAATTAACTCAAAATAGATTATAGACCTAAAGGTAAAATATAAAACTTTTAGAAGAAAACATAGGAGAAAATCTTTGTGAATTTGGGTTAGACAGCTAAACACCAAAAACATGATCCATAAAAGAATAAATTGGTAAATTGGATTACAGCAATGAAGTTTTGCTCTGACCGGTGTAAGGAGATACCTCATCGTAGTTTTGATTTGCATTTCTCTAATGATTAGTGATGTTGAGCATCCTTTCATGTGTTTGTTGGCAATCTGTATATCTTCTTTGGAGAAATGTCTATGTAGGTCTTCTGCCCAGTTTTGGATTGGGTTGTTTGTTTTTTTGATATTGAGCTTCATGAGCAGCTTGTAAACTTTGGAGATTAATCCTTTGTCAGTTGCTTCATTTGCAAATATTTTCTCCCATTCTGAGGGTTGATAGATGAATGGATAAAGAGGATGTGGCACATATATACAATGGAATATTACTCAGCCATAAAAAGAAACGAAATTGAGTTATTTGTAGTGAGGTGGATGTATCTAGAGTCTGTCATACAGAGTGAAAAAAGTCAGAAAGAGAAAAACAAATACCATATGCTAACACATATATATGGAATCTAAAAAAAGAAAAAAGAAAATTGCTCTGATGAACCTACGGGCAGGACAGGAATAAAGACGCAGATGTAGAGAATGGACTTGAGGGCACGGGGAGGGGGAAGGGTAAGCTGGGACGAAGTGAGAGAGTGGCATGGACATATATACACTACCAAAAGTAAAACAGATAGCTAGTGGGGAGCAGCTGCATAGCACAGGGAGATCAGCTTGGTGCTTTGTGACCACCTAGAGGGGTGGGATAGGGAGGGTGGGAGGGAGACGCAAGAGGGAGGAGATATGGAGATATACGTATACGTATAGCTGATTCACTTTGTTATACAGCAGAAACTAACACAACCCTGTAAAGCAGCTATGCTCCAATAAAGATGTTAAAAAAAAAAAAAGTTTTTCTCTGTAAAAGAGAATGAAAATTTAAGTTCCAGACTGAGAGAAAATATTTGCAAATCACTTATCTGATAGAATATATGAAGTACCCTCAAAATTCAACAATTAAAAGACAAACAACCCAATTAAAACTAAGAAGAGTTTTGAAGAGACCCTTCACCAAAGAAGATATACAGATGGCCATAAGCACATGAAAATATGCTGAATATCATTTGTCATCAAGAAAATACAAATTAAAGCCACAATGAGATAACAATAGAAATCTGTTAGAATGACTAAAGTATAAAAGAAACAAAACCAAAAAACTGACAACATACCAAATGCTGGTGAGGATACAGAGCATTTGGGATTCTCACACATTGCTGCTAGGAATACAAAATGGCACAGTCCCTCTGGAGAGCAGGTCGTCAGTTTCTTATTAAGTTAAACATACTCTAATCGTATGACTCAGCAATCCCACTCCTAGGTATTTATCCTAGAGAAATGAAAACTTTTGTTCGCACAGAAGTCTGCATGTGAATGTTTACAGCAGACTTACTCATGATTACCAAAAACTGGAAATGACCCAAATGTCCCTTCAGCAGGTGCTTGAATAAAAAAACCATGGCGCATCCATACAATGGAATAATATTTGAATGAACTGTTATGTGTAGCAACTTGAATGCATTCTACTGAGTGAAAGGAGTCAGACTCAAAATGTTTCCCACTGTTTGATTGCATTCATATGACACTCAAGAAATGGCAAAATTATAGTGAAGGAGAACAAATCTGTATTTGCCAGGGCTTAGGGCTGTGGTGGAGTTGTGACTATGAAGGGGCAGCAAAAGGGAATTTGGGGGGAGTGATGAACTGTTCCGTAACTTGATTGTGGTGGTGGTTGCACAATTCAGTGCATTTGTCAAAATTCAAAAAACCGTACCACAACTATCAAGTGTATTTACTCTTCATAGTTAAAAATAAATTACGAAAATGGACCAGTTTGGCTGGTACTGTCCTTTGCCTTAGCTCCCTCGCCCGCCCACTTTGTCCTGGCTGGACTGTGGAGGTGATGGTTGGAGGTGCAGCTGCCATTTGGTGACTGAGGGAAGAAGCTTGAGGATAAATGCCAAAAGACCAAGGCTTATGGAGGGGTGTGGACAGAATCTCGGTCTTTTAATGCATTGCTGAACCCGAGACCATATTCCTCGCGAGTAGTGGCTCACCAAGGGTGGAAGGCAATCCACATGGCATGCAGGCAATAAGGGGCTGCATTGTCTGTAGAAAATTTAAAACAATAATAAAACCGACTGGAAGTCAGTCTGCTTTTCCTGCCAGTAGTTCTAAACAATGCTAGGGACAAAATACTCCTCCTCCCCCAAATAAATCTTTTGTCAATCCAAGTTGTCGACAACTGTTCCAGTTACTGAGTTTTAATAACATGTATGTAAGTTACAGTCAGTCAGCTACAGGATACATATGAACTGAAATACATGTGTTTGTTTAAAGAGTAAACTAGAGAGGTTTCCCCTAGATCAGGTTCCTTTGGGTTTTTCAGTGATCACTCCAGCAAGTCTGTTTCATTCTTTTAAATTTTAAGCACACAATTAGAAATTCTGAGTGGCAATAAAGAATGACTGAATTGAAGTAACTCAAATTCGGATTCTCTATTTTAACAATCATTGTGCTACCATTGTTTATTTCCAATCTGCTGCTTAAACAGGTATGTACAAGGTTTGGAGATACAGAGTGCACTCAAAGCAAAACAAGATGATTCTGTTACCAACTTACTGGGGGTTCTCTGAATTAACTTCTATGCCGAGTATGATGTTCATTAAAAAATATGTAATAAAATATGCTAATTTGTTGAAAATAATTTTGTTGTAAAGAGGAGATTTAAAAAATGATTCATTGCCGTTGTTGCATATGCTGGGTAGGCAATTGCTCTTGACTTCTTGTGAGATAAACACACAGATATGTAAGCCACATTAAACAGGCTTTCTGCTACTTGCAGGTGAACTCAAGCCCATGTTTCTTGTTTTCATATGTGGTGTTAGAGGTCTTGGGGAAGAACAGCACAAAAATAAAACCCATTGAAGGACTCCACAACATCAAATCTTTGATTTCAGCTGGACTCATCCCATAGCAGTTCAGGGCACATGGGCTCTCTCTGGTTGGGGGACGGCTGTATGTACTTATCCTCTGTTTAGTCTGCCTTTGCAAATGGCAAACTTTAATCAGAGGAAGAGTTTCCTTGTGGGGAAATTGATCTCTATGATGATTAAAGTTGAAAACAATTCTAATAGAAGAATTCAGTTTGCTTTTTAAGTATGTTGCTTTTTATTTCACAATGCTGGGAATGGAGTTATCCTTTGGCTCTGCTTCTAGGGAATGGGCCAGGTGGCCACACTGGGCTGCATGGCCCTATGTCATGTTAACTGTGTGTATCCTGGCAGGAGACGGTTAATCCTGGCCACATCCTGTTCTTCCTCCTCCTGCTATTGTCTCTGTGAAGGCCGGGCCCACCCCTTGTTCATTCATTCCTTCTTTCTGCATCATCCTTTGGGCTTCTTCTTTGCTAATTTCAGGGATGCATTGATGAATCAAAGCACATGTAGCCCCTGACCTTTGGGAGCCCACATTCTCATGGGAAGAGAGAAAAGAAGCAAATATTCCCAAGAGTTCGTTTATAATTATTAGCTGTGCTAAGGTAAGTAAAGGGAAGTTCAATAGAGCTGGGAAAGAATAAAGGAGGCACCGGTTAATCTAGGGGTTTGGCAAAGCTTACAGAGGAAGTGATGGTCTTTATGGGGCCAGGGAGCTCTTGGTGTCTGCCTGCCCCAGAAGTTACTGCTGCATCCCCATCTTGCTTAGGGGAGTTTGAGGAGATTCGATCCCTTGCAACCAACGCTAGAAAGGCAATTAAAAAACAAAACCTCTTCTGAGTTCAGAGAAATCCACATCAAATGAAGGAATTCCAGGCACCAGGAAAGAGGGTGGTGGGAGATATTTTTGAGGTGAGGGGCCTTCTCATTGCTTTTCAAACAATCATGCCAACTATAAGGCCTTCCTGAGTAAGAAGGTGCTTGTGAAATTTGAGCAGGGGAGCAGTGGTCCTCTGGTTGGTGGGAGGGTTGCCCATCGTGGTGGAGAGGTTCCTGAAGTCTCCTGGCCCAGGAGTGAACCGTGCCATTAATTCCAGGCCTGCAGAAGTACAGAAAGCTGTGCTCTCAGGAGCCCAGGCACAGCCCTCTGGCTTTCCTGGGAGTTTCACTGTGTTAAAATGCATTGGCTGTGAGTCAACATTTCCCTCGCAGTGGGGGGCTCTGCGCCTGAGTTCCTTGGCCTCATTTCCTTCCCAGGACCTCGATGACTGGCAGGCAGCTGTGAATGACAAGCCCTGAAAATAAGAGAAGGGGGTTGGCAGGGGGCAAACAGCCCTGAGTTGGCAACAAAGCTCTTAGCTCTGGGGGCCATGTGAATAGCATCTAGCCACATCCAGAAAGTGCATCTCTGGGTGAGTGCGGGGGAGCCAGTTGTAGGTCCCAGGGAAAGTGGAGCCTGTGGAAGAGGCTGCCAGTGCAGACAGAGGCTCACACGGGGCATGAGGAAGAATGAGACTGGCAAGAGTGTCCTGGATGGCTTCTTAGCTGGGCTGCTGGTACCCTGTCTCTCAGGAGACGGATGGATGGCCAGGACACCACCTCGCAGTCCCTGCCGGACATGAGCTTTTATTCTGACCCCTGGGCTGGGAATTTGAAAAGCCGTGTCCTGGTCCCAACTCTGTGCTGACATGCTGTGGGACACCTGGCGATGCCTGAGCTCTCTAAGCCTCAGTCTCCTTATCCAAAAATGGAGATTCAGCTCCATGAGCTCCAAAGTGACTTCCTGCTCTATCACGATATCTTGTTAAAGGCTCTTTCTTCTTACGCATTTTGCCCGCTATTGACTCATCTTGATCTTGTCTTTATGACATCATAGAAAATGTGGGAAACAAGATCCTTTGCTACTTGGTTGACAGGCTTCCATGGAATGAGAAACCTCCACATTTTGGGGTCATTTATGATCATAGATTCAGATTCTTTCTCACAGTCTCATATGCAACCTCAAATGTACTTAGAGGTGGTATTGCAACCATCTTTTCAGTCCAGGGGGCAGAATTTGCCAAACCATGGGCAACTGAGATTGAGAAGAAAGATGGGATTCTGTGACTGTTTGCTAAAAGCTTGTGAGATTCTGCTGTTTCAGATTTTTTTGTGAAATTTTGCAAATGTATTTTAAAATCTTCTTATTTTAATAGGGCTTCCCTGGTGGCGCAGTGGTTGAGAGTCCGCCTGAGGATGCAGGGGACACGGGTTTGTGCCCCGGTCCAGGAAGATCCCACATGCCGTGGAGCGGCTGGGCCCGTGAGCCATGGCGGCTGAGCCTGCGAGTCCGGAGCCTGTGCTCCACAACGGGAGAGGCCACAACAGTGAGAGGCCCTCGTACCGCTAAAAAAAAACAACAAAAAAACCTCTTATTTTAATAAAGTCTAAATAATCTAAAATGCTGTAAAGAGAGTACAGAGGGAGCTCCCTTATACTGTTCATCCAATTCTGTTGACATCTTATGTAACTGTGGTATATTTATCAAAACTGAGAAATTAACATTCGTACGCTACTATTAACTAAACTATAGGTTTCATCTGAATTTCCCTAGTTTTTCCAGTCTTTCTTGGTTCTAGGACTCAACCAGGATGCTATGGGACATGTAGTCACCCTGTCCCCTTAGTGTCTTCTGACCTATGACAATTCCTGTCTTTTTTTCCTCCATGACCTTGATACTTTTGAATAGTTCTGATCATATATTTTGAGGAATGCCCCTCAATTTGTTTTTCTCTGATATTATCTCATAATCAGACTGGGGTTTTGGATTTGGGAAACAATACCACAGAGGTGAAACACCCTTTTCATCGTACGATATCAGGGGTCCGTGATATCAACGTGAGTTATCACTGTTGATGGTAACCTTGATTGTTCGCTTGGGGTGATATTTGACACCTTCCCCATTGGAAAGTTACTATTTTCGTCTTTACAGTTGTTAGAGGTGAGTGTGCATGTTTTTTTATGCTTTTAAATCTATTGGGGGTTATGATTTCCAAGTCTAGGTCCTAGTCAAAAAAACTTCTTCCTGTCCTAAGGAATGTAAGTCTCTGAGATTAAAATGTAATCATTGTTCAAAGTGCTTTGGGAGGTTAACGATAGCAGGTTTAACTGGGACCTGTGAAAATTAGGGGAAAAGAGGACACCATGTGACTGAATGTCTCCCCACACTCTCTCCTGCCAATTGGTTCCATGAGGCACTCACCCAAGTTATGGATGTAGACTGTGGCCGTAAAAAGGAGGTTGGTTTGTTGGCCTATGTGACTCTTAGGCCCATGACTTTGACCTCATGGTCAGCATCATGGCCCTAGATGGCCAGGCACCCCATTTAGGCAACTGTCAACCTGCAAGCGGTCTGCTTTGCGTGATTTGCACATCTGGCCCCATTTGCCTGGGGTCTAAGAATGTCAGTACTTGCCGCAGATCAGAAGGTAATCTCACATCCGCTGCAAGTAAGGGGCCTGGGGAGAGCAGGCGGTCCAAATGTCTGCTGGGCGTAGGTTCATAGGAGACTTTGCTGGGGGCTCATCCCCTGTATTGCCCTACTCTGTTCATCAGGGGCCAGCCATTGAGCTATTGTTCCAAGAGGAAGCCTCTGGGTCACTTTTGCTGCCTTCCTCAAGTCACAATGACTTGAAACAGGCAACATCTGACAGTGCTGGAGCCCCTTGCAGCCCTGGGTGAAATTATGATAACAAGAGAAAAAAGCTATTACTGCCACCATGCTTTCATTATGCAAATGATATTAAGATAGGCTGTGTGGATCGCCCCTGGCTATGCTATAATCTCCATGCAGTGATTATAATGTGTCAAACTTAGTCATTTTGATTATGACATGTTAATTACATGCCATCCTCATGTAGACATGAATATTACTTCCTGTCAGACAAAACACAAATTGGGCCATTGTTAGTTGGTTAGTTGTGTGTATGTGTTTTAACTTCTTTTTTTATTAAATGGATTAAAATATTTAAAAGATATGTAATATTGCAAACTAATTAAATACTGGTCTACTCCTCCATGCTCTGCTGGGTGGAGAGGGGGGAATGTGGCTCACTTGGACTGCTTGGGTTGCATTTTTGAGCTCTGGGCGCCGTTGGCAAAATGGGGTTTCCTGGGAAACAAGAAGGCTGAATTGTTGGGGAGTGGGGGTGGGAGGGAGTGGGTAAAGTGTGGCTGAGGGGGAAGCATTTAAAAACTCCAGGCCCAGTGTGGATTGGGAGACAGAGCAGAGGGTCATGATCACATGGCTGCTAGGGCTGCCTGAGAAGGATGCCTGATAGGTTGGCCGATGGAGAACCAGAAGGGTCCCTGCAGACCCTCAAGTCCACTTCTCCTTTCACAGAGAGGATATTCAGGATCCAGAGAGGTGAAGGAACTTGTCCAGGGTCACCCAGTCAGGCTGAGAAAGAACTAGGACGCAGCATCGCGCCACTGTGACTTGAGACGGCCATTTCCTTGTGACAACAGAAGGGTTGGTCTGGTTTCACGGGAACCGCCATGTTTCCTCCAAGTGACCACTGAGAAGCGGCTCTTTGATGCATTCATTCATGGGTTGGAATCAAGTCCAAGCCTCCCAGCTTGGCATCCATGGTCCTCCACAATCCGGCTCCGTCAGGCTCAACTGCCAGTCTCATCTACCATAACTCCTTTACATCTGTAAAAATATTTTCTACTGCATCATTCTCCAGTCTTGACTCTTCATTCCTTTGGGCTAACACAAAATCTGAAATAATAATAAGAACAGTTATTTATTTAGTATATTTTTACTGGTATTTATTTACTATGTTCTAGCTGCCTGACGCCCCCCCACTTTATTTGTTTGAATTCATTTAGCTTCACAGCACCCCATCAAGGCTGTCTTCATAGTATTACCGTATAGCTGATGAATAAACTGAGGCACAGGGGGCTTAATCAAGGGCAGTCTGCCTCCTGAGCCCATTCTTCTAACTTTTAGAATCCGCTGCCTCTCTGAATTAATGTTTTCTTTCCTTTCTTCTTTAAATTGTATTTGTCTTTCAAGACCCACATCCATTGTTTCTTTGCTAGGAAGCTTTCCCTGCTGTAGGAGATTATATTAGTATTCACAAATACTTTCTATCTTCCCTGGGGAGGGTAATATCTCCTTGTTCCATTTGATGGTGCCGTGGCCATGTGGCTTGCTTTGGTCATGATGTGTGAGCAGAATGACACTCAGTGTGGAATTTCATGACATGTGAATGGGAATGAGAAGTATCACATCCAAGCAGAAGCTTTACCAGCCAATTCTCTCCTTTCTGGTTGTCATCACAAACAAATGTCCTAGACAGTGACCACTGTCCTGCCTGGGTTCCAGAATGAAAATGACATGGAGCAGTGCAGCTGGCCCACATGCAGCGAGTTAGAGACAAATCAGATAGGATCTGTTGCTGTTGTGAGACACATATAGTTCAGGGTCCTTTGTTACCCCAGTAGAACTTAGTCTATCCTGACTGATACACCTGCTTCCCCGAGGAATCTCAATCCGCCCCGGCCCCCTGGCCCAGCACTTACTCTCTGTACCTCTTGGCATGTCTGGAGCGACTTGGTTAGCTAAATTGTCACACTTCTCTCTTCTCCCTAACAGGACTGTCATATTTTAAGGGCAAGCCATGTGCCTTACACTTGTCTGCTTCTTCCTTCTCCCATCTAGAACCGTCTAGATACATAGTAGTTTCTCAGTACATGCATACCTATTGTTTTTGATCATTTTTTTTTTTAATCAATGAGGACATTTTACTGAGATCCCATGCAGCCAGTCCAGGGGCTCTAGTGACCATGTTTCCATCCCTCCTCACCCCTCTTAACATCCAGTCTCCTCTCAAAGCCGCCATTTGTGCCCTCTCCTTATGTGCTGGGCACCTAGGAGAGCAGTAGGCAATCTTGCCTCAGAGTGGGTCTTCTTAGGGCTTGGAGAGGGATTTTAAAAGTCAAAGAGCTCTATCACCAAGCCCAGCCTGAGTTCCCTCCATGTTCCTCGTGACAACCCTCCAGACTTAACATCTTGGGCCCTGGCTGATGGGCTGGACCACTTGATCTCCCCAGGTTCCTCCCAGCTTGAATAGCCATGAGTTCAGGCTCGGTATTTAGAGTAGCGGGATAACTAGTTGGAGGAGAGGACAGTGGGATTAATATCTCTGCCCTCTCTCTTGGTGCCACTGGGAGGAAGAGGAGCGATCTCTTGAGTATTGAATGAGCAAGAGTAGCAATCAGAAGAAGGTAGGCTGGCATCAAGGTCAATAGCTGGGACCAGAGGCTCTTCTGAGACTAAAATGTCCAGCATCAGAGGAGGTCGTGTCAGGTGTCCATGCTGGGTCCATCCATTGGACCTTTCTCCTCCCTTTCTTACCGATTCCTGTTTTTTCAGGGGAGCGGCCCATCTAAACCTACCAGCCATCAGCATCAGAATCTGAAGTGGGGGCTTTTACCAGTGGGCACTGGAGGTGAGCTCATCTCCATAAGAGCCCCTTGGAAGACACCTGGGGTTATACAGATGGAAGGGATTATCACTGAACTATAATTTCAACAAAGGTGGCACAATGCTCTGTTCTGCTATGATGAAATGTGTCATTAAATATAGAAATAGATCAAACACCTTCCCACTGAGATCCTCTGGTACCAAGTATCTAGGTGAAAAGCTGAATATCTGTGAGAGCTCACAAAATGTGAAGGAGGTGGAAGAAAAAAAAAAGCCCTCACCAGGGAGATATACTTAACTAGACTTATAAATAGCCTGATCACAGCTCATTTGATTAATTTGGGGAAAAAGAGTAGAAGTGTTTTGCCAATTCATCAGATTTCATGCTTTCAAAGCAGTTGCTAATGTAAATATTAACATCCCAAAATGAACAAATTGTCTTTGGTAATTAAATGCCCTAATTTACAGGTTCCATTAATAGAGAAGAGAAACAATTTTCCCCTTAAATTAACTTTTCTCCCCTTCTCCCTTCCCCTATTTAAACTTGATGTTATACATCAGTGGATATCTTTGCGGAGAGGATGGGAAGGAGTCTGGGGTTTTCTCTTTCATGCTCTGAGTGTGGAGGACTGACTTTGTCCTTGGAGATAGAGCTCAAAATGAGCAGAGTGAGGGCCTGCCCCCAGAGAGCTTAACCTCCCCTGCGTGTGGCAGGGTGAACTCAACCCTGAAAAATGGCTGTTCCGGGACCACTGGCCTTGGCCTGCGGCGTGGGGTCAGGAGTTGTCCCAGTGAATGTGTGAGATATACCTTCTTCTGCTGTCTCTTCCTAGATTGGGATGCACCCCTTGGGAAACTCACACTGAGGGAAGGTGACCATTGACCTGGTCCCAATTGTGAAGTCATCATGTTTGGTCTTTGCAGTATCTCTCCCTTTTGCAATCTCTCTTATCCCACAGGACTCCCCTAAGGAGCCCAAGACTGACCTACTGCTCAGACCCCTCAGATGACTACTCTCCACCAGCTACTGTCTGGTAGCTGAGTGTTCCCATTTTTATAGGGAGCTGAACATTCAAGAGCTGGCATTAGCCAAACAGATCAAGCTTAAGTGGGTAGCCAGCTCCTCTGCCATAGCGTGGCAGCTGCGGGGTGGGTATGTTTGGACAGGAGGGCCTTCACCCTTCAATTCACACCCCATTTTCCATGATCCTATTTTATTTATTCAATGGCAGCCCTATGTCTCCTATCATCCCTTCATAAGTTGGGCCTAGGATGAGGTGAGTGAGGCACCAGGGGTGCCAAATTGAAGAGAGTTCTGGGTCGGCCTTTGCAGGACCCTGAGAGTGAGATCCTCCTTCAGCTTGTGCCCTAAGCTCCTCACTCACTTACCCTAGTCCTGGCCCTGGCCCTTCAACACCCCCAAATGAGGTGGCAGAGGCATCAGTGCCTGCCAGCCCTCACTGGTTATTCCACTAATCACAGAGCCTGGACTCATGGGTCACAGAGGTAGGAGGAACTGGAGAGCAACTCTGGTCCTGTCCAGGACTTTTGGGGATGAGGCAGCTGGGGCTCAGCGATGTTAAGAGGCTCACTTAGTTTCCTACACCTGAGTGGGGGTGAGGGGCACAGTGCCAGCTGTGGTGTCCTGTTTCAGGAACCCCACCAGCACAGAGGAAGGGTTTCTACATGATGGATGTGGCTGACCCTTGTTTAGCAAGGCTCACTTCCCTTTGAGAAGCTGTCACTATAGTCATGGTTGCCACCATCCTGTTTCCCTATTTTTGTTTTTTTTTTTTGCAGTACGCGGGCCTCTCACTGTTGTGGCCTCTCCCATTGCGGAGCACAGGCTCCGGACGCGCAGGCTCAGCGGCCATGGCTCACGGGCCCAGCCGCTCCGCCGGCATGTGGGATCTTCCCGGACCGGGGCACAAACCCGTGTCCCCTGCATTGGCAGGCGGACTCTCAACCACTGCGCCATCAGGGAAGCCCTAAATCCTACACTTTTAAGACTCCCTTGCAGCTAGGGCTCTGGCAGAGAATTAAATTATTTCCACTAGATATACTAGATACATTACGTGAGATTTGGATGGGAGAAGTGAGGCCAGGGCAATTTTCCTGAGAGTTTGGCTACTTCTGTGGAAGAGCATGGTGTGAACACCTTGGGTTTCTGCCGCAGAGTTTTGGGTACAAACACTAGCTCTGAGGGTGTTGAGGGGCAGCTGTAGTGACCTCCTTATTTCTGGATTGCACTGGTGGGGGGGAGGGAGGATGCTCTTCAATTAAATATGTCTCCTGGGGGCTCCCAATCCCCACCTTCTGCAGGCTGGTTGTACATGCTTGGGTGTCATTCTTGGAGGGCCAGGCTGCAGCACATTCCTTCAGCCCTTCCATTAATTTTGTAAGGACCAGTTTCTCGTGTTAAATCATTTTTGGCTTAATATAAATAGAACGATTTTTGTTTCCTACATGAATTTTGCCTGATGCTCCCATGTCCTTGGCTAAAGCCTGTTTGTCCGTCTCAGGTCCCTTGTCTCCTGTATCCAGTCCAGGAAATGTGTATCATCTTCAGAGGACTGCCTCCCTCATCTATGGGGTATTGCTTCACTCTTTGACTGTAACAGCTCACACATGTCAGAACCGACATATTTATCCTGAAATAGCAGCAGGAGAGGGCAGTGGGTGGGATTGGGATCTTGGTTACAGTTTCTTCTTTAGTAAACGGTTTCTGTCCCATGTCACCCCAACCAATTATAATTCCTCATACACGTGAGCACAAAGTCAAAGGCCTAGCGGCCATCATGTGCTAGGAATTGAGAGATCCTTTAAGCCCCAGGGCCTCTCCTGTCTGGAGAGCTGCTGTCCTAAAGCACCAGGCCCAAAGCTGCCAAACACCCCGGGCCCCATAAGTAAAGCTGCCGAAAAGCTTCGTGGAAGGCCGTGCCCTGAGCAGAATTTTCAGGGAGGGGAAGGAAGTAGAGGCTTAAGGGTATTATCACTCTTAGGCATAAGAGGGCAGAAATGACCCACGGTGACCATTTCATTACACCTAATACCCTGTCTACACGATTGTGTTCTAATTCAGAATTTGACATATTTTCATATTTTGAATTACCTACATATTGCTGTGTAAGACAATACCCCCAAATGTACCGTCTTAGCATAACAAGCCTTTATGATAGCACACAGTTTCTGAGGGTTAGGAATCTAGAAGCAGCTCACCTGGGTGGTTCTGGCTTAGGGGTTGCAGTCAGGATGATGGCGGAGGTGTTGTCACCCGAAGACTTGGCAAGGATGGAAGATCCACATCTAAGTTCACTCACGTGGCTGTTGGCAGGAGGCTTCAGTTACTCACCATGTGGGTCTCTCATGCCAGCTGCCTTCCCTCAGAGCAAACGATGAAAGAGAGAGAGAGAGAGAGAGAGAGGGAGGGCACAAGACAGAAGCTGTAGTTTTTTTGTAAACTAATCTGGCGGAGCTCCATACATCACTCCTGCCATATTCTATTGGTAAAAAGGACCAACCCCTGGTATAATATACGAGGGGACTGACTCTCCAAGGGTGTGAATGTCGGAAGCAGGATCATTGGGGACCATCTTGGATACTGGCTACCACACAGTGCTTTCTATTTTTTGCCAGAGTGCTGATTTTATGCACATTTCTTTTTTCTTTTTTAAATTTATTTAATTAATTTTTTTTATTTTTGGCTGCATTGGGTCTTTGCTGCTGCATACGGGTTTTCTCTAGTGGCTGTGAGCGGGGGCTACTCTTTGTTGCGGTGCGCAGGCTTCTCGTTGTGGTGGCTTCTCTTGTTGTGGAGCAGGGGCTCTGGGCATGCGGACTTCAGTAGTTGTGGCACACGGGCTCAGTAGTTGTGTCTCACTGGCTCTAGAGCGCAGGCTCAGTAGTTGTGTCGCACGGGCTTAGTTGCTCCACGGCATGTGGGATCTTCCCGGACCAGAGTTCGAACCTGTGTCCCCTGCACTGGCAGGCGGATTCTTAACCACTGAGCCACCATGGAAGCCCCATGCACATTTCTATACATAGCAAATGTTGGTGGACAGCACACCTTAGCCACAACTCCAATTTTGACCCCCAAACAGACCAACAGATCCAAATGTAGGATTTGGAGCTTGGTGTCTAACCAGATTAGACATATTTCCATTTTTTAAATATTGCAGTGGGTATTTTAAATGTTTCGGTGATAGGAAGAAAACATTTTCTCAGACTGCAAGGATATTTTACATACCTTCTTGAGCCCAGGAATTGAATTGCTTACTTTTAGCTTGACCATGGTGATGTTGGCTGCAACACACCCCGACCCCCATCCCCAGTGCACTTGGATCTGTCTCCACTTGCTCCTCACATCAGCTCTGCTCTCTCCTTTAGCTTCTTCAGGAGACAAAGCACAAGCTACCAGCCCATTAAGATAACTTTGGAACCACTTAAGATGGGCTATTTCAAAAGGTACCAAATTCCCTGATCTTATAACTGCACCATTTAACTAGATCACCCTGTAAAGAGAAAATGCGTTAAAAATACCAGTTAATTACTTTTTTTTAATTCCCAAGGCACAAATAAGTCCTAGTTAACTGTCTTTGCACATTTATATATTTAGACATCAGGGTGTCACAGAGAGCCAGCAGGCCCCGAAGTGGAGGACAGCTGACTCTAAGTAACAAGACTGGCTTCCTTAGTAACTTAGGGACACATGCCATCAGGAGATCAGGCTGAAAGACCCCAGGAAGAAAATCCTCCAACCAAGGCCCTGTTAGCAATTCATTTATGGAGAACACACACTGTTGGCCTGAGTCACATGGTGTGCCTTGATTAGAAGTGTCGATACGAAGAAATGTTAATTAAGCCTAGTCCTTGCTTGATGTGCCAGATGAGTAAAATCCAAAAGCAGATTCAATTTACTACTCAGAGGCAATTAGCATTAAAGAAATTCCAAGGACTAAAAACTTTAATAAAATACAATTTTGGAGCTGAAAAATGATCATCTTTTTCCCTCTCTCCATTTGGACTTTAGAAATGACAATCGACAAAGGCCTGTATAAGGAGGCCCTCGTAAAATCCACTCATATCACATCAAAGATGTCAGATAGAGCTGGTTTTTATGGGCTAGTACAGCACCTACTTCGCTTTTAGAGTGACTTTTTAAAAAAGAAACTCGGCTATCCAGTGGTCCCAAATGTTTGGAACCATATATGTGTTGAATTAATGAATGAGTAAACAGTAAGTCCCAGCCAAAGTAGGTTTTTCCTATTGATACACAGAAACTCAAGCCCTTTATCAATGGGAGAGCTTCTTAGGCTCCATCTCAGAGCCCAGGCACCTTTACTTTACCCAGGCACTGGTGAAGGGAGATCAATTATCTGGTTTTTGGATAACCAATAGATCAGAATTGGTGAAGTGAAAAGAGAAGTTGCAGCCAGAGGTTGGCACTGACTGTAGTAAAACACTACAGGTGAAGCCCCCAAAGGATGAAGGGACCGGAGGCTTACAGAAAGCAGACACGAACTCAAAGATGAATGCTACTCGGGGTTATGAAGAGAGGGGCAAACAGCCCTAAAGACTTTCTTAGCTTTTGAGGGAATCAATGCATTACAACTCAGTACAAATTCATCTATTCATTCTCTCTTTCGAAGAACATTTAAGTGCCAAACAGATGCCCACAGAGAAAATGGGGCACTAGCTGGGTTAAATCTACAGTGTTCTGGCTTTATGGCTGTGCAAATATTGATTGAGCATTCACATGGAAGGTCCATGCTGGGCATTCTACATTCTCTAGTCTATTTCCAGGTGCCACAAAATTAAAAGCTCAACTCATATTCAGTTTACTCTCTAAAGAAGGCAGGGAGGCCTAAACTGCTTTAGGAAGATTTCTTCTTTATGGATATAACCAAGCAGATGTAGGTGTTCATCTGGGATCAGCACCTTCTGGAGAGGCAGGAAATGAAATATGATTGTATATGTCTGTGGGCACATGAAGGAGTAAAGGCTGAGTAATCTAGTTTCTATCTTGGGATTGGAACACAGATACACAGTGGGAGAGTCAGAGCCTCCTGGAAAGACAAGCAAGAACTTCCCAGAATGATGTGGTCACAAAGCAAACCCTTGTGCAGTTTGGTGGAATCAAGAAAGTGGCAGTCGTGAGTATGGAAACACCAATAGGTGAGCCCTCTTCAGTGTCAGGGAGAACATGGGATCACCTTCCATCTGCTACTATTCCAGGCAACACAATTTCATCTGCAGAACTTTGAATGATTAGAAACAGTGTGGTGATGGTATGCTCATGAAGGGTGTAGATTATTGAATGTACTTTGGGTTTCCTAAAAGATTTATGCCCTCCTGGGTCCTCAACAAATGCCAGGCTTCTCCTATAGCTATAATCTCTTTACATTAGAAGAGACTTCAATGAACCATTTTATTTGGGGCTCCTTCATGTGCAGCTTGTTCACAGTGCCTCCACAGGCATGCGTGGGTGCAGTGCCATGGTGCTCTGCCTGGTAGAAGGAGACTTCAAGCTGCACCAAGTGATGGGCCCAGGGTGGAGAGGGTCTTGGATGCGAAGGCCGATGTCAATGCTAACATACAACATAAAGGAACAGCACCTCAACAATGTGAATCATTTCACAGACAATGGAGCGTGTTTGTATGGGAGGACTTTTAGATTATTAGATTATTATTATGGACTATATAGTCCATATAGGGTATAGAGGACTATATACTCTTTCTGCAGCTGAGGGTAGGAGGGTCAGTGAGGTTCAAGAATGTTTCCTGGCCATATGGGAAGTTAGAGGCAGAGCTAGAACTGGGCCTTGGGTTTCTTCTCTCCTAGACCGAGCTCTTTCGCACTGCCCCTCAGTCCAAAACTGACCACATAGGGCAGGTAAGATGATCCTCATTTCCTGGATGGGGGACCTGAGGCTCAGAGCAAGTTAATGACGCTTCTAAGGACACACATGTGATGGTTATTTAACCTTCTAAAGAACAGTTCTTTAGTTTCAAAGGTGGAATCAAGAACTGGTTTTTTCCTTCCAACCGAATGGGTCCTTACATAGAGAACACCAACACATCAAATGGGAGTAAAATCAAGTTTTGTTGCCTTTTCTAAAATCCTGAGACCCTTTTAGAGGAGGAGGAAGCAGTGTCAAGATAGGGTTCACAGCATAGATGCTGGGGCCGCATGGCCCCTCATACACTACACAGCCTTACCAATTAACCTAAGTTCTAAGTCCTTTAATTTTCTCATCTGGAAAATGGGGTCAGCAACAGAGTATATTTCATAAAGGTGTTGAGAGGGTTAAATGAGTTAATACATGTCAAAGGCTTTAAGACAGCACGTGGCCCAGAGTTAATTGTTAGCTGCCAAGCTGTCACTTAGCTGAGAGGAAGGTAAGAGTTAAAGCTTTGGGTTTTCTATGCAGGATATGGTACCCTTTTCTCTCCTCATGACAAGGGAAAAGGAAGTGCAAGTTGATCTTCCTGGTCCAAATGTCCATGGCCTAAAAAGTTCCATACAAGTGACAGAAAGTCCAAGAAATAAGCAGAACCAGTAACCCTCTGTTAGCTACTTGCATTCAAATTCAAGACAATTGACTTGAGTTTGGCAAACAAATTGAGCCTTTGATGACATCAGGCGTTAACGCCAGAGCTGTGTCCTATTAACACATGATGCATTCCTGCTAGTGGCACTGGCTTTACAGGCTACACTGGTCTACACTTGACCATGGCAGAGGTGAGTTTTCGATGAAGAAAGGAATTGAGAGTTACATCTTGTTTATTACAAGCAGAAAGTCTTCCCTCCAAGATCTAAAGCAGGTCCCAGAGCTCAAGGCTTAAAGTGGATTCCATTCAGATAAGTTGCTATATATTCCTTTTTTTTCCCACCAAATTTTACCCCTCTGTAAGTCAATCTGGCTACGCTCAAGTCTGTACTTCAATTTAGCAAATATTTGCTACAGTTATTGTGTATTAGACACATTGATAGAACTCAGGGATTCAGAGATGAATGAGATACACTTCCTGACCTCAAGGAGCTCACAGCCTGTTTGGGGAGGTAGGGATATGAACTCAGGGGAGGGTCATTGAACCAGCCAGGAGGAACGAACCCCCTCCACTTCCCCCTCCATCTACTGCCCCATCTCTATGTCCATCTTTTTAACAAAACTCTTCGAAAGTCTTCTACTTTCTGTCTCCAATTCCCCTTCCTCCATTCTCACTTGAACTTGCGCCATTTAGGATTTTACCCCCTCCTCTCCAATGAAACTGTTCTTGTCAAGTCATAATATTTCTAGATCTAACAGCCAGTTCTCAGTCCTCATTTATTCTAATTCTCAGCAGTATTGAGCAGAGTTGATGACTCTCCTAAAAACACTTTCTTCACTTGGCTGCCAGGGGACCCCATACTCCTGTTCTTCTCCCTTCTGTACTGGCTGCTGCTTCTCAGCCTTCTCATTGACCACTTGACCTTGGATCCTCTGGGGCTCAGTTCTTGGAGCTCTCCTTCTCTAGCTACGCTCCCTCCTTTGGTGGACTCATCCAGTCTCAACTACATGCTGAGGACTCTAAAAATTTTAACTCTAGCCTGAACCTCTCTCCCAATTTAAGATTTATATATTCAACTACCTTCTAGATATCTCTACTTGGATGTTTAATATGCATTTCAAACTTTCCATGTCCCATACAAGGTATTGAGGTATTGATCTCCTAATCCCCAAACCCGCCATCTTCCTGTTTATTCAGTTAATGGTAATTAACAGCATCCTTCCAGTTGCTCAGGTCAAAAGACTTCTAGATTATCCTTAACCCTTCTCTTTCTCTCATGCCTAACCTTCATCAGCAACTACATTTGTCTTTGCCTGAAAATTACATGTAGAACCTGATCTCTTCCTATCACCTCCATTGCCACGACCAAGCCATTGTCATCTCTTGTTCAGAATATCGCAATGGTCTCCTCTTCATTTGTCTCTCTGTTTCCATCCTTGTCCCTCTTTCATTGACCCTTAACACAGAAGCCTGTTAAAATGGTCAAATCATGTTACTCCCCGATTCTACTCCCTTCCCCCACATGACTCCCATCCCAGAGTCCAAGCCAAGGTCCTTATGGCAGTCTGTTGAGTAATATTCCATTGTATGGATAGACCACATTTTGTCTGTACATTCATCTATTTGGCATTTGGATTGTTTCCACATTATGGTTATTGTGAATAATGCTGTTATAAACATTGGCATACAGGTATCTGTTCAAGTCACTGCTTTCAATTCCTTTGGGTATGTTCCTAGGAGTGGAATTGATGGTTCGTATGGTAATTTTATATCTAACTTTTGAGGAACTGCCAAAAAGTTTTCCAGAGCAACTGTACCATTTTACATTCCCACTGACTATGAAGAAGGGTTTCAATGTCTCCATATCCTTGCCAACACTGGTTATTTATTTATTTATTTTTGACAGTCACTCTGCTTCTTGTTTTTCCTTGAAGGGGTCATTCAACCTCTGGTCTTGGTGCCTTACACTTCCTGTACCTGGAAATACATCTACACGATTGCCACCTTGATATTATTTGTTGTTACTATTATCGTCAGTACTGAATAAAGGAACTTTTAGCTCAAGGCTCTTACACAATGCTGCTGCCTCCTGTTGTCCCCAGTCAAGGTGAAGTGGACTGGAAATACTCCATCCTCATCCCATTTTTATCAGCACTTGAATTTTTTTTTATATATATATTTTTTAACATCTCTATTGGAGTATAATTGCTTTACAATGGTGTGTTAGTTTCTGCTGTATAATAAACTGAATCAGCTATACATATACATATATCCCCATGTCTCTTCCCTCTTGCGTCTCCCTCCCACCCTCCCTATCCCACCCCTTTAGGTGGACACAAAGCACCAAGCTGATCTCCCTGTGCCATGCGGCTGCTTCCCACTAGCTAGCTATTTTACATTTGGTAGTGTATATATGTCCATGCCACTCTCTCACTTCGTCCCAGCTTACCCTTCCCCCTCCCCATATCCTCAAGTCCATTCTCTATGTCTGCATCTTTATTCCTGTCCTGCCCCTAGGTTCTTCAGAACCATATTTTTTAGATTCCATATATATGTGTTAGCATATGGTATTGGTTTTTTTCTTTCTGACTTACTTCACTCTGTATGACAGTCTCTAGGTCCATCCACCTCACTACAAATAACTCAATTTCATTTCTTTTATGGCTGAGTAATATTCCATTGTATATATGTGCTACATCTTCTTTATCCATTCATCTGTCGATGGACACTTAGGTTGCTTCCATGTCCTGGCTATTGTAAATAGTGCTGCAATGAACATTGTGGTACATGACTCTTTTTGAATTATGGTTTTCTCAGGGTATATGCCCAGTAGTGGGATTGCTGGGTCATATGGTAGTTCTATTTTTAGCTTTTTGAGGAACCTCCATACTGTTCTCCATAGTGGCTGTATCAATCATTCCCACCAATAGCAGCACTTGAATTTTCCTCAGACCACTGTGGTGTCTGCTCTGTGCTCATCCCCACGCTCTGCTGTTCCCAAGGAACTTGGATCCTCAGAGGGAGACATGTGAAATCATGACAGTGTGAGCCAGGGTCAGAGTAAATTGACTGCTGATGCCTGGTGCTGAGGAAGTTTTCCTCCTCTCTACTTACACCCTTTGCTCGCAGCTCCACAAAGTAGCAGCTGGTTCAGGGAAGGGCAGGTGGTAAAAAGGGGAAGAGGGGGAGGGGAAACTAATATTTCTGGTCTGCTTTCTAAGGCCAAGCCCAACTGGAGGAGCTCTCTGGGCTCCAAAGGTACTGTCTGAATATAGCTTCTGTAGATAGAGAAGGAACACTTCCTACCACACCCAAAAGCAGCTGTCCCCCAACCCCATACCTCCATCGACAGGGGGGAACATGGATAGCTTATAAGCAAATCTGAGGGAGTTATTTTGCAGCAACCGGCAGCCACCCCTACTTCTGGCCTGACCCATTTTCTTCAACTACAGTGTGGCTCTAATAATCCCTGCTCTGCTCTCCATTTTGCCTAGAGGCTGCTAGAGTTCATTAGATTAAAAAATCTATAAACTGCTTTGAGCACCTTGGAGGTAAGTGCTCTATAAGTACAATGTAATAATAATAATGCTACAATAATTACCTTGATTAATTTATGCATACGACAAAAAAAGATTCTTAATTAAGAGACATTCCAACAGCATGAACACAGGCCCCATATATTGGAAAGTAATATCACCAGCAGGAATTCTAACTCTGGGCCAGATCAACAAGGATAATGAACCACTCACCCTCATTTTGAGTGCCCTCAGAGTGTTCAGTGTTACAGGCGATGACCAGGCTCTGGCCAACAGGCTGGAAAGGCAAAAGATGAAAGAGAGGAGTTTGGTGTTGTAATTACATAAAGCACAAACCGAGTTAACCTGAAGGTACTCTTACTGAACTGCAAGTAATTAAGAACCAATGGTGGACTTCCCTGGTGACGCAGTGGTTAAGAATCCGCCTGAGAATGCAAGGGACATGGGTTTGATTCCCTGGTCCGGGAAGAGCCCACATGCTGCGGAGCAACTAAGCCCGTGCGTCACAATTACTGGGCCTGCGCTCTAGAGCCCGTGAGCCACAACTACTGAAGCCCGCGTGCCTAGAGCCCGTGCTCCGCAACAAGAGAAGCCACCGCAATGAGAAGCCCACACACCGCAATGAAGAGTGGCCCCCGGTCACCGCAACTAGAGAGAGCCCATGCACAGCAACGAAGACCCAACACAGCCAAAAATAAATAAATAAATTTATATATATATAAAAAGAACCAAACGGTAAGCTAATCAGTGACATCAATAAAATGAATTAGCTGTTTTTTTAAATATAGTCCACACAAGATTTTTGAAATTACCTGCAGGTGGACATAGGCCTAGGGGGGAAACAAGATTTTGTCACCCTTCCCTTTCTCTACCATCAGGTTCCTAAGCGCTACTAGGGAAGAGATGTGTATTTTGGTGCTGTAGGTGCGTTGAAGGATACCCTGGAATGTGAAATTGCTCCAGATATGTCCTCAGTAGCCATAAAGTTCTCCCAAGACTCAACAGCTGTTCTAAGAGGAAGATGTGCATCATGCTTTATAGAGAAATGAAAAAAGGAGTTTAGTGTCACTCAGGAAGGCAATCACACATTCTGTGATCTGTCTTCTCTTTGTTCAGTCAATATTCACTCTTCCCAAAAAGACTATTCAAGTGGGCCAATTTGCAGCATTCCACGTGGCAGAATATAAGCCAGGCTACCCTACAGTTACTGGATGCCTGGTCATATGTGATTGCTCCAGGTTGTGCACTGGACCTGGATCAGCTTTGCTATGGCTAGAGCAGCAAGGGTGGTTTACTCAACGGTGTGCTGCAGGAGTTCTCCTAATGCCTTATTTTGTGAGAAGGAGGCTGGAAGGCCACCTTCCTTGAAGGTAACCGTGTATGTATGCGCTAAAGCCCCTCCTTTAGCCTGTCCTTGATAATTTCCAGCCCCATCTCCTGGGGGAAGCTATAGGATCATTGAGAGGTATATATATTGAATATATACCACATCTTCCTTATCCATTCATCAGTCGATGGACATCTAGGTTGCTTCCATGTCTTGGCTACTGTGAATAGGGCTGCTATGAACATTGGGGTGCATGAATCTTTTTGAATTAGAATTTTCTCTGGATATATGCCCAGAAGTGGGATTGCTGGATCATATGGTAACTCTATTTTTAGTATTTTAAAGAAATCTCCAAACTTATGGTTACCAAAGGGGGAAAGGCAGGGAGGGATAAATTAGAAGTTTGGGATTAGCAGATACAAACTACTATACATAACATTGATAAACAACAAAGTCCTACTGTATAGCATAGGGAACTATATTCAATATCTTATAATAAACTATAATGGAAAAGAATATATATTATATATATGACTGAATCACTTTGCTATACACTAGAAACTAGCACAGTTATAGTTAATTGTAAATTAACTATACTTCAATAAAAAAAAAGTAACATTCCTCTTTTAAGAGCTAAGTAGAAATAGGAAAGTCTACCTCAGGCAGTCAGAAATGGCTGGAGCAGGGTTACAGAAGCAGGGGAGCATATGTATGGATGTGGGCATAGCCTGGTAGGTGGAGTGGGATGAGGGTAAACACAAAGCAGGCAAGATAAGAAATAATGTTCAGATATGTAAATGCTGTTTAATTTGATTGCTTTCCTAACACGTTGCCATGAGAGAACTGGCAGTTCTGTAGTAAGGAAACTGGTTGTTTTGGAGCCGAGAGAACTAGCTGGGAAGGGGCTAGAGTAGAATATGGCAGTGGGGGAATTTTCACAGATAGGGAACAGCAGGAACACCCTGCATGAGGGGATCAAGGAACACCATCAGAGGCTAGAGGAACACTGAATGGAAATGTGCCATAGAAAAACTTAGCGTCTTGAAATTTAGTTAAGTCAATTCTCAGCCCCCTTGATTACTCATTACCCACGGTAAGTTGGCTGCATGGAAAGGCTGAAACACATAGGAACTCAGTCTGGCTCTGCCTGCAGTTCATTGGGATTGGGCATTTATACTGAGCACACACATCAGTCAGTCCAGCCGTCAACAAACTTCCTCCACGCCAGGCACTGTGCTAACGATTAGGTTACAGAGATGAACGGGACACAGCACCGGGCAACACATATTTGAGGGACATAAGCCATGAGTGGTAGAGTGCAATGATGTTCCCATTTCTTTTCCCCTTTCCTGCAGCCACGCCCTTTCCTGTTTAACTTGTAGTGCTCTCTCATCATACACAAGTGAACCTTGCCCCACCACTTGGCACTAGACTCAGTCATGGGCCCTGTGGGCTAGGATAGGCAGGAAGGCTTCCCATCTCCTGGCCTATGGTTTGGACTCCCCCTGAGGGTGGAGTCTGACTCTTGGCCTATGACTCAAACAACACTTTAGTGCAAAATGAGGCCCTGTGACTGGTGTGACATTCTGGAGCTATGCTCACGAGCTCTGCATCTTCTCCATTGTTCCCCTGGTCTCTTCTTTTGCCCATGTCTGTCTGACTAGGCCTTGATGTCCTTTTTCCAGGCATCCTCTTCTCTCTGAAGCCTTTCCCACAGTAAGGCCTACAGAAGTCTCTCCTGTAATTCCCCACACTGCTCTGAGTCTCCACGCACTTCTGGTTGAGTACTGGATTCTGTAATGTTTTGTCTCCCCAGCTGGACTAGAAGCTCCTTGCGAGCAGGAGCTATTTCTTCTGTTTCTCAGTTGCCAGCACAGCAGCTGGGCATAGTTCCCGGGCAGGGGTGGTACCAGTGCCTGCCCTCAGAACACTCTGATGTGAGCAGCTTGCTTTCAGGCTCCCCTTCCACCCGCTCGAACACCCTCCCCACTGCCCAGTCTTCCACTGACTCCAGCTGTCATCCAGACCAGACTTTCCTTTCGTGGATGGTAGCTGAGTTCTGTGCTATTCCCTCCCCTCTTCTGGTATAAATTTCTGCAATCCTCAAAGCCCTGTTAGGTGACACAAGAATGGATTTATAGCTAACGTGTTAATGACTAATAACAGTGATGTCTCCCCCTGCATTTTTTTAACATCTTTATTGGAGTATAATTGTTTTACAATGGTGTGTAACTTTCTGCTTTATAACAAAGTGAATTAGTTATACATATACATATGTCCCCATATCTCTTCCCTCTTGCATCTCCCTCCCACCCTCCCTATCCCACCCTTCTAGGTGGTCACAAAGCACCGAGCTGATCTCCCTGTGCTATGCGGCTGCTTCCCACTAGCTATCCATTTTACGTTCGGTAGTGTATATATGTCCATGCCACTCTCTCACTTTGTCCCAGCTTACCCTTCCCCCTCCCTGTATCCTCAAGTCCATTCTCTAGTAGGTCTGTGTCTTTATTCCCATCTTGTCCCTAGTTTCTTCATGACCACTTTTTTTTTTTTTTTAGATTCCATATACATGTGTTGGCATATGGCATTTGTTTTTCTCTTTCTGACTTACTTCACTCTGTATGACAGTCTCTAGGTACATCCACCTCACTACAAATAACTCAACTTCATTTCTTTTTATGGCTGAGTAATATTCCATTGTATATATGTGCCACGTCTTCTTTATCCATTCATCCGACGATGGACACTTAGGTTGTTTCCATCTCCAGGCTATTGTAAATATAGCTGCAATGACCATTTTGGTACATGACTCTTTTTGAATTATGGTTTTCTCAGGGTATATGCCCAGTAGTGGGATTGCTGGGTCGTATGGTAGTTCTGTTTTTAGTTTTTTAAGGAACCTCCATACTCTTCTCCATAATGGCTGTATCAATTTACATTCCCACCAACAGTGCAAGAGGGTTCCCTTTCCTCCACACCCTCTCCAGCATTTATTGTTTGTAGATTTTTTGATGATGGCCATTCTGATGAGTGTGAGATGATATCTCATTGTAGTTTTGATTTGCATTTCTTTAATGATTAATGATGTTGAGCATTCTTTCATGTGTTTGTTGGCAATCTGTATATCTTCCTTGCAGAAATGTCTGTTTAGGTCTTCTGCCCACTTTTGGATTGGGTTGTTTGTTTTTTTGATACTGAGCTGCATGAGTTGCTTGTAAATTTTGGCGATAAATCCTTTGTCAGCTGCTTTGTTTGCAAATATTTTCTCCCATTCTGAGGGTTGTCTTTTCATCTTGTTATGGTTTCCCTTGCTATGCAAAAGCTTTCAAGTTTCATTCGGTTCCATTTGTTTATTTTTGGTTTTATTTCTATTTCTCTAGGAGGTGGGTCAAAAAGGATCTTGCTGTGATTTATATCATAGACTATTCTGCCTATGTTTTCCTCTGAGAGTTTTATAGTGTCTGGCCTTACATTTAGGGCTTTAATCCATTTTGAGTTTATTTTTGTGTATGGTGTTAGGGAGTGCTCTAATTTCATTCTTTTCCATGTAGCTGTGCAGTTTTCCCAACACCACTTATTGAAGAGGCTGTCTTTTCTCCACTGTATATTCTTGCCTCTTTTATCAAAGATAAGGTGACCATATGTGCGTGGGTTTATTCTGGGCTTTCTATCCTGTTCCATTGATCTATATTTCTGTTTTTGTGCCAGTAGCATACTGTCTTGATTACCATAGCTTTGTAGTATAGTCTGAAGTCCAGGAGCCTGATTCTTCCAGCTCTGTTTTTCTTTATCAGGATTGGTTTGGCTATTCGGGATCATTTGTGTTTCCATACAAATTGTGAAATTTTTTCTAATTTTTTTCTAAATTTTTTTCTAAATGCCAGTGGTAGTTTGATAGGGATTGCATTGAATCTGTAGATTGCTTTGGGTAGTACAGTCATTTTCACAATGTTGATTCTTCCAATCCAAGGACATGATATATCTCTCCATCTATTTGTATCATCTTTAATTTCTTTCATCAGTGTCTTATAATATTCTGCATACAGGTCTTTTGTCTCCTTAAGTAGGTTTATTCCTGGGTATTTTATACTTTTTGTTGCAATGGTAAATGGGAGTGTTTTCTTGATTTCACTTTCAGATATTTCATCATTAGTGTATAGGAATGCAAGAGATTTCTGTGCATTAATTTTGTATCCTGCTACTTTACCAAATTCATTGATTAGCTCTAGTAGTTTTCTGGTAACATCTTTAGGATTCTCTATGTATAGTATCATGTCATCTACAAACAGTGACAGCTTTACTTCTTGTTTTCTGAGTTGGATTCCTTTTATTTCTTTTTCTTCTCTGATTGCTGTGGCTAAAACTTCCAAAACTAGGTTGAATAATAGTGGTGAGAGTGGGCAACCTTGTCTTCTTCCTGATCTTACTGGAAATGGTTTCAGTTTTTCACCATTGAGGATGATGTTGCTGTGGGTTTTTCAAATAAGGCCTTTATTATGTTGAGGAAAGTTCCCTTTATGCCTGCTTTCTGGAGGGTTTTTTTTATCATAAATGGTGTTGAATTTTCTTGAAAACTTTCTCTGCATCTATTGAGATGATCATATGGTTTTTCTCCTTAAATTTTTTAATATGGTTTATCACATTGATTGATTTGATTATATTGAAGAATCTTTGCATTCTTGGGATAAACCTCACTTGATCATGGTGTATCATCCTTTTAATGTGCTGTTGGATTCTGTTTGCTAGTATTTTGTTGAGGATTTTTGCATCTATGTTCATCAGTGATATTAGCCTGTAGTTTTCTTTCTTTGTGACATCTTTGTCTGGTTTTGGTATCAGGGTGATGGTGGCCTCGTTGAATGAGTTTGGGAGTGTTCCTCCTTTGGCTATATTTTGGAAGAATTTGAGGAGGATAGGTGTTAGCTCTTCTCTAAATGTTTGATAGAATTTGCCTGTGAAGCCATCTGGTCCTGGGCTTTTGTTTGTTGGAAGATTTTTAGTCACAGTTTCAATTTCAGTGCTTATGATTGGTCTGTTCATATTTTCTATTTCTTCCTGGTTCAGTCTCAGAAGATTGTGCATCTCTAAGAATTTGTCCATTTCTTCCAGATTGTCCATTTTATTGGCATATAGTTGTTTGTAGTAATCTCTCATGATCCTTTGTATTTCTGCAGTGTCAGTTGTTCCTTCTCCTTTTTCATTTCTAATTCTATTGATTTGAGTCTTCTCCCTTTTTTTCTTGATGAGTCTGGCTAATGGTTTATCAATTTTGTTTATCTTCTCAAAGAACCAGCTTTTGGTTTTATTGATCTTTGCTATCATTTCCTTCATTTCTTGTTCATTTATTTCTCATCTGATCTTTATGAGTTCTTTCCTTCTGCTAACTTTGGGGATTTTTTTGTTCTACTTTCTCTAATTGCTTTAGGTGTAAGGTTAGGTTGTTTATTTGAGATGTTTCTTTTTTCTTAAGGTAGGATTGTATTGCTATAAACTTCCCTCTTAGAACTGCTTTTGCTGCATCCCATAGGTTTTGGGTCATCGTGTTTTCATTGTCTTTTGTTTCTAGGTATTTTTTGATTTCTTCAGTGATCTCTTCATTATTAAGTAGTGCATTGTTTGGCCTCCATGTGTTTGTATATTTTACAGATTTTTTCCTGAAATTGATATCTAGTCTCATAGCATTACGGTCAGAAAAGATACTTGATACGATTTCAATTTTCTTAAATTTACCAAGGCTTGATTTGTGACCCAAGATATGATCTATCCTGGAGAATGTTCCATGAGCACTTGAGAAGAATGTGTATTCTGTTGTTTTTGGATGGAGTGTCCTATAAATATCAATTAAGTCCATCTTGTTTAATGTATCATTTAAAGTTTGTGTTTCCTTATTTATTTTCATTTTGGATGATCTGTCCATTGGTGAAAGTGGGGTGTTAAAGTCTCCTACTATGATTGTGTTACTGTCGATTTCCCCTTTTATGGCTGTTAGTATTTGTCCCCCTGCATTTGAACTGAAGTTTTCGATGTTCTCATCCATAGGAATGACTAGACATGGTAATCCCTGAGACAGGCTGCTGGGATAACATTTTTTTTTTTTTTTTTTTTTTTTTTGCGGTATGCGGGCCTCTCACTGTTGTGGCCTCTCCCGTTGTGGAGCACAGGCTCCGGACGCGCAGGCTCAGCAGCAATGGCCCACGGGCCCAGCCACTCCGCGGCACGTGGGGTCCTCCCGGACCAGGGCACGAACCCGTGTCCCCTGCATCTGCAGGCGGACTCTCAACCACTGTGCCACCAGGGAAGCCCCCTGGGATAACATTTTTAGAGCATGGACTTCATGGTGTTCCTCAGATCACCCTGCCAAGCATTTGACATCCTAGGATGTTCTACAAGTGGTCTTGGAGAGGCTGAGAGACAGGACAGGCACACAGCTTTATATCATCACAACCACTTTAGGCTGTGATTCATGTTTGATCTTCATGTTTTCTAAGTCACCTATACTATGCAAATCTGTGAAATGGATTTTGATTTCAGAGCTGGTGTGTGTGTGCGTGTGCGTGTGTGTGTGTGTGTCTGTGCATGTGTTTGTACCTCAAACATTCTTTGTCTTATGCTTGCTGTCAATGTTATAATGCAGTATAATCAAATCCTATAGCCTGAAGCATCCCCCTAAATCATGTGGTTCAGGATCCTGCCTGTGGACTGCTAAGTTATTATTATCATCATCTCCATTATAAAGATGGGACAAGTGATGCTCAGAGGGGATGCAGGACTGCCCAGCTCTCACAGCTCTTAAGAGAAAAAATTGGAACCAGAACCCAGGACCACTTCCTCTGTTGCAGGACTATTCTCAGTCACAGAGATATTGTATTAAAAACCTTCATATCACTCTCAATCTCAGATTTAAAACATTAGTACCTGCCATTGCCCCTGAATTGCCCTGGCCCAAGTAGAACCTGATCATTAGGCAGGCGCATTCAGGTGCAGCTGGTTTTGTGCAGTAGGTGTCATGAAAAGAGTTACATATAAGTTGCATCTTTATAATCTGGCTTTTGTCTACACAACTGAGAGAAGACAGCTAAAGGAATCTTTTGGTGACAGCCCTAATATTCTCATGCCCATAGAGTTTGGAGTGGTTATAAGAAACACGCTCTTCTTAAACCCATATGCTCAGTTTTAGACATATTCACACATGCTGTTTAAAGTCTCGGTTATGTGGCAAGGATGAAAAAGCACGTGAATTAACACCTGGATGTACAAGACTTGGGAGCCAAGAGTCTCTCGGTGTAGAACGTACCCCTGCAAAGGATGCCTGGTGGCTTGGAAATCAGGACACCTGGGCTCTTGTTCCACCTCTGACACTGACCAGTGACTTAGCTCCCTTTAGGCCTCAGTTTCATTACCTGTCAAATGAAAGGGCAGCATTGATCAATTTCTAGGTCTTGGTTTGCATTCTGACATCATAGGACGCTATGCATATTCATGCACACAAAATGGCCCTCAGCCACACGGGAAGGGTGACCCTGGATGAGGCGATTTGCATGAACAGAAATCAAAGCCATAAGCCACAGAGATGAAGCTCCAGCAGTGGAATTTCTGGTGTTATCATTATAAGAAGGATGGGGACAGTGTTGCCTCTGAGAGCGAGGTCTGCCAGGTACCCCTGAAAGCGTGTGCCACAGGTGGTGATTGGTCAGTGCAAGGCCAAGGTGTTCCACTGCTCACATGGACATCTGTGCCTTGGGCCCCGGCAGGCCTCCAGCACCCACCTCCTTAGGCTCCAGGTATAAACTTAGGCGGTCTGTGGGCTCACTTTTGGCTGGATATTTAGTTTTAATACCCCAAACCAATTTTAAATAAAATAAAGGAATCCCCCTAAATATTCTACATGGGGCTTTCTCTTTTTTTAGAGGGACATTTCTGACTAGTTTCACACAGGTTTAGCCGAAAGGGAAATTAAACTCTACATTTAAATGGAGATTATGCACAAAGGAATCCATTAGTTTCAGTATTTCTCAGCAGGAGGGCTCAGAGTTATTTAAATAAGTTTAGATATTAAACCTAAAGTAGCCATTAAAGCAGTGTGGATTTGTTTTTCTGTTTTTATTTTTTTCCCCAGAAAATCTTTTTTTTCCAGCTGACTGAAAAAATCCATTGCTTAACCGATGGAGGATATTTTAATGCATTAAAAAAAATCCAGGGACTTTTTAATATAGCACTTCCTTTGAATTTTTAAGTACCATATTACAGTGTACTTATTAAAGCCAAGTGTCATATTTTGGAGATTAAACTCCAAGTGCTTTCCCTCCCCCACCCCCACCCTGGGCAGAGCAGCGCTAATATAAACACCGACATTAAACCATATTGGCTATGGAAGAGACTTTGATTGTCATTGAGATTATTTTAAAAGTTATTTAGGTCCCCCTGTTACATCTCTGCAAACCACTGAGAAAATGTTGCGCTGGGTTTCTCTTTGAGACATTTCTTTGGGGATTCATAAATATTGATTGTACCGTAAAAAATTGATGGAATCTTGAAACAGACTGCAGTTGAGGCAGCTGGGGAATTTACTCAATTTTTCTCAATCGCTGCAGTCTATAAAAAGAGGAGATTTTGCAAATTGTTTCTCACCTTGTCTTTTTAGTATTTAATAGCTCTCAATTCTATAGCCCTCTGAACCATGTGCTGGGTGTGTTTTCTATCAAAACGGAATCAGGCCTATTCAACGGGAATTAAAAGGTGGGGGCAGGTTATGAATGGGTTAAACTCTGCCCTGTTCTTCACCCTTTCTCTTCCTTTTCTCTTCCCACCTTCTTTCCGTTTCTGGTGTCCTGTTGTTTCGGTCATATTAATATTACATCTATTCCACAGATGCCCATGTTATGCCTAGGATCACCCTTTCTTCTCACTTCTCAGGGTCACGATGGAAATAAGGTCAAAGAAATGAATGCCAAAGGCTCTCTGGGGTCTTGCCTTTTACCACAACCTGGTAACTATTAAACCACACTCCCATCAAGGCACCCCCTGCTCCCTCTTGTTTATATGGCAAAGCTCTTCACCATCCTGGCATTCAAAGCCTTTCACCCACCATCTGCCTCCAAACAACCACTTTAGTCTTATTCTCACAAGTCTCCTTCTGGAACCATAGTTTCTTTGCCCATGAGTCCCCTCACTGCCCCTCAAACATACATCATACATTTCTTCTTCCAGACATTGGCTTATGTCTGGAAGACAGTGGCTTCTCCATCATACTTGGAATATTCTCCTTACCATCTCCTTCTGTTGTAGGCAGAATAATCGCCCTCCTCCCCGCCCCAAGTTGTCTGTGTTTTAATTCCCAGAACTTGTGAAAGTTAGATTACAAAGTAAAGGGGAATTAAGGTTGCTAAAGCTGACCTTAAGATAGGGAGGTTATCCTGCATTATCCCTTTGGACCCAGTGTAATCACAAGGATCCCTAAAAGTGGAAGAGGGAATCAGAAGGGAGCATGAGAAGGATTCAGCCCAACATTGCTGGCTGAATGTTAGGGCCACGAGTCAAGGAACGCTGGAAAGGAAGCTAGAAAAGGCAAGGAAACAGATTCTCCCATAGAACCTCCAGAAGGAACTTAGCCCTGAAAACACCTGGATTTTATCCAGGGAGACCCATGTTGACCTTCTGACCTACAAAACTATAAGGGAATATATTTGTCTGGTTTGAAGCCCCGAAATTTGTGATAACCACGTCTTAATCATCTTTAAGGTAATCACCCTTAATCACACCTACAAAGTGCATTTTGTCATATAGGGTAACATTAGCAGGTTCTGGGAATTAGGACCTGGATATCTTTGGGGGCCATTATTCAGCCTAGACACTTGGTAACAAGAGTGAGGTGGCTCTGCCAGTTCCTGGGCAACAAAGAACCTAAGGCTAGAGAGTAGTTGGGAGCTGTCCATGGAGGGTTTGAGTAGCCACCATACAAGGGAGATTGTGACCAATGTTAAGGGGTCTGAGGGTGTTGAGGAGGGAGGGCCCTGGGTGGGATACAGATGGCCTTATGGTGGCAGTAGGGCCCATGGGAGAAATGATGGGTAGCTAGAAAAGGGCGGAGTCATTTGGAAGGATAGCCCAGGCAGGAAGAGCAGAATAATAAGCAAAGAAACAGAATGGAAACCCTCACGCCTATGAGGGAAGTCAAGAGGAGTGCAGTCTGGGGATAAGAGGTAGGGTTTCAGGTCTCTGGATTTCCCTTAATCATGGCCTCCAACACCTGGCTTAGGTGTGGCCCATTTCTGCACTCAACTCTCCTCTTGGGCTCCCAATCCTGACCCTGACCCCCACTCTCTCATTCAACCAGAACAGCTCTGCTACCTCTAAGTCTTTCCAGGACTAATGCTACCCACCTGAGCTCCAGGGAAAGCCGGCCAGGACGGAGAACAGAATCCAGCCCCACCTTTACCTGGGCCATGGCCTCTGGCATCATGATAAGGATGAGGAAGCCAAGCCACTACTTGGTAAGAGGGATTTACTTGAAAGAAAAATAGGCCATGAGATCAAGAGCCCTCATATTTCCACCAAAATCTCTGCTGGTTTCTCTGGTCCCCACCAGCAGCCGTTCGTTGGTGAGAAGCCCCATCCTTAGACTCCATCTGGCTGCAGAAGTCGGCTCACCTCTCTCAATTTCCTTCCTTGCCAGAATCTCAGCCTCTCCAGTTCTCATTTCCTCAGCAGATCTCCAATGCCCTCAAATGAATGATTTCTCTATTCATCTGGCCCTTTTACTTGTTCTTGGCAGGAATGCTGGTCTGCCTTAAGCTACTGTATCCCATCAGGAAGCAGAAAACCTTTCCATCGTTGCTTTTGAAGGATATATTCATTGTAGGAATTTTATGTTGGCAGTTGTTTTCTTTAGGACCTTGGATATATTATTCCCTGTCTTCTGGCTTCTGTGATTTCTGTTGAGAAATTAGCTCTAAGTCAGCTATAAGTCTTACTCTTGCACTTTGAAGGTAATATATCTTTTTTTCTCCTGCTACTTTAAAGATTTTCTCTGCTCTGGTACTCCAGTTCCAGTGAATTTAATTTTGTCACCATGTCCCAAATGGCTCCTGTGCTCTTCTCTGTATTTCCCATCATTTCGCTTTTCCATGTTATTGTCTGACCTATAACCAGGACCTCAGGCCCTTGCGACCCTTCATTTGGATCCCTGCTAACTAAGCCCTTGCACTAGTCTTCCTGCTTCAAGGCTTGCTCTTCTCTAAGCCATTCCCCATCCTCTAGCCTCATGATCCTTCTAACACCAAATCTGACCACCCCAATCCTCTGCTTAAAACATTGAGTGATTTCCTGTTTTCTGCAGGTAGATAAACTCCAGCTTCTTAACATGGGATTTAGGTCTCTACAGATCTGCCTTTAACTTTGTGCTCTAAGAACCCTGATCAGTTTCTAGTTCTCCCATGTCCTGAACACACACACACACACACACACACACACACACACGTGTGCACATACCCATGCGCACACACCCACGCTTCCCAAATTGATCCTCTACCACATGCCTTTGTTCACCTTCTGTCTGGAAAGCTCTTCTACCCCCTTTTGTCTGATGAAGCCATACTTATTTTTTTAACTCGTCATCATCACCTCTAGGAAGCCCTCCTGTCTCAGCTCTGGTCCCCACCCTCCCACTCCCCAACTACTGTTGCTCCTATAGTACACGTGGCATATCTCTAACACAACACTGAATACAAATGACTCTGTGTTTAAACATCTATCTTCCCCTATAGATGGTGAGTTTTTGAGTCACTGTGTCTCATTCATCTTCATATTCCCAGTGCCCAATACTTTGCTTGAGACATAGAAGGCACTCAATAAATGTTTAAATGATTGATGAATTGATAAGTAAATAAACTTGTATGAAAATTCCCTTAGTTTCACATCCTTGTATGAGTCAATATTGTTAGTCCTATTTTAGGTGTGAAAAAATACAGACCAAGTCCCCTGTCTCTAATTGCACAGCAAGTGAAAGCCCCAAAGATCTCTAAAAGGGCATCTGTCTGATCCAGCCCACACTGACGTCTTCCTTCCTTCCTTCTCTTAACTCTTTTGCAATCAGAGTCCTTAACATGTGATCTAGCCTTTGATAATATGTGGGCTTCTATTGCTCTCTGTAACACAGATGAAAAAATCAATTGACCAAGTGTTTGTGATGACATTTTCCATTTTCCATTTCACCACTAGGACCTTATTAGTTGATTAGAAATTAGTCATTAGAAAAGACTGTTTGACTAAATATTACTGCCCAGTTGGTGGTCTAGACCGAATCAAACCTGGGGACATTGAGGCTTATACCACCCTGGGGAGGGACTCGGGGTCAGGGAATGACAGCCGTTGCAGCCGATGGGAAGAAGGCAGTGTCAGAAGCACATATGGAAGAGCCGTAGGCCAGTCTGTGTCTGGGCGGCCCAGGAAGGGATGGGATGTTGGAGAGGGCTTGCCTGGTTGATGAGCAACAGGCGATATAGCAACAGCATTGGCAGGAAGCCCTGTTGGCAAATGGCAGGACCCTGAATGTGTAGCTGGATCCAAGCCCCACAGTGGGGCTGATAGGGCCACGGGGGGACCCAAGGACCAGAAAAGCTAAGGTTCTGGTCAGTTATTAGGACTGAGAGTAAGGAGAAAAAAAAGGGCCCAGTTATCCAAACTGGAGCACAAAGTGGGACTCAGCATTAGGAAGAAAGTGTGACTCATCACCCCAAGGTCTTCCAGACACCAGCAGCCGGGCTAACCTGGGCCAGGGGCATTGGTGACTCCTCAGTCGATGCATTTCTGACTGAAGACAGCCTGGCTCGATGTTAAGTGTGTCAAGAAGGGGAGGCGTGTTGTCAAATGACCGAGTTAGAGAATCGAGGAAGATGTGACCGCTCTGGGCTGATGCTGACTGCGGCAGGTCTGAGGGGCCGCAGGCTGTGAAAGCAGATGAGGGGCCAGGAGAGGAGAGATGGGGGAAGGCCAAAGGCCAGAATACGAGCTCAAGATGGGGTAAAGTGGAGCTGGGAGAGGCTGGAGGCTTGGGGCAGAGATGGAGCTGAGGGCTTGGAACTGGGTGAGCGGGCAGTGAGTCAGATTCCATGCAGCCAAGCCAGGTGCTAATGCCCATGGTAGGCCAAGAAGGTAGAGTGGGCATCAAGGGTCAAGGAGCCATAGATGTTAATTGGACATCAGAAAAAGACTGGGTAGGATGGAGATAAGACCTGGGTTTGCGGTCAGGCTCCCAGAAGTCCTAGAGGCAAGAGAGGTAGGCAAAGACTGCATTTAGGGTTCAGGTGAGAGGGTGGTCAGTAAGCTCAGAGGATGGTCAAATCCAGGTGAGAGGGTGGTCAGTAAGCTCAGAGGATGGTCAAATCCAGGGAAGCCACAAAAAGCAAGTAGGCAGGAGCACAACAGGTAATGGGCCAGGTACAGGTGCCGAGGTACAGGCACCAAGCCCTTGCTAACTGAAGTGGCTCTGCCTCACACCCAGAGCTCTCAATTTACCCAATTTCCCTTTGGAGCCAGGGCAGAGACCAGGCCCAGAGGAGTTTTTTAAGGTCCTTCTTCCAGATAGCAGTAAGCAATCTGGGGCAATGGCAGCTGCATGGGGCTGTATTGGTCAGGGTTCTCAAGAGAAACATAACCAATGGAAAGAGATTTATTACAGGAAATTGGCTCATGTGATTCTGGAGTCCGAGAAGTCCCACGATTCACCTTCGGCAGACTGGAGGCCCAGGAAAACCAGGGGGATAGTTTGAAGGCCTGAGAGATGAACAGCCAGTGGTATAGATTCCAGTTCGAGTCCGAAGGTCTGAGAACGAGGAGGGCCAAGAGCAGGAAACTGTCGTCCTAGCTCAGTCAGACAGAGCCAGAGTGAATCCTTCCTTTGGCCACTTTTTGTTCTATTTAGGCCCTCAGTGGATTGGATGAGGACCACCCACATTAGGGAGGGCAATCCACTTTACTGAATCTATGGATTCAAATGCTAATCTCTTCTGGAAACACCCTCACAGACACATCCAGAATCACATTTAACCAGATACCTGGGCACCCCTGGTCCACTCAGGTTGACACTTAAAATGAACTCTCTCACGGGGGAGTAGCACAGATCCTGCCCCTGCCTGTGGTTCAGGGGCGCCCAGCACAGTCTCCCTGGAGACCTGTAGCTGATATTGACTCCACCCTGGCTGGTTAGGTGGCCCCAGGACATTCTACAGCTGGGGGATCAGGAAGTTGAATGCCTTTGTGTAGTATCGCTTGCCAAAGAATCATCAGAAGTGTGGCTTCTTGATTACATCTTATATGGAGCCATCCTGTACGTCTGACCAATTTGCTAATTCCTGGCCTCCACTTGGAAAGCTTCCAGATCATTTTCATGCTACACTGTGCAGTTCTGCCTTCTTAATGTAGTTTTAAAGTTGTATTAAATAAACAATGGGTATAAAATCAAATTAATTATTGGACACTCCATGCTATTTAATTTTAAGGCTCCCATTTTGCCAGTATTTCTTCTGAGGAAAACAAGGCGTGGAGTGCCAGGCATCTGGGCTGGTCCTCCTTGAGCATCCCTGAGGAGGAGAGAGAGAAAGGAAAGGAGGAGAATTAGAAACTCGAGGACGAATACAGGTAGAGAGAACCATGCTCTTTACTCTGGGGAAAAGATTTTGATCCAATTTCTTGGATTCCCCCAATTATCTGGGTAGCCAAGTGGGAGCAAGTCAAATTGATGAGGGAAAATTCAGATGGGGTATTCTGTCTCAAGGTTGTGCCTGCTAAAGTTCTTTTCCTGACCAGGCAAGACCTGGCCTCTTACCATCCTGTACCTTCTCCCAACTCCTCCCCAGGCCTCAGATTCATTTAATTTTTCTCATTGGATGAGCTCCTCTTCTGTGCCATACTGGGGAGTTGGGTGAATGGGCCGACCCAGCCCCTACTGCCCGGCTTTCCAGATCAGGTCTTAGCACTGTCACTATACTCACAGGACCCTGGGCTCTCATCTTCTCTGCACTGATCCTGGTTGCGATTTCATGTCTTTTTAATTAATGTCTGTCTGCTCCCTCTGAACTAAATTTCCATGAGTGTGCAGACCATTTCTCTTTTCACCCACTGCTGTACACCTGGCCTCCAGCACATGGCCTGGAATGGAATGGGCACTTAGTAATTGTTGGATGGATGGGAGGAAGGATGAATGAAGTCAAAAGGGAAGAAGGGAAGAAAAAGGCCTTCCTCAGTTGCTGAGGGGTCCTCAGTCCTTGAGACCCCACCCTCATCAGGATCCTGGAACTGGAATTCTACAGGAGCAGAGCAGAGTTTTCCCCAGGAGGAGTCTGCGCGAGTTTAGACCTGCCATTTACAGCATTTCCCTGTGGACGTCTGGCTTCCTTGGGATCCCTGCCTGCTGGCCTGGCTTGACAGTTGGCCTTTCTAACAGCACCTCTGCACGTGGGCATGATTCTGTCTTCCTTCCACAAGGTTCTAAGCTTTAGGGGCAGGAATTGTACCTCCTCTTTCATCTGAAGTTTCTACAGGTGCAACTCTCTCCTATGTACCTTGCTCCTCTGCTTCTTCCACTTGGAGAGGCTCTACCCCGCTTATCCAATCCTTCCGTCCTCAAAGGCCCAGCTTAAGCTCCACCTCCCCTTCAAAGTCTTCCCAAGACACTCCAGCCAACAGTGCACAGAGAGTCTTTGCACAAGCTTTACTGCATCTCACCTTCGATTTCACTCTGTCTGATGACTGTCTTTGCTTGTGGAGTCAGGTGTCTCCCCTTTCTAGGGTGACCAACTCTTCCTGGTTTTTCTGGGATGCTCCTGATTTTGGCACTGAAAGTCCCAAATTCCAGGAACTCCCCTGGTCCTGGGAAAACCAGGACAGTTGGTCACCCTAACCCTTTCCCCAGCCTGGCCTACCCACCCCAAGTCTGTTAAGCTACTGTCAACTTGAAATTCAAGACTCAACTCAAGAGTTACTTCCTCTAGAGAGGTGTCCCCTCCTGGGTGCAGGAGGGGTCTGCTCTGCCAGTGTAGGCACTACTCGCCTGTGACCCCCACAACCGCGGGTCTCTCCAGGTCATGCATTTAACATCCCTCGTGTTCCCCATCGCACACACAGGCACTCAGAAAGATTCGTCAAACAAGCAGGAATGCTAGGCGTTATGAGTCAGGTTGAGTCCTCTAAAGAGATGTTGAAGTCCTAACCTGTGAATGTGACCTTATTTGTAAATAAGGTCTCTGCCAGTGATCAAGTTAAAATGAAGTCATTACGGTGGGCCCTAATTCAAAACAACTGGTATCCTTATAAAAAAGGGAAAATTTGGATACAGAGACAGACACACATAGTGAAGATGTTGTGAAGAGACATAGGGAGAAATGGCCATCTAAAAGCCAAGGAACACCTGAGGCTACCAGAAGCCAGGAGAGAGGCCTAGAACAGATCTGTCCCTAAGAACTCAGAGAACACCGCCCTGCCAACACCTTGATTTTGGACTTCCAGCCTCCAGAACTGTGAGAGAATAAATTTCTCTTGTTTAACACCCAGTCTGTGGTACTTTTTCCTGCAGCCCCAGGAAACTAATTCACTAGGGTTCAATTAGGAAATAATTATATTCTCCATTCCACCTTCACCCCACTACAGGCACAAACCTGCTCCTTGGGGCTCGAGCCTCAGCTGCCCCTGGATGAAACCTTGGAGGCCCCATAGCCTATCTGCTGGCTCTCAGATAATAAACAGTCTTCAGGTCCAATTCAGCCAGAAGAATAATCTCATGTTAGTAACTAAACGGTAAAATAATGTTTAAATACTCCAAATCTTTGCCCCTCCCATAGCCCAGGCTTCTCTGGCAGCCTGGATTGGCGGGGCTGGTGGTGTGAGTGGGCTGTAATCGGCTTTTTCTCCATTTTTCCTCCCTGCCCCCGCCCCTGGTGCCAGAGGCATGGACTGATCCCTGAAAGCATGGAGAGGGAAGGGGGGGGAGGTCTTATGTAACCTGACTTTGATTTTTCCCATCTGGAAACTGATGTTTCATACTGACCTTCTCTGAGTTGGCTGAAGTTCTGAACTGACTATTCTTCTCAGGGACACTTTCGTGAAGGTTCCTACAGGGAATCCTTGACGGCACTTCCTGCAAGGGGTGATGCATTTGCTTAGGTGGTGAGGTGGGCTGTGGGTACCTTCCCCATGGCACTAGGTCTCCAGAGTCCAGCTCTCCTGGGTTGTCTTGCCTCAGGAGGTTCCAGTGCAGCCAGGTAGACTTCTCACCTCTGTTACCCCAGATCAGGAGCCAGAGCCTCTGGCTTTGAGATCCCTTGGGCTTGTGTCACACACTAGCTGAGAGTGCCCCTAACTCCGGGGGACCCAGCATGCTCTCCAGGCATCCTCCCTAAATCCCTTCTCACTAGACTAGAGGTGAAGGGGAGGCCACCTCCTGCCTTTCCCATGAGATGTAGGACTCATAACACACGCACAGCCCTCTCTGGAAAAAATCTTTCATGACTTTGCCTTCAGCCCTCTAATACCCTTAAAGTGTGTTAGGCTGAGTACTACATAGGTGGCCTGCACCTCACTTTTCGACGTGGAGGAATAGCTCCTATTCGATTTGTTTTGCTTTTTTTTTATTTTTTATTCTTTTTGTTCCACTAAAAGGAACTTGGGCTGGGGTATGGAAAGGAGAAGATGTATAAGATGAGCCTGGAGCATCGGGCTGTGCCAGAAGGTAAGGAAGGTCTCTAAGAATGAAGGCAACATGTGAGAAGACAGAGGAGACAGCGTGAAGGGTCCCAGGGGTCAAATCTGGGAGTGAACATCACAATGAATAGTGAAAGGGACAAATTTTAATCCATGGAAGGAAAAAAGAATTCTTGAGTCCATACTTATGCTAAGAGAGAGTTACAGAAATCAGAGGTGTGTCTGTAGTATTTTCAATTTTTTCCCTCAACTGCTTTCACAGACAGGAACTCTCAGTTGATCCCATCCTGCCCATTTTTCACATGGAGACACTGAAACTGGAAAGATGCAGTAAATTTCCAAGATGCTGAGTGGTCGATTCAGTGACAAACCCAGGACCAGAGCCTGGGCCATTGCTCATGACTCCCCCAGCTGGTGGAAGACCGCGAGGGGCCACTGCTCCAGGTATGCCTCTGCCCTGGGCGGGGCAGCTCTATCTCCTCCCCTGAGTCTGGCCACCTCTTTACTCTCCTGGGTGCAATGCTCTTGGATCAACCCTCAGAGGATCCCACCACTCTCCCATCTCCCAACCCCCAAGCCAAAAACTTATTAAGCAACCGCCTGTCACGTCTACCTTAATAAATAAGAATCTCTTTTCAGCTTCTTTGTCTTCCTCACCTTGGGGCCCACCTCCGGTAACCACACTGTCAATTACACCTCATGTCTAGCAAGGCCAGAGCTAATGAAAAGCAATAGAGAATTCACTGCCTTTTAATGAGGGAAACATGGCTTTTACAGGGAACAATTTATTGGGCCAAATCCCCCCGTCCATCACCCAGGGGAGTTGCTGCCTTTTAGTACCCTGCTTTTGTTACCGTGTCAAGCGCCGTGTAAAATTGCCAGCCAAGCACCGAGGTGAAGGCTCTGACTCAATTTACAGGGTGACATCTCTAATTTCCCTCCTCAGATCAGTAAGTGATCCTGGCAATGATATGCATAGAAATTAATTACTCCATCCGTCCTGCTCCCTGGCAGCCAGGAGTGGGGCATGGTCCCCAGCCAGAGCAGCTGGGCCGACAGGCCACTGACCTTCAGCATTTCTAGCTGTTTGTCCTGGCAGGAGTATAGAGGGGAGACAGGACCACACTGCCAGAAAAGGAAAAAAATACATGAGAGGAGAGCATTTTGTGTGCTCAGCCTTGTTGAAGGTCAAGAGCAAATACTAGGTCTATCACTATTTCCAGGGGAGAGGGGGAAGCAGGGGATGCAGGAAGAGCATCCCAGGCTGAGATTCAGGGAATGTCTAATCTACCACTAATTTTCTTTATGACCTTGGGCATGCCACTTTATCTCTAAAGTAAAGTGTTTTAAACAGAGTGATTCCTCGATGTTCTGCAAAAATAGACCGACCCTTCCCATCCTCTTCCCTGCCCTTCTCTGGATGATATATTAGGCTACTCTCAGTCATTCGGTTTTAGGCTCGGTTGAGCTATGCGACCTTGGGCAAGTCCCTTCACTTCTCTATACTCTAAAGAGTCTTATGGTTCATGATCTACTTCCAAAGATAGTTTTGGGAGTCAAATGAAATAAGTTGCTTTAAAATATAAGGTCACATAATTTAAATTCTGATCTAGGGTTAGCTCGGAGGAATTAGGAAAAATGGCTGTTGTGAGGAGCACTGACCAAGTGTTCCTGTCTTAAAGTATTTTCCACACTTGTTGTCATATCTGAAATTCCATCATTAGAGATTCATTTCTTTGAGTCTTCAGATATCACTTAATAATGTTAGTTTTTATCAAGGATTCGCTCACTCTGTTTCAAGTAGCATACTTAGATCGATCACCATCACACTTACATAGATAATCACAGCAAACCTGTAAAGAAAATATTATTGCCATTTTATTACATTGGGGCTCTGAAGGATAGATTAGCTGGCCTAGGCCACTATGTAAATAAGAGGACAGAATTAAAAAAAAATCAACATACTGAGGTATAATTTGCAAACAATGAAATGCATACACTTTAAGTGTATGAGTGATGAGTTTTGATACAAGTATACACCCAGGGAACTGTTACCACAATCAAGGTGTGAAACATTTCTGTGACTCCAAAAGGTTTCCTACTCCAGTCCCAGGCAAACACTGACCTGCTTTCTTCACCATTCATTAGATTTGTCTTTCTTTTCATTTTGTAAAAACAAAATCATATAATATACAAAATTTTGTACCTGGCATTTTTAAATCAGCATAATGTTTTAAAAAATTTATCCATGTTTTTGCATGCATGAGTTGTTACTTTTTATTGTTGAGTATTTGTTACCCATTCACATACTAATGGACATTTACATTTTCCCCAGTTTTAGGCAACTATGAAAATAATTATTATGAACATTTGTGTACAAGATTTTGTGTGGATGTATGTAGCTTTTTCATAGATTTCTTAGGATTTTCTAAGTTCTTGACCATGTTCTCTGCAAATAAAGACACTCTTACTTATTGCTTTCTAATCTGTAAGCCTTTTATTTCTTTTTTAAATTGAAATGTAGTTGATGTACAATATTATGTTAGTTTAAGGGGTACAACATAGTGATTCAACATTTAAATACATTACAAAATGATCACCATGATAAATCTATTAACCATCTGCCCCATACAAAGTTACTAGAGTATTATTAATGTATATTACATTCTTGTGACTTATTTATTCTATAACTGGAAGCTTGTAGATCTTAATTCCATTCACTTATTTTACCCATTGCCCCAACCCCTTCCACTCTGGCAACCATCCATTTGTTCTCTGTATCCATGAGTCTATTTTCATTTTGCTTTGTTCGTTTGTTTTGTTTAATTCCACATGCAAGTGAAATCATATGGTATTTGTTTTTCCTTGTCTAACTTATTTCACTTAACATAATATCCTCTAGATCCATCTATGTTGTCACAAATGGAAAGATTTCATTCTTTTTTATGTCTGAATAATATTCCATCTTCTTTATCTATTCATCTGTCCACGGAATGGGCACTTGGGTTGCTTCAATATCTTGGCTGTTGTAAATAATTCTGCAATAAACATAAGGGTGCATATATCTTTTTGAATTAGTGTTTTTGTTTACTTTGGATAAACACTCAGAAGTGAAATTGCTGGATTATATGGTGGTTCTATTTTTAATTTTTTTAGAAACATTCATATTGTTTTCCATAGCAGTTGCACCAATTTACAACCCCACCAAACAGTGCACGAGGGTTCCCTTTTGCTTCACATCCTTGCCAACACTTGTTACTTGTCTTTTTGATGATACCCATTCTGACAGGTGCAAGGTGATATTTCATTGTGGTTTTGATTTGCATTTCCCTTATGATTAGTGATGCTGAGCACCTTTTCATGTACCTGTTAGCCATCTGTATATCTTCTTTGGAAAATGTCTATTTATGTCCTCTGTCCATTAAAATTTTTTTTTTTGTATTGAGTTGTATATTTTGTTCTTTCTATTTTTTGGATATCAACCCCTTTTTGGGTATGTCATTTGCAAATATCTTCTCCCATTCATTAGGCTGCCTTTTGTTTTGTTGATGGTTTCCTTCACTGTGAAAAAGCTTTTTGGTTTGATTTAGTCCCATTTGTTTATTTTTTATTTTGTTTCCCTTTCCTGAGAGACAGATCCAAAAAATATTGCTAAGCCTGATGTGAAAAAGCATACTGCCTGTGTTTTCTTCTAGAATTTTTATAGTTTCAGGTCTTACATTTAAGTGTTGAATCCATATTGAGTTTATTTTTGTATGTGATGTGAGAAAATGGTCCAGTTTCAATCCTTTGCATGTAACTTTCCAATTTTCCCAACACCATGTATTAAAGAAAGTCTTTTTCCTATTGTATATTCTTGCTTCCTATGTTGTAGACTGGTCATTTAAGCACAGATTTATTTCTGGACTTTCATTTTGTTCCATTGATCTGTCTGTTGTTGTGCCAATACCATACTGTTCTGATTACTGTGGCTTTGTAGTATGGTCTGAAGTCAAGGACCATGATACCTCCAGCTTTGTTCTTTTTTTCTTAAGATTGCTTTGGCTGTAGGGGTCTTTTGTGGTTTCATACAAACTTTGAGGTTATTTGTTCTAGTTCTGTGAAAAATGCCATTGGTATTTCAATAGAGATCACATTGAATATGTATATTGCCTTGGGTAGTATGGTCATTTTAACAATATTAATTCTTCCAATCCATGAGTATGGTGTATCTTTCCATTTGCTTGTGCCATCTTCAGTTTCTTTCATCAATGTCTTATAAGTTTTCAGAGTACAGCTCTTTCACCTCCTAGGTTAGATTTCTCAGTACTTTATTATTTTTGATGCAATTGTAAAGGAGTTTGTTTTCTTAATGTCTTTTTCTGATAGTTTGTTATCAGTGTATAGAAATGCAACAGATTTCGGCATATAAATTTTATATCCTGCAACTTTACTGAATTCATTTATTCGTTCTAATAGGGTTTTTTTTTGGTGGAGTCTGCAGAATTTACTATATATAGTATCATGTCATCTGCAAACAGTGACAGTTTTACTTTTTCCTTTCCAGTTTGGATGCCTTTTATTTCTTTTTCTTGTCTGATTGCTCTGGCTAGGACTTCCAGTACTATGTTGAATGAAAGTGGTGAGAGTGACCATTCTTGTCTTGTTCCTAATCTTAGAGGAAATGCTTTCAGCTTTTCACCATTGATATAAAGTTGGCTATGGGCTTGTCATATATGGTCTTTATTATGCATTACCCCTCTATACCCACTTTGTTGAGAGTTTTTATTATAAATTAATGTTGAATTTTGTCAAAAGCTTTTTTCTGCATTGATTGAGATGATTGTATGATTTTTATCCTTAATTTTATTAATGTGGTGTATCACATTGACTGATTTGCAGATATTGAACTATCCCTACATCCCTGGGATAAATACCACTTGTCATGGTGTATGATCCTTTTAATGTATTGTTGAATTCAGTTTGCTAAAATTTTGTGGAAGATTTTTGCATCTATGTTCATCAATGCTATTGGCCTATAATTTGTGTGTGTGTGTGGTGTCTTTGTCTGGTTTTGGAATCAGGGTGATGCTGGCCTCATAGAATGAGTTTGGAAGCATTCCTTCCTCCAACTTTTTGGAATAGTTTGAAAAGTATAGGCATTAACTCTTCTTTAAATGTTTGGTAGAATTCACTTATGAAGTCATCTGGTTCTGGGCTATTGTTTGTTAGGAGTTTTAAAAATTACTGATTCAATTTTACAACTAATCAGTCTGTTCAGATTTTCTATTTCTTCCTGATTCAGTCTTGGAAGATTTTATGTTTCTAGGAGTTTATCCATTTCTTCTAGGTTGTCCAGTGAGTTGGGATATAGTTGTTCATAGTAATCTCTTATGATTCATTGTATGTGTGTGGTGTTAGTTGTAACTTCTCTTTTATCTCTGATTTTATTTATTTGGACCCTCTCTTTTTCTTTATGAGTCTGGCTAAAGGTTTGTCAATTTTGTTTATCTTTTCAATGAACCAGTTCTTAGTTTCATTGATCCTCTCTATTGTTTTATAGGTCTCTATTTCATTTATTTCTGCTCTGATCTTTATTATTTCCTTCTTTCTACTAATTTTAGGTTTTGTTTGTTATTCTTTTTTTAGTTTCTTTAGATGTAAGTTTAGATTGTTTATTTGAGATTTTTGTTTGTTCATTTCCTGAGGTAGGCCTGTATCATTACAAACTTTCCTCTTAGAACTGTTCTTGTTGGATCCCATAGATTTTAAATGTGCTTTCATTTTCATTTGTCTCCAGGTATTTTTAAAATTTCTTCTTTGATTTCTTCAATGACCCATTGGTTACATAGCAGCATATTTTTTATACTCCATGTGTTTGGGTTTTTTTCTGTTTTTTCTTGTAGTTACTTTCTAGTCTCATACCATTGTGTTTGGAAAAGATGCTTAAATTTTCTTAAATTTCTTAAATTTGTTTTGTGGCCTAGCATATGATCTATCTTATAGAATGTTCCATGTGCACTTGAAAAGAATTTGTATTCTGCTGTTTTTGGATAGAATGTTCTTTATATAGATATATATTAAGTCTATTCAAGGCTAATGTTTCCTTACTGATTTTCTGTCTGGATGATCTGTCCATCGATATAAGTAGAGTGTTAAAGTCCCCTACTATTATTGTGTTATTGTCAATTTATCCCTTTATGTGTGTTAATATTTGCTTTATGTATTTAGGTGCTCCTATGTTGGGTGAATATATATATTTACAAGTGTTATATATTGTTGTTGGATTGATACTTTATCATTATGTAATGCCCTTCTTTATCTCTTGTTACTGTCTTTGTTTTAAAGTCCATTTTGTCTGACATAATATCATTATCCCAGCTACCTTTCTGTTTTTATTTGCATAGAGTACATTTTCCATCCCCTCACTTTCAGTCTCTGTGTGTCTTTAGATTTGAACTGAATCTCTTGTAGGCTGTATATAGATGGGTCTTTTTTTTTTTTAATCCACTCAGCCACTCTATGTCTTTTGATTGGAGCATTTAGTCTATTTATATTTAATAATTTTGACAGGTATGTACTTATTGCCATTTTGTTGTTTTCTGGTTGTTTTTGTAGTTCTTCTCTGTTCCATTATTCTTCTCTTGCTCTCTTCCCTTATGATTTGGTGACTATCTTTAGTGTTATGCTTGGATTCTTTTCTCTCCTTTTTTGTTATATCTTTTATAGGTTTTTTTGTTACCATGAGGTTCATAGATAACAACATACATGTGTATACATATATATTTTTTTCTTAAGTTGATGATCTCTTAAGTGTGAACACGTTCTAATATTCCTATATTTTTACTCCCTCCCCCAACAAGTTTTATGTTTTTTTCATTATTTTACATTTCTTTGAGTATTCCATAACTCTTTATTGTAGATATAGATGGTTTTACTGCTTTTGTCTTTTAACCTTCCTACTAGCTTTATAAGTGGTTGATTTACTGCCTTTACTATATATTGGCTTTCACCAGTGAAATTTTTTCTTTCATAACGTTCATGTTTCTAGTTGTGGTCTTTTCTTTTCCACTTAGAGAAGTCTCTTTAACATTTCTTGTAAGGCTTGTTTAGTGGTGATGAACTCTTTTAGCTTTTGCTTGTCTGTAAAACTTTTTCTCTTTCCTTCAATTCTAATTGATAAGGTAGAGTATTATTTGTTGCAGGTGTTTTCCTTTCACTCTTTGAATATATTGTGTCACTCCCTTCTGGCTTGCAGAGTTTCTGCTGAAAAGTCAGCTGATAGCCTTATGGGCATTCTCTTGTATGTAACTAGCTTTTCTCTTGCTGCTTTTAAGATTCTCTCTTTATCTTTAATTTTTGACATTTTATAATGTGTCTTGGTATGGACCTCTTTGAGTTCATGTTGTTTGGGACTCTCTGTGCTTCTTGGACTTTAATGTCTGTTTCTGTCTCCAGGTTGTAGAAGTTTTCAGCTATTATTTCTTCAAATAAGTTTTCTTCCCCTTTCTCTCTCTCTTATCTTTCTATTACTCCTATAATGTGAATGTTAGTATGCTTGATATTGCCCCAGATGTCTCTTAAACTATTCTCATCTTTAAAATTTTGTTCTCTTTTTTTCCATTCACCTTGGGTGGTTTTCACTACTCTGTCTTCCAGATTGCTGATCTGTTCTTCTGTAATATCTCATCTACTGTTGATTCTCTCTAGCGTATTTTTCATTTCAGTTATTGTGTGCTTCAGCTCTGATTGGTACTTTTTTTTTTTTTTTGTATTTTCTAACTCTTGTTGAAGTTCTTACTGTTCATCCATTCTTGTCCCAATATTGATGAGCATCTTTATCATCGTCACTTTGAACTTTTTATTGGGTAGATTGCTCTACACCTTGTTTCATCTAGTTCTTTTTTCTGAGGTTTTGTTTTGTTCCTGTGTTTGGAACATATTCTCTGTCTTCTCATTTTGCCTAATTCTTTGTGTCTATTTCTATGTATTAGGTACGTCCATTATATCTCTTGATCTTGGAGAAATGGCCTCATGTAGGAGATGTCCTATGGTGCTCAGCAGCCTGCTCCCTTCTGTCCACCAGAACTCCAGGCTCCAGGCACATCCCTTATCTGGGCTATGTGAAGCCTTCTGTTGTGGCAAAGTGAACTACTGTGGGTACACTGGTGAAAGGGTTGGCTCCAAATAAGATAGAGGGAGGATTTCAAAACCGAGCTTGCCAGCACCAGTGTCCCCAGATGAGATCTCCAAAATGGCTGCCACCACTGTCTCAGTCTCCAGGGGAATGACAACTTCCTCTTGCTTCTCTGGGAGGCTCTCCAAGATCAGCAAGTGGGTCTGACCCAGGTGTCCTTTAAACTCCTGCCCCTGAACTGGGATCAGAACATATGAGATTTTGCTTGTGCCCTTTAAGAATGAAGTCTCTGTTTCCTATAGCCCTCTTGAATGTGAGCACCACCGGTTTTCAAATTCCATCTTTCTGGGGATTTGTATTCCTGGTACAAGACCCCCAGGATGGGAGCTCAATGTGGGGCTTGGACCCCTCACTCCTCAGTAAGGACTTCTGCAGTTATGATATCACTCTTGTTTGTGGGTCTCACCTGGAGATGTGGGTCCTGGCTCGATTACATCTCCTCTCTTCCTACCTCTGGCTCCTTCTTTATATCTTTAGTTGTGAAAATCTTTTCTACTCACCTTCAGGTCATTTTCGTAGATAGTTGTTCTGTAAGTACTTGTAATTTTGGTGTGCCTGTGGGAGGAGATGAGTTCAGGGTCTTCCTACTCTGCTATCTTGATCTCTCTCCTTTTATTTCTTTTTCTTACTTTATTGCACTAGCTAAGACCTCCAATACAATGTTGAATAGGGTTGATGGATTGGGAATGGATGTACTTGCAATGTTTACAATATTAGGAGAAAAGCATCCAATATTTTGTTATTAAGTATGATGTTAACTATAAATTTTTCATAGATACTGTTTATCAGATTTAGGATTTCCCTTTCATTTCAGTTTGCTAAGAGTTTTTTTTAAAGTCATGAATCAGTGTTGAATTTTGTCATATGCATTTTCTACATCTGCTTAGATAAGCATATGGTATTCTTTCTTTATTCTGTTAATATGATGAATTACATTGATTTTTGAATGTTAAACTAGCCTTACATTTCTGGTACATTTTTGGTAAAAATCCCCCTTGGCCTTTGTGTATTGCCCTTTAAGAAAAAAAAATTTTTAGTATGCTACTGTATGCAATTTATTAATAATTTGTTAAGGATTTTTATGACTATATTCATGAAGGGTAGCCAGTAGAATTCTTTTTTGTAGTGGCTTTAGTTTTGGTGTCAGGGTAATTTTATCTTCATAAAATGATTTGAAAAGTATTCTTTCCTCATTATTTTCTGAAAGAGTTTATGGAAGATTGGTGTTATTTCTTCCTGATATTTTCTTTGTGAGAAAGTTATTATTATCATTATATTAGTAATTAAATCTCTTTAAGAGATATAGGAATTTTTAGATTTTCTATTTCTTCAGTAAGTTTAAAAAATTTTTAATTTAATTTAATTTTTATTATTTTTTATTGACATATAGTTGATTTACAATGTTGTGTTAATTTCAGGTGTACAGCAAAGTGATTCAGCTATATATACATACATACACACATATCTATTTTTTTCAGATTCTTTTTGCTTATAGGTTATTACAAGCTATACAGTAGGTTCTTGTTGGTTATCTATTTTATATATAGTAGTGTGTATATGTTAACCCCAAACTCCAAATGTATCCCTCCCCCACCTTTCCCCTTCGCTAAGCATAAGTTTGTTTTTCTATGTGTGTGGGTCTGTTTTGTACATAAGTTCATTTTTATCATTTTTTCAGTAAGTTTTTATCATCTGTGTCTTTCAAATAATTTTTCTACTTTAAGTTGTTGAATTTATTGGCATCAAGTTACTCTTAATATCTCCTTATTTGTCTATTGATGTCTGTAATATTCGAGCCAGAATTTTAGCACGATTCTGTATGACTCCAAAGTTTATGTTCTTTCTCCTATGCAACCCTATTCCTGTAGTGAAATGCAGTCTTCCTGGGACTTCCATTTATGACATACTCAGGAAGAAATACCTTAAGAGCAATTGAAAGCCAGGTGAGAGTCAGGTTTGCTGGAAGAAAGTTCATGTGTGTGTTTAATAATGAATTAGGGTCAAAGAGTCCAGGGAATTAAGCTGAGGAACCTCAGGAAAGATAGGACTCTGTGCTTCTAACGCAGGGAGTGTGGGTTCGATCCCTAATTGAAAGATCGAAAGAAAGAAAAGAAGAGGTAATCAAGGCACAAACTTGGACTGCATAAGCATACCAGGTTTTATATGCTACAAAGGGTGGATGTGTGGGTGGGTGGGGAGAGCAGGGAAAGAAGAGAAAATGCTGCTCAACTGAACGTATGCACAGTATTTTGAGTTGGGCTTGTCTATGGCAACAATTCCTGGATGATGATTGAATTTTTTTCACAGTTTTCACTACTTACTCCACTGCAAAACTGTTGCTTTCATAGTATATGTTGACAGCATGTAGCTTTAAGTTGGCATAAATTTACTTACTGAGAAGCCACCCTCCTCTCTTTCTATCAAGCTGGTGGAATTTGCCTTTTACCACAGAGACTAGAATGCTAGATATTTGCTTTCCCAGCTTCCCTTGCAGTGAGGAGTGGTCTTGCAACCAGTTAGAGCATAAAGAAAAGACTGTTGGAGGACTTTGAGAGGAACACTTTTCTCTTTTCCTCCTGATGAACTCTCACAGTCCCACCCTGGCTTCTTGCCCTTTAACTTGGTTATATGAAGATGGGATGCCTGGGGCTTGGAGCAGTTGTCTTGAGACTATGAGGCAACAAAACTGGGTTTGGAAAGCCAACATGCACCAGACAGCAGAGAAGAAGGAGAGAAAGAACCTGGATCCTTGAGAATATCCTTGAATCTCTGAACCATCCCTGAAACCACCTATTTCCTGGATTGACATAAGATAGTAAATGTCTTTTTTTAAAAGCCACTGTTATGTGAGTATCTGTTATTAGAGCCTTATTATCTTAACTGATGAACCTATTAGGTCTATGTCCATTCAGTGGTCTCACTTGTCACCAAGACATCTGTAAAATCAGAAAGGTAGGCACTCTAATCACATAGCTGTACTAAAAAAACCAAAATGGCCCAGAAAATGCTTATATTAATATAATTTTAAGATTATGAACAAAATGAAGACATGAATTTACATTTTCTCCTAGAGAACTTCAGGACCTTATAAGTATATATCCATGGTACTGGTCTAAAGACCCCAGGATGGGAAATCTTTTCTAGAGATGTAGATTTTGAAAGTAAGAATTTTGTGAGGTTGTTGGAAATTCATAACTTCCTTCTTTTATTCATATCATCTCTTGCCACTTTCTCCAGAGCAGTGGCATAGAACCTGCAAGCCACAAGGGGACATAGCACTTACAGCAGGGTGGAGAGAAAGAATAATGGCTTTCTCTTGCAAAGACAGCCTTCTTAAGAGAAGACCAGCTCAGGGGGATAGAGGATCAGTGAGATTAAAAGGGAGAGTTGCAACTACATAGAGGAGGAAACCCAAACAGCCATAAGTCTATGAAAAGAAAGTTAATCTCTCTAGTAATCAGATTAATCAGAGAAATGCTGGGAATGAAAATTAAAACCACATTTTGATACTATTTCAAAATATTATCCAATATATTATTACAGAAGAAAGAAGTCTTATCACACCAATGTTTGGTGAGGATATGAAACAATTCTAACTCACAGTACATGGCCAATGAGAGGGTAAAGTGCCAACACCACTCTGGAGAATAATCTGGCAATAGCTAGTAAAGTTGAAGATATGTAAACACTTATACCCAGTAACCCACTCCTAGGTCTACACTCTACAGAACCTATTTCAGATTGTACCTGAGAGCAAATGTACGAGAAGCTTCCTAGGAGCACTCTTTGTAATAGTGAGCAATCAGAACTACTCTAGTTATTCATCAAGAAGGAAATGAATTAATAAACTGTTGTGTATTCACTTAGTGAAATCCTACCAGGCATTAAACACAGATGAGCCAGTGCTTCACCACTGTTGAGTGAGGGAAAAGAGCTGCAGGAGACTGGTACAGCATATCACTGTTTATATGAGTTTAAACCCTGCAAAACTAAACTGTATGCCTGTGTGGGCACATGCATTAATAGTGTAAAGATTTACATGGGAATTATCCAAGTGTAGGATAGTTCCTGCTTCTCTCGTGGAGAGAGGCAAGTGAGATTTAAAAGCAATACACAGGGGACTGCAAATGGTTTTGTCACGTTTTATATCCAAATAGGGTGGTGGTGTATGAGCCTTCATGGCCTCTATAACTTTTTGAGGGCTGAAAATTTTACTAATACTTTTTTTAAAAAGAAAGAGAAGCAAAGAATATTTGCATGGGGAGAAGTCCTGAGGGCTTGATAGCAGAAAGGTCAGTGGTGAGGGCTGGTGCCTCACAATCAGAAACCTGTGTCTGAATCTCAGCTCTCCTGCTTACCAACTGCGGTGTGATTTGAGGGGCAAATTAATTAACCTCTCATGAACGTAATTTTCCCAGATGCAGAATAAGAATAATGACATTTACTCTTACATGAATATGGTCAATTCATTAATTAAATAAAATATTTAAGAACCAGTACAGTGCCTGGCACATTTTTAGGGAGATTACACATTCTGGTTTATCTGGGACAATTGGATTACACCTGCTGTCTTAACTGGAAGGTCCCTTTTCAACCTCAAAACTGTCCTGATTTGGAGGATAAATGATACTGTCACCTTACACATTGTAAATACTCAATGTACTAAATTCGTGGTAGTCTCCTTTCTGGTTTTCAAGAGATTAAACCAGCAATCACCTTTCCTCTCTTTTCAAATGTCTTTTTTACCCCATCTGTGTGGTGGAAGCTTTAGACATCCCTCCATTAGGTTCAGAGTACCTAATCTACTGGGTTGAATTGCTGTAGGATTCCTGCTCAAATTCCATTAAGCACTAGGATTGGAATAAGCTGTAAAGTTCAGAATTGTTAAGAGCAAAATGTGAGGAAACATATTAATGGCAAAGAGCAAACAAATTGCTGAAGAAAGACAAAGAAAACTTTTATTGAACATTTATTGAACATTTATTTATCAACATTTATTGAACATTTTTATCAACATTTATTGAACATTATTTATCAACATTTATTGAACATTTTCTAAGTTTTTTACATGTATTGATTCTTTAATTCTTACAGATGAAGAAACTGAGGTCAAAGCATGACATGAACTCAGGCCATCTGACCCTAGAGTTTGCTATTAATCACCATGCCCTACTGCCAGAGATTCTGCTATGAAGTAACAGAATCAAGTTTTTTAAAACAATTAATCCAAAACATGACAGTTCAAATGGATATTGTCCTTCAAAGTGGCCTGTTCGAAGGCTCTATGAATGTTCCCACTGTGTGGACTCTGCTCAGCATGACTGGAACCTCCTTTGGGAATTCCTGTCAGAATTTGGGCACAAGTCATCAAATATCTTCAGTTTTCTTGTCTTTTAAGGTGGCTGTGATTTTTCCAAAATAGTCAAAAGTCACTTAGAAATGCAAATTAAAATCATAATAAAATACCACTGCAAACCCACTAGATGGCTAAATTAAAAAGACTGATAATACCAAGTGCTGATGAAGATGTGGAGCAACTAGAACTCCATATCCACTGGAAGGGGAAGTGACCAAAACTGGTGTGGACATGCCTGTGTCCTAGGTGCTTTAGGTGGGACATGGAAGTAATTCAGGGAGTGGCTTTGCCTTTTCTGTGGCTGGAAGGAGTAATCATCTCCAAATAGAGAAAGGGAAGCTTGTGAGCACCTGCAGTTTCACTGAGCTTCCACAATAGTGGAAATAGCAGGTTCAGGACCTTGGTCAGGCCATATGGGAAGTTTTGCATCTTTGTCCAGGAAGATTTACAAATGAGCACAGGTTCAAAGGAGAATGACCATGTATGGCCCAGGGTAGGCCAGGCTGGATAGCAGTCTGCCTTTCTGGCCCATGAATTATCCTTGGACATTCCTCTTCCCACACATAAGCACCACCTCCTCCTGGTGAGACAACCCAAAGTCCCATCCAATTACTGAATCCAGACTCAAGACTAGCACCTTTGGGTGATGGACTGTCCTTGCCACATGTCTGAATGTGATTGTATTGAGCTGATGGCAAATCAACTCTCCTCCCCGTTTCCACACACTCACAATATATAATAAAGAGCAGAGTACAATAGAAACTTCCATTCGAGGAGGGAAGAATGGGCAGCATTCTGCTGTCCAGGCAGTCCCTGGTCTGTAGCAATGGTGGAGTCCTGCTGGGTGGGCCTGGAGAAGGGCTTTTGTCCTGGAGGAAGTTCCCTGAGTAGAACTTGGTTTGTCTTCTTTGTTCAGTGTTCTTCATGGTCCCTGACTGCACTTTCTAAGATGTTCCTTCTTTTTTATTATCCCCCATGACCACATCTAAAGTGGGTGTAGGTGTGAATGCATCCCTTGCGTGCTGTCCAAATTTCGTAGCCCTCATTCTGATCATACAAGTTTGGAGACCCTATTATAGGATTCATACAGTCAGTGGTCTTTTTAACACTTCAGTTTCCTTTAAAACTTCTGGTCTATTTGCTTCCATTCAAATTTGCATGATAGGAATCACAGCCAAACTTCTACACTGGACAGAGTTGTTAGACCTCTTTCCATGCCTGTCTTTCCCAACTTAAAGGGGGCCATATCATGGACCTCTCAAAAATAGGTTTCAGTGGAAGGCAAAAGCCTATCTCTTGCTATTTTTGATCAAGGAGAAGTTGACTTTTCCAAATATGTGAACTCTCAAATTTCTGAGGTTTTTTTTTTTAACATCTTTTTTGGAGTATAATTGCTTTACAATGGTGTGTTAGTTTCTGCTGTATAACAAAGTGAATCACCTATATATATACATATATCCTCATGTCTCCCCCCTCTTGGATCTCGCTCCCACTCTCACTATCCCACCCCTCTAAGTGGACACAGAGCATGGAGCAAAACTCCCTGTGCTATGTGGCTGCTTCCCATTAACTCTATTTTACACTTGGTAGTGTATATATGTCCATGCCACTCTCTCACTTCGTCCCATCTTACACTTCCCCCTCCCCATGCCCTCAAGTCCATTCTCTATGTCTGCCTCTTTATTCCTGTCCTACCCCTAGGTTCTTCGAACTTTTTTTTTTTTAGATTCCGTATATATGTGTTAGCATATGGTATTTGTTTTTCTCTTTCTGACTTCACTCTGTATGACAGACTCTAGGTCCATCCACCTCACTACAAATAACTCAACTTCGTTTCTTTTTATGGCTGAGTAATATTCCATTGTATACATGTACCACATCTTCTTTATCCATTCATTTGTCAGCGGACACTTAGGTTGCTGCCGTGTCCTGGCTATTGTAAATAGTGCTGTAATGAACATTGTGGTACATGACTTTTTGAATCATGGTTTTCTCAGGGTATATGCCCAGTAGTGGGATTGCTGGGTCATATGGTAGTTCTATTTTTAGTTTTTTAAGGAACCTCCATACTTTTCTCCATAATGGCTCTATCAATTTACATTCCCACCAACAGTGCAAGAGGGTTCCCTTTTCTCCACACTCTCTCCAGCATATACTGTTTGTAGATTTTTTGATGATGGCCATTCAGATCAGTGTGAGGTGATACCTCATTGTAGTTTTGATTTGCATTTCTTTAATGATTAGTGATGTTGAGCATCCTTTCATGTGTTTGTGGGCAATCTGTATATCTTCTTTGGAGAAATGTCTATTTAGGTCTTTTGCCCATTTTTGGATTGGGTTGTTTGTTTTTTGATATGGAGCTGCAGGAGCTGCTTGTATATTTTGGAGATTAATCCTTTGTCAGTTGCTTCGTTTGCAAATATTATCTCCCATTCTGAGGGTTGTCTTTTCATCATGTTTATAGTTTCCTTTGCTGTGCAAAAGCTTTTAAGTTTCATTAGGTCCTATGTGTTTATTTTTGGTTTTATTTCCATTTCTCTAAGTGGTGGGTCAAAAAGGATCTTGCTGTGATTTATGTCATAGAGTGCTCTGCCTATGTTTTCCTCTAAGAGTTTTATAATGTCTGGCCTTACATTTAGGTCTTTAATCCATTTTGAGTTTATTTTTGTGTATGGTGTTAGGGAGTGCTCTAATTTCATTCTTTTCCATGTAGCTGTTCAGTTTTCCCAGCACCACTTATTGAAGAGGCTGTCTTTTCTCCATTGTATATTCTTGCCTCTTTTATCAAAGATAAGGTGACCATATGTGCATGGGTTTATCTCTGGGCTTTCTATCCTGTTCCATTGATCTATATTTCTGTTTTTGTGTCAGTACCATACTGTCTTGCTTACTGTACCTTTGTAGTATAGTCTGAAGTCCAGGGAGCCTGATTCCTCCAGCTCCATTTTTCTTTCTCAAGATTGCTTTGGCTATTCGGGATCGTTTGTGTTTCCATACAAATTGTGAAATTTTTGTTCTGGTTCTGTGAAAAATGCCAGTGGTGGTTTGATAGGGATTGCCTTGAATCTGTAGATTGTTTTGTGTAGTATAGTCATTTTCACAATCATGATTCATCCAATCCAAGAACATGGTATACCTCTCCATATGTTTGTATCATCTTTAATTTCTTTCATCTGTGTCTTATAGTTTTCTGCATACAGGTCTTTTGTCTCCTTAGGTAGGTTTATTCCTAGGTATTTTATTCTTTTTGTTGCAATGATAAATGGGAGTATTTCCTTAATTACTCTTTGAAGTTTCTCATCATTAGTGTATAGGAATGCCAGAGATTTCTGTGCATTAATTTTGTATCCTGCTACTTTACCAAATTCATTGATTAGCTCTAGTAGTTTTCTGGTAACATCTTTAGGATTCTCTATGTATAGTTTCATGTCATCTGCAAGCAGTGACAGTTTTACTTCTTGTTTTCTGATTTGGATTCCTTTTATTTCTTTTTCTTTGATTGCTGTCACTAAAACTTCCAAAACTAGGTTGAATAATAGGGTTGAGAGTGGGCAACCTTGTCTTGTTCCTGATCTTAGTGGAAATGGTTTCAGTTTTTCACCATTGAGGACGATGTTGGCTGTGGGTTTGTCAAATATAGCCTTTATTATGTTGAGGAAAGTTCCCTCTACGCCTGCTTTCTGGAGGGTTTTTATCATAAATTGGTGTTGAATTTTGTCAAAAGCTTTTTCTGACTCTATTGGAATGATGATATGGTTTTTCTCCTTCAATTTGTTAATATGGTGTATCACATTGATTGATTTGCATATATTGAAGAATCCTTGCATTCCTTGGATAAACCCCACTTGATCATGGTGTATGATCCTTTTAATGTGCTGTTGGATTCTGTTTGCTAGTATTGTGTTGAGGATTTTTGCATCTATGTTCATCAGTGATATTGGCCTGTAGTTTTCATTTTTTGTGACATCTTTGTCTGGTTTTGGTATCAGGGTGATGGTGGCCTCGTAGAATGAGTTTTGGAGTATTCCTCCCTCTGCTATATTTTGGAAGAGTTTGAGAGGGATAAGTGTTAGCTCTTCTCTAAATGTTTGATAGAATTCGTCTGTGAAGCCATCTGGCCCTGGGCTTTTGTTTGTTGGAAGATTTTTAATCACAGTTTCAATATTAGTGCTTGTGATTTGTCTGTTCATATTTTCTATTTTTTCCTGGTTCAGTCTCAGAAGATTGTGCTTTTCTAAGAATTTGTACATTTCTTCCAGGTTGTCCATTTTATTGGCATATAGTTGTTTGTAGTAATCTCTCATGATCCTTTGTATTTCTGCAGTGTGAGTTACTTCTTTTTCATTTCTAATTCTGTTGATTTGAGTCTTCTCCCCTTTTTTTTGATGAGCCTGGCTAACGGTTTATCAATTTTGTTTATCTTCTCAAAGAACCAGCTTTTAGTTTTATTGATCTTTGCTATCGATTCCTTCATTTCTTTTTAATTTATTTCTGATCTGATCTTTATGATTTCTTTCCTTCTGCTAACTTTGGGGATTTTTTTGTTCTTCTTTCTCTAATTGCTTTAGGTGTAAGGTTAGGTTGTTTATCTGAGTTGTTTCTTGAGGTAGTATTGTATTGCTATAAACTTCCCTCTTAGAACTGCTTTTGCTGCATCCCATAGGTTTTAGGTTGGTGTGTTTTCATTGTCGTTTGTTTCTGGGTATTTTTTTGAGTTCTTCAGTGATCTCTTGGTTATTTAGTAGTGTATTGTTTAGCCTCCATGTGTTTGTATTTTTTACAGATTTTCTCCTGTGATTGATATGTAGTCTCATAGTGTTGTGGTCAGAAAAGATACTTGATACAATTTCAAATTTCTTGAATTTACCAAGGCTTGATTTGTGACCCAAAATATGATCTATCCTGGAGAATGTTCCATGAGCACTTAATAAGAAAGTGTATTCTGTTGTTTTTGGTTGGAATGTCCTATAAATACCAATTAATCCATCTTATTTAATGTATCATTTAAAGCTTGTTTCCTTATTTATTTTCATTTTGGATGATCTGTCCATTGGTGAAAGTGGGCGTTAAAGTCCTCTACCATTATTGTGTTACTGCCGATTTCCCCTTTTATGGCTGTTAACATTTGCTTTATGTATTGAGGCGCTCCTATGTTGGGTGCGTAAATATTTCCAATTGTTATATCTTCTTCTTGGATTGATCCCTTGATCATTATGCAGTGTCCTTCTTTGTCTCTTGTAATAGTCTTTATTTCAAAGTCTATTTTGTCTGATATGAGAATTGCTACTCCAGCTTTCTTTTGATTTTCATTTGCATGGAATATCTTTTTCCATCCCCTCACTTTCAGTCTGTATTTGTCCCTAGGTCTGAAGTGTGTCTCTTGTAGACAGCATATAAACGGGTCTTGTTTTTGCATCCATTTAACCAGTCTATGTTTTTCAGTTGGAACATTTAGTCCATTTACATTTAAGTTAGTTATTGATATGTATGTTCCTATTATCATTTTCTTAATTGTTTTGGGTTAGTTATTGTAGGTCTTTTCCTTCTCTTGTGTTTCCTGCCTGGAGAAGTTTCTTTAGCATTTGTTGTAAAGCTGGTTTCGTGGTGCTGAATTCTCTTAGCTTTTGCTTGTCTCTAAAGGTTTTAATTACTCCGTCGAAGCTGAATGAGATCTTTGCTGGGTTGAGTAATCTTTGTTGTAGGCTTTTCCCTTTCATCACTTTAAATATATCCTGCCACTCCCTACTTGCTTGCAGAGTTTCTGCTGAAAGATCAGCTGTTAACCGTATGGGGATTCCCTTGTATGCTATTTGTTGCTTTTCCCTTGCTGGTTTTAATATTTTTTCTTTGTGTTTAATTTTTGATAGTTTGATTAATATGTGTCTTGGTGTGTTTCTCCTTGGATTTGTCTTGTATGGGACTCTGCATTTCTTGGACTTGATTGACTATTTCCTTTCCCGCATTAGGGAAGTTTTCAACTATAACCTCTTCAAATATTTTCTCAGTCCCTTTTTTTTCTCTTTTTCTTCTGGAACCCTTATAATTTGAATGTTGGTACTTTTAATGTTGTCCCAGAGGTCTCTGAAACTGTCCTCAATTCTTTTCATTCATTTTTCTTTATTCTGCTCCATGGTAGTTATTTCCACTAATCTATCTTCCAGGTCATTTATCCTTTCTTCTACCTCAGTTATTCTGCTATTGATCCCTTCTAGAGAATTTTTAATTTCACTTACTGTGTTGTTCATCATTGTTTGTTTGCTCTTTAGTTGTTCTAGGTCCTTGTTATACGTTTCTTGTATTTTCTCCATTCTATTTCCAAGATTTTGGATCATCTTTACTATCATTATTCTGAATTCTTTTTCAAGTAAACTGCCTATTTCCTCTTCATTTGTTTGGTCTGGTAGGATTTTACCTTGCTTCTTCATCTGCTGTGTATTTCTCTGTCTTCTCATTTTCCTTGACTTATTGTGCTTGGGGTCTCCTTTTTGCAGGCTGCAGGTTTGTAGTTCCTGTTGCTTTTGGTGTCTGTTCCCAGTGGGTAAGTTTTGTTCAGTGGGTTGTGTAGGTTTCCTTGTGGAGGGGAATGGTGCCCGTGTTCTGGTGGATGAGGCTGCATTTTGTCTTTCTGGTTGGCAGGACCACGTCTGGTGGTATATTTTGGGGTGTCTGTGATCTTATTGTGATTTTTGGCAGCCTCTCTTCTAATGGGTGGGGTTGTGTTCCTGTCTTGCTAGTAGTTTGGCATAAGGTGACCAGCACTGTAGCTTGCTGGTCATTGAGTGGAGTGGGTCTTTGCGTTGAGATTTAAATCTCTGGGAGGAGAGCTTTCACCATTTGATATTATGTGGGCCCAGGAGGTCTCTGGTGGACCAATGTCCTGACATAGGGTCTCCCACCTCAGAGGCTCAGGCCTGACACCTCACCAGAGCACCGAGACCCTGTCAGCCACATGGCTCTGAAGAAAAGGGAGGAAAAAAAGGAAGAAAGAAAGAAGAATATAATAAAATAATGTTATTAAAATAAAAAAAATTATTAAAAATAAAAAAGTAATTAAAAAGGAAAAAAAGAAGAGAGCAACCAAACCAAAATCAAATTCACCAATTACAAGTGCTAAAAACTACACAAAAATACAAACAAACAAACAAAAAAGTGGACAGAGAGAACCCTAGGAAAAATGGTAAAAGCAAAGCTATACATGCAAAATCACACAAAGAAGCATACACATACACACAAAAAGAGAAAAAAGAAAAAATATATATATATATAAAAGGAGAGCAGCCAAATCAATAAATAAATCTACCAATGATAATAAGCTCTAAATACTAAACTAAGATAAACATAAAACCAGAAACAAATTAGATGCAGAAAGCAAACCCCAAGTCTGCAGTTGCTCCCAAAGTCCATCACTTCAATTTTGGGATGATTCGTTGTCTATTCAGGTATTCCACAGATGCAGGGTACATCAAGTTGATCGTGGAGATTTAATCCACTGCTCCTGAGGCTGCTGGGAGAGATTTCCCTTTCTCTTCTTTGTTCGCACAGCTCCTGGGGTTCAGCTTTGGATTTGGCCCCACCTCTGCATGTAGTCGCCTGAGGGCGTCTGTTCTTCGCTCAGACAGGACGGGGTTAAAGGAGCCGCTAATTCGGGGACTCTGGCTCACTCAGGCCGGGGGGAGGGAGGGGTACAGAATGAGGGGCGAGCCTGCGGTGGCAGAGGCCGTTGTGACGTTGCAACAGACTGAGGCACGCCCTGTGTTCTCCTGGGGAAGTTGTCCCTGGATCACAGGACCCTGGCAGTGGTGAGCTTCACAGGCTCCCAGGAGGGGAGGTGTGGATAGTGACCTGTGCTTGCACACAGGCTTCTTGGGGGCTGCAGCAGCAGCCTTAGTGTTTCATGCCCATCTCTTTTGTCTGTGCTGATGGCCGCAGCTTGTGCCCATCTCTGAAGCTCATTTAGGTGGTGCTCTGAATCCCCTCTCCTTGTGCCCCCTGAAACAATGGTCTCTTGCCTCTTAGGCAGTTCCAGACATTTTCCCGGACTCCCTCCCAGCTAGCTGTGGTGCACTAGGATCTTCAGGCTGTGTTCACGCAGCCAACTCAAGTCCTCTCCCTGGGATCTGAACTCCAAAGCCTGAGTCTCAGCTCTCAACCCCCACCCAGCCTGGCAGGTGAGCAGACAAGCCTTTCAGGCTTGTGAGTGCTGGCCGGCACTGATTCTCTGTGCAGGAATCTCTCTGATTCTCTGTGCAGGGATCTCTCATAGGATTCTGTCAAATCCTATGACCTTGGGTCCTCATCTATACTAGCTGATAGCAGAGGACAGAAGGCATGGAGAAGAGGAATGATGTCTTCTCTCTTAAAAACTTAGAAGTGGAATACACCAACATCCTCTCATAATTCACTGGATAAAACTTCCACATGGCCATACCTAACAGCAAAACATGGCTGGGAAATGGAGTCAGCCATGAACCTTAATAGAAAATAGGGAGACTGGATGTTGGTGAACAGCTAGTGATTTCTGCCAAGGGACCAGGTTGGGCCACATAGGAAGTTTTGCATCTTGGTCTGGTCCTTTTGAAAGGAAGAATGACAAATGAGCCCATCCAGAGAAGACTAACAATTCTGGGACTAGGACACTGTCGAAGACACTGTGGCTGAGCTTCCCATTTAGAAGGGATTTGCTAAGAGACTCCAAAGTTTACTAACCCACCTTATTAAAACTTGCTGCTCAAAGCTATGCCTCATCCAAGACAGAGTATCAGAATGTTGATTTCATGGGTTCCTGTCCCTACTCTCTGTGAGTAATCCTGTCCTGATCCAAGTGGTAGAGCTCCTGGCCCTTGACACAATGCTTCTTGTATCTACTGATTGTCCTTATGCTCCATATCAGCTCAGGTTGGCCTATTTAGCAACTAAACCTGATGCAGAATGTCTGTGGGGGGCTGAGCTTAGTTTATAATACTGGGGCAGTTTGGGATCAGAGGCCTTATAACAATGATAATAATATCTTTTTTTTTTTTTTACTGAGCACTTACTATATGCCTGGCACTTGGTAGACATCTAATTTAATACTTAAGATAATCTCATGAGGAAGGTATGTCCTTAGATGAATGGTTGAAGGAATTAGACCATTTAACTTAGAGAAGAGAAAATTTGGGTTTATCTGCCAACTGTTTTTAAATAACTGAAGGACTGTTGTAAGGAAGAGGGATATATTCACTCTTTGTTGTCCTTCAAAACAGAAATGGTACCTCAGACATTGTAAGCCATTGACAGAGTTGGGCTTCATGTAGGGATGAAGTTTCTAGCAGTAAGAGCTGACTGAAGTTGTCCAGGCCAGCTCACCAGGTGGTAATCTCACACCACTCTGAAGAGTAAAGAATCACATTTTGGTCCTTGGAGGGATGGGGTTGGGAAACTCAACCATCCATCCATCCATCCATTCATCCATCCATCCATCCATCCGTTCATCTATCTATCCATACATTTTTGTTTGCATGCTTTCATCAGTTATCCATTGAGGCCCAAGAACTGTGCTGGGTGTTAGTTGGGTATGGTGGTCTTTAAGGACCCTCATCAATGAGATCTCTGACTCTGAGCCTATAAGGTAGCCTTCACATTGGGTCTCCCTATCTCAAGTTTCTCAGCACACCTTCCAGAAAGATCTACTGTAAGCGGTCTTCTTGAAAGCAGCCATAATTTAAGGCTCATCTAAATTAAAAGAAGTCAGTTCTCTTAACTACTGGACGTTATCCACTTGGATGAATTGTGGGAAACAGCAATATAAACAAAATCAAAAAAAGCAAATAGTTTTATTATACAAGACATTACTGGGGACTAAGGATGCCGCTGAGTGGAGGCCTTTAGGGATCTGGTTTAATGAATTCATAAAGTTCTCAGTAGCACATCCAGTGCTTGTGTATAGATAGATGTCCCTGAGGTAGCTGAGCATAAGACATTTTCACAAGCAGGCTTAGATAACTCCAGTCCTGTCCATAGGATTTCCCTCATTTGCGAGACCAGGATTCTACAACAGTTTCTTCTACTTCATGTCCCTAGGCACTTGGGAAAGGCATGCTTCCTCTCTGACCTCAGGGTCCTCATCTGTAGTCTAAGAGGACCGATTAAAAGGACCTCTAGGGACCTTCCCAGCTCCAAGAGTCCATGATTCTATCATTTATATACTCATCCAGCAAATCCTGAAAACTACAGTTTATTCTGTGTCTGGATTATAATTTCTAGCCTAAAGGAGGTCCACAATCACATAAATATATTCTCTCAGAGACGATCCTCTAAGAGGTATGATGTTCATTTTAAGGAAGTGCATTGGAAGTGGCAGGACTTTGGTGGAAGGCTCACTTTGGGAGCCAGGCTACAGCTAGCCATCTGGGTCAGACTCAGTCCCCAGGATGGACTTGCCTCAAGCAACGTCTGTATTTCTCAGCAAATGATGTTACATAGAGAGGAGCAGAAATGGAGGAGGCTCCCAAGAACTTGAAAGAGGTGGCAGAAAAAAGCTGAACGTAACGCATAAGAGCTGAGGCAGGAAGACAGGCTCTGGTTACTTCTCCTCTATAAGGAGCCTCCACTTTGGCTGTACAGCAATCACGCTCTTTTTTCATTTGTGCTTCCAACCAATCCAGTAACTGAAAGGAATTCTAAAGCCTCCTGTCCACCAGAGCATTGCCCTACATGATTCAATTAACCTTTATGGTGGCTTGGGAAGTTTGTGCGATAGGAGAGCCTTGTCTTAATTGGCAGCCTGACACAGACAATAAAGTTTGATCAGCTGAAGAGGGCATCGGGGACATCATTAGCTTCCTCTACCGAAGACTACGTGGTGTGTAAAAGTTGTTTAATTTATGCCGGAGAAGGTAGGAAAGGGGAAACCTGGTTTACATTTCCTGAATTTTTTGCTTATTAAATATTTCATTTCCTTACTGTAAGAGTCAAATGGGCTCAGTATCTTGGTGTCTGTGCATCTTCCCACATAGATTTTAATGCTCTGTAATCCACCAAATGATCATTTTCCTGTTATTAAAACTTTGCATTTCACAAGAGGTATTTTGGTAAAACAAACATAAATAGAGACAGATGGGAGGGTTTTTTCCCAAGAGTTTCAAATGGGAGAAATGGGGTGAGGCAGAGGGGGAATAAGCCTGTGTGCTGGAGAAAGACGGCAGGAAGGTGGCCTTGGTGTTGTTTAACTTTCCCAAGAGTAGGGAGTACGGGAGAGGTGCCCTAGAAGCCAGGGGATGATCACTAGGCCGGTGTCTGGATCCGGTCTCATCATTCAGAAGAATTTTAAATCTTGGCTCTTCCAGGAAGCCTTCCTCGGCCAGGAAGAGAACTGACATTTGCTGAATGGCTTCTGTGTGCTAGGCCAGTCCAGGTTGTTTCCCTGATTCTCACAACCAGCTATAGGAAAGAGGTATTATTATGCTTCTTTTATGGGTAAGGAATCTGAGATAGAGAAAATTTATAAAACTTCTTGAGGGAGCCAGTCAGTAGGTGATAGTGCTTAAATTCCATCTCAACTCTGTCTTTCTCTTGTATCACATTAGAAAGAGGAGTGATGGACTTCTTCAAATTGAACCTGACAAAAAGCTCCCCTCTACTAAATGCATTGCCTTCCCATTTTCCTAGAAGAGACAAAAATGCCTACCAACTTAATTTATGTATTAACTAATGTGCACTTAAGAGAGCTTTGAAATGTGTAATGTGCTAAAAATGAACAATTAATTTTCGCTCATGCAAAGGCATTTAAAATTAAGTAGAGCTAGACCAATGTAGGTATGATTATCACTGCTTTGTTGTAAATTCTTTTGGAATCAACAAACTGTCATTGCGTGTAGAGCAAATGCTCACTCTGAACCAAATGCTCCGCTGAGGACAGTGTGGGGAGAGGGGGAAAGGGTGCTGTGTTTTCCAAGAGAGAAGAAAAGGCATGAAAACATGAAAGTTGAGGGTACATGCACCACATTGGCATCCATTCAGAGACACACAAAACACCCACACATACACACAGAGTCACTCCCTACTTCAGGCACTAGGGATATATGCTAAATCAATAGGTACCATGCCTGCCCTTATGGAGCTTACCAACTTGAGGGGAAGATAGTCCCTGAGTAAGTAATTTCAGGTGTAAAGAAGAGGGCGAAAGCAGGTCAGGAGGGGCTTCCTGGAAGAGGAGGGGCTTGGGAACACCTTCAGTGTCTTAGCCTCTGTGTCCCTGGACAATCACTCAGACTCTTCACTTAACCCTCTAATACCAGGATTGGACTCTGTGCTCTCTAAGGTCTTCTCTTAAGACATTGTGACTATGAATGCTACGGGCTGTCACTGTCCCAGGGCAAAAGGGCAATGAAGCAATGAGGTCCTCCCTCCTGAGGGCCACCATCCTATAGACTTCTTCCCCGGCTTCATCACCCAGCACACTTTCCCAACTGAGCCACTGTTCTGGTACCTTGGACAGCTCCCTCAGCTTTCATTCAACCCCACTGCCATCCCTACACTCTGGGTACCCATCTCCCTTAGCACCTTCCTGGGCCAGGCCTTTGGTGCCCTCTGACATTTGTGCCAACAGGACCTAGGGCATAAGTACTCTCCCCTAATCCTTGACCATTTCAGCTTCAGCCTCTGGAGATGATGCTTTGGTGGAAAATTCCATGAATGACTGGAATGGTGAGAATCTAAAGACATAGAAGGAGAAAAGACAGCATCAGTGTAGGTGCTTGGGTATTTGGGGGTGGATTATAAGAAAGGGATAGATTACAAGAATTTATCTCAAATTTCACTTTCATGTTAGGCCTCTCTCATGGTCCAATAACCTCAGTGGCAGAAATGTAAAGTTTTAGGGGTGATTTGATGGTTAACCAAGAAACTCTCCTCACACTTTGATGAGTGTCTCTCCTAATTCCTTCATTTCCAGGCTCCATTCAGGCTTACTCTCCCCAATTGAAAATGTAGGAATAGTTTTATGAAGCTGTAATTCAACAGAAATGGTGATGGTGATAGCATTGATAATAACAGAGGAGAGGCTCATTTATAGAGCTTCTCATTTTCCATTTTTGCCTTTGTTCAGTCTCAGATGAACATCAGCTAATCAATCCTCCTGGCATCTCTGTGAGGTATGTAAGAATTAGAATTTCTTTTCAAGAAATACCTAATTCATTAATAACCAAGGAGGTAGGTGATAAGCTGTTGTCACTGGCCTATCCCTCCCAAAGTCACTGTTAGTGGATCCCCTCCAGTATTAATAGTGGAGCCTGGTTTCTGTGGTCCTCTGGGCTAAGACTGGCACATAGCGGGCACTTAATAAATTTGCTGGTGGATCAACTAAAACACTGACTGACTAAATAAATGAGTGAGTGAGTGAGGGGCCTGAGAGGTTTGTCAGATGCAGCCCACTTGGGGCCTTTGAATACCTGTGTTCTGGATACTTCTAATTCATATGGTTTATTGTAGAGGTGCTATACAACATCTCTTCTAGTCAATCACAGAGTCTTAAATTCTTCCATTTGCATTAATCCTCACCTTTGCTTGAGTAAGCAGGTCTCTGGGAAGGGGGCAATAGAAACAATATAATGATAAGAGTGAGTTGTACCCTGAGTTCTGTCTAATCCTACATTTCTCACCTCTGCCTGCCCAAGGCTGAATGATTCTCTATAGCAACTCTAAAAAAGCCAAAATGGTCTCTGTGTCTCCAGTTTCTTCTCTTACAGTCTATAGCCACCTCCTTGCTGAATCCAGTTCAGTTCTGTTCACACAGCTGTCCTGACCAGCAAGCAAGCTGGAAAACAAAAGGGCTCTTCTGGACTCTTGGAGCTGCTCCTGACTGCTCCACCTGCATAGACTTTGGCATCAGCAGGCTAGGCTCTCATCAAGGATTAGCCCTTATTAGCTTTGAGGCCTTGAATATGTCGCTCAGTCTTGCTGGCGTCAGTTTTCCTATCCATGAAGTGGGAATAATACCTACATTGTGATGTTGTTTGAATCAACAACAGATGTGTAGTTGGGGTCCCTTTGTTTCTGACAAACCCTTAAAAAGAAAAACAAAACAGGAACACGGGGTCTGGAAGGGAATAATAGATGAAATACTAGATCCTCAGGAGCATTGAAAATATCCAAAGTCTTTCCTATCCAAGGTCTTTCCTAACCGGAAGTGCACTTTGTTCTGGACTGCCTCACCTTTACTCTGCTCCATTGAGCCTCATCTGTACATTGTCCCCTTCCCTTAAGGACCTGCTCATCTTTCTAGTAAATTAACTAGTCCTGAACTAAGGAATTAATGGCTATATAGAAGGTAAAATAGAGCTCTTCCAAGTAACCATTAACATTAAACACTGATTTTCCATATGGTCAATTTTGGTGGGTTTTTTTTTTTTAGGTTATTTTTTATTATTTATTTATTTATTTACTTATTTATTTTTGACTGCATTGAGTCTTCATTGCTGCGCGTGGGCTTTTTCTAGTTGTGGCGAGCAGGGGCTACTCTTCGTTGTGGTGCGCGGGCCTCTCATTCCGTTGGCTTCTCTTGCTGTGGGAGCATGGGCTCTAGGTGCACAGGCTGAAGTAGTTGTGGCATGCGGGCTCAGCAGTTGTGGCTCGTGGGTTTGAGAGCGCAGGCCCAGTAATTGTGGTGCACAGGCTTACTTGTTCTGCGGCATGTGGGATCTTCCTGGATCAGGGCTCAAACCCGTGTCCCCTGCATTGGCAGGCGGATTCTTAACCACTGCGCCACTGGGGAAGCCCCTCTTTAGGTTATTTTTGTTTTTGCTTTTTCATTTGGTACATTTCCATAATGTTAGATGTTAGTCTTTTCCCACGTGTTATTTAAAATTTTATTTATTTTTACTTTGCATAAAGTAAAATTTATTCTTTTTGATATATAGTTTTATGGGTTTTTACAAATGCCATGGTTAGGTGACATCATACCTCCAAAAATTCCCTTTGGAGTCAACCCCTCCCCACCTGGCAGCCACTGATCTTCTCTGTCTCTATACATTTGTTTTCTCCAGCTTTCCAGGTGTCCCATGAGTTTCAGATGGGAAGTGGGTTCAAAGATTTTTTTTTTTTGCGGTACGCGGGCCTCTCACTGTTGTGGCCTCTCCCGCTGCGGAGCACAGGCTCCAGACGCGCAGCTTCAGCGGCCATGGCTCATGGGCCCAGCCGCTCCACGGCATGTGGGATCTTCCCGGACCAGGGCACAAACCCACGTCTCCTGCATCCTCAGGCGGACTCTCAACCACTGCGCCACCAAGGAAACCCGAAAGATTTTTTTAAGAATTGGTCTACAGATGCAAAGTTGATGACTGCTACTTTTGCTATTAATATTGCAAGAAATTGGATATTGTCTCCTAATAGTTTGGGCCATGTTAACAATTATATGGCAGGGAGAAACCATTTAGCTGGCAGGTCATGTGATCTGTTATTACTGGTGACAATAATCAATTAAACACATGGTGTACCTGAGGTGGGATTTTATTGTGGTGGGATTTTATTGTGATGGAATTTAAGGGTGTTATCGGGCATTGAATAGGCCCTTCCTGTAGAACCAGTTGGGGGAACAAAAGTGCCACAGAAACCTCAGAGACTAAGTAATACCTCTCAGTCAGTGATGGGGTTTTCAATAACTGACATAATGTTTCTGATTATTGTTTTATAATACTTTGCACGCTCCCCCCATTACCATTCCATTTTATGACAATGTTAATATACAGATGTTACGTTAATCTGTTTTTTAATTTATCTCAGCTATCCCACATGTACATTTTCAAGTGATTCATTTATTTAGTAGCACCTCATTTATTTTAAAAGTTGGTTTTTTTTGTTTCTTAATTTTATCACTGTGAAAGCACTAATGACATTTACACAGGGCTTCACTTTCATTTCTTGCTTCACCGAGAGTCGAGGAATATTCGCTGCTCTTCTCAGGGCCAAGATCACATCCCCTCTGTTGGTGAGCCGCTGTCCTGCAGTAACCACGTTCTGGGATGGGTCTCTCCTCCAGCCTTTCCTTCCTGTGGGAAATGTGAACGAGCCCAGGTCTGGCTCAGTGTTGGAGAGCCACCTCCTCAGTCCCCATCACACATCTTCCTGGTAACACCGACTCTGTCTTTTAGCCCATTTCTACCTCTGAGAATGTTGAACAATGAAGTTGGATTTACACTGGAGTAAATCCCAGGGCCTGGGATCAGAGTGTTTGGGGCGTGTCTCCTCCCAAGGAGTCTTAGAGATGCCTCCGTTTCAGACAGTGTCACTTCTGACTCTGATCCTGTCCTCAGCTACACGGTGACATTCTCCATAGGAGCTGGACATCTCCTCCCATAGCGCTGACCAGCTCAAGCCCATCTGTTCAAACATGAAGTCATCCTCTTTCTCCCGAGCTGGTTTCTCCTGAGATGCTCAGTCCTCCTCAAGGCCCTGCACATTCCCCCGATCCTACATGCCGTCAGATCCCATGTCCTGCGTATCCTTCCTGCTCAACCTCTTGGCTCTCTCGCTTCCAAGCCCACTTCTCCTGCCTGAGCCTCAGGGCTCACCCTCCCCTGCAGCACTGCACCAGCACCTCTTGCCTCCAGCCTTGCACCTTCTCACGCCCCTCCAGGCCAGGGTGGTTTTTTTTTTTTTTTGCGGTATGCGGGCCTCTCACTGCTGTGGCCTCTCCCGTTGCGGAGCACAGGCTCCGCTCCAGTCGCACAGACTCAGCGTCCACAGCCCACGGGCCCAGCCGCTCCACGACATGTGGCATCCTCCCAGACCGGGGCACGAACCCGCATCCCCTGCATCGGCAGGCGGACTCTCAACCACTGCGCCACCAGGGAAGCCACAGGGTGGAGTTTTGATGGGACATAGCTCTCTCTCTCTTGCTTGAAAGCCTTCAAGACCCATTCTTCTCATAGGAAAATATAAAATTCCTTAATCACATATTTCAGCCCCCTAAGCACACTGGCGGCATCCTCTTACCTCTCTAGCTTCATCTCTTGTCAGGATTGGCTCACAGGTCTCACAAGCAAAAAAGTTGGTGACTTAAGACAGTACGGTTTATTTGTTGTTCAGGTCACAAGGGTCAGCAGATGGTGGTGTTGGGAGGGGACATTTCTTTCCTCGGCACAACAGTCCCTCTGGGACTCTGCTCCCTCCACCTTGTGGATTCTTACCCCTCTAGGTCATCTGTCACCTCTCTTCTGCCTCCTGAAGAGGAAAGAGAGCGTGAATCATAGGGCAGGGATGGGGGCAGGGGCAGGGGAGGGCTGGAGGGAGTGCTCTAATGGGTCAATCCTAGAAGTTTCACCTTACGCTTTCTGCCACATTCCACTGGTCGGGACCAGTCACCTGGCCACCACCCCTAACTGCACTGGAGACTAGAACACGTGGCCCAGGCTGGGATGACCGGGAGAAGATGGATGTTGACGAACACCAGGCTTCGCTTCCCGCTGCTTCTTCACGCAGACTGCTCAGCTGCTGTCTGCCAATTGCATCTGGAGCTTTTCTGCTGCTAAGAAATGTATGTGGTTGACTGACAGAGATGGAACAGACCCCCTGGAGGCAGCAGAGTGAAATGTGATGTGGAGAGCAGGCCTGGGGCAGACCCCCGCCCTGGCAAGACCAGGCGGGCTGCAGGTGTGGGATGCTTGGGCCTATTTCCTCCTGTCTCATTTCTAGTTTGCCCTGACCAATTCCCCCATGTGGAAGGAATGTCCCAGAGGAGGGATGGCCTCCTGTGTGAAGCAAAGAAGAGCCCATGGGAAAGGCAGGGACATCTATAAGGACAACAAAGTGCTAAGTGCATTGAGCACAGGGCTTGATAAATACCGATAGACTGATTGGCATTAGGAATCCCGAGCTTATAATAACTAAATGGTGAGGCCCAAACCAGAAACTGCTCTATAAGCCTGGACTGGGTTGTAACAATTCCGAGTGAAAAATACCACTTTGGTGTGCTTGCCTCACTCCCATTTTGGCTTCAAAAGCCTCTATAACGCTGTGTTTCTCTAATTACCTGAGCACTGATCTTACTTTGTCGTCACTTATTTATTTTTTTTGAACATCTTTATTGGAGTATAATTGCTTTACAATGGTGTGTTAGTTTCTGCTTTATAACAAAGTGAATCAGCTATACATACACACATGTTCCCATATCTCTTCCCTCTTGCGTCTCCCTCCCACCCTCCCTATCCCACCCCTCTAGGTGGTTACAAACCACCGAGCTGATCTCCCTGTGCTATGCGGCTGCTTCCCACTAGCTATCTATTTCATGTTTGGTAGTGTATATATCTCCATGCTACTCTCTCACTTCGTCCCAGCTTACCCTTCCCCCTCCCTGTGTCCTCAAGTCCATTCTCTACATCTGTGTCTTTATTCCTGTCCTGCCCCCTAGGTTCAGCAGAACCACTTTTTTTCTTAGATTCCACATATATGCGTTAGCATACGGTAATTGTTTTTCTCTTTCTGACTTACTTCACTCTGTATGACAGACTCTGTGTCCATCCACCTCACTACAAATAACTCAATTTCGTTCTTTTTATGGCTGAGTAATATTCCATTGTATATATGTGCCACATCTTCTTTATCCATTTATCTGTCAATGGACACTTAGGTTGCTTCCATGTCCTGGCTATTGTAAATAGAGCTGCAATGAACATTGTGATCCATGACTCTTTTTGAATTATGGTTTTCTCAGGGTATATGCCCAGTAGTGGGATTGCTGGGTCCTATGGTAGTTCTATTTTTAGTTTTTTAAGGAACCTCCATACTGTTCTCCATAGTGACTGTATCAATTTACATTCCCACCAGCAGTGCAAGAGGGTTCCGTTTTCTCCACACCCTCTCCAGCATTTATTGTTTGTAGATTTTTTGATGAGGGCCATGCTGACCGGTGCGAGATGAGATTTTGATTTGCATTTGTTAATTCAGCTGCTCGAAGACAAACATCTTCATGGCATGCACTGCTTTCTTTCCAGGTAGCTTGTCTGCCCCAGCCCTTCTGGCCTTCATTTCCCTGTTGGCCTAACAAAAGAGGAAAGATAGGTCATGAAAACGCATCTGCAGGAGCATTTCCTCTGCTCAGAAAAATGTTATTTTGTCAGCTAGGTGACTCCATCCAACTTCCTCCTCTAAACCTTTCTTCCCTGTGATAAAATAAAATTCATATTTTATGGCAAGATGAGAAAAAATTGAAACATAAAAGTTTTCTTTGCCCCTTTGGGCCTCCTTCCTCCTCTTTCGTGTGTGTTGTGCATCTGCTTTAACCAGACCTCCTTAGGAGATAACCTTCCTTCTTAATCTCATTCAGGGTCAAACTCCTTAGCAGACAACCTTCCTTCTTAATCTCAACAAGGGTCAAACTCCTTAGCAGATAACCTTCCTTCTTAATCTTGTAAGGGGCCTCGATGACCCATGACCCACTACTTGCTTTGTTCGTGTAGACCCGGATTGTGTAAACTGTCAATAAAGCATCATTTAATGTACAGCCCTCTGTCTCAAAATCTTATATAACTGCGCTTTGACCTCTAACGGGCGGAACGGTCCTCAGAACTTTCTGAATGACTGCTTCCCGGGTTATAATCCTCAGTTTGGTTTGAATAAAATTCTCCATTTCTTTCTTAGACGGACTGATTAATTTTTTCATCAACACTTGTTTAACAATGTCTAAGCCACATGGCTTGCCCTGACTCATATACATATGTAGCCTAAGAAGCCCAGGGTCCTTCCCCTTGTCACACGGGAGGTATGGGGCAGTAGACCCATATGGGGCATGTGATGTCACTGATAATCCTGGTATGTCTCCCTGGAGTTTGTCGGTATTAGCGTTTTCCTTTTGCCGTCTTCCCTCAAAACCCCCATCCATTTCCTACTCTCGCGTGTCCTGGTGCGCTGTGCTTTGCAAAGAGTATTGCCAAGTTTCCAGTTGGGTTTGGCCAATGGGAAGCATCAGCAGGAGGTCGGGAGTGGGAGGAGAGAGGCTGGGGTATTTCCTCTCCTGCTCTCTATGCGCGTGGCGTGATGTTCTGGCAGGGGCTTCAGGCCTCTATAACCACAGCCATATGGGAAGTGCCCCTCTCACAGCAGTCCCTGCCTCACTAGGCTCCAGTTAAACTATTTCTGCCACTTGCCCCTGAAGACCTAAGGCAGATAATGGTTTCTTGATATTGCTGGTCTTTTGTTGCCTTGACATTCCTTGGTGATTGCTTTAACCCTGGTCATATGTAAATAGTCTCTTCATTAAATTATCTTCAAAATCCCAGCTGAACGGCTCCTCTGTTTACTGTCTAGAGCCTGATGGAGACAGTGGGAAGATATATGGCGGTGGAAGTGGGGCGTAAAGTCATTTAAGTCAGTGTTTCAAACGCTGTCTCAGATTGGTTCCCTGAGAACAGACTCTGTAAAAGAAGAGTTTGGGGGAAGTGCTCTCAGGAAGTACCCCTGTAAGGAGGTAAGGAAGGCAGAACTGGGGAGAGGGAACTTTTGACCTGCCATGTGATTGCAACTGAGCTCTCAGCTGATTCCGAGGCGGAGCTATAGTGTTGGGGTGGTCCTTGAAAGTTGTTTCAGGTTAAGGCAAAGGGGGCTGGGCCCTGTAGCACAGGCTGAGCCCTGGGAAGGGATATAAGATTGGGCAGTGCAGCTTCCTGCTGCTAGGCAAGGCCAGTGCCCAGTGAGGGGCACAGCTGTGAACCCTCAGCACTGATGGACCCAGCAGCTAGGCTATGGGTATGAAGGTCCTGAAAGAGAGTTCTGGGTGGAGTACCCAATATCCATTAGAGTCCACACCTTGTGTCTCTCAGATGCACTTGTTTCTTATAGTAAGTTTATCCTATCTGGTCTTGTTTCCAGGAGAAACGTAGAAGATTTATGGGACAAAGTGGGACACACTGAAGCTGGTCTCAAGGTTACAGCTATGTCCATCATCTCTCACGTACACTAGTTTCACCTCGTTTCTCCTTACCCTCATCTAGCACCTCTGCTCATCTAGGAGGCTTACCTGGTGGGTCACCCAGATCTTCATCCCTGAGAGATTTGAGTCCTTGGTCATCAGCCCTTCTCACACCATGGAGTGAGGCACTTGCCCATTTCCCATCAAAGTTGAGTAGAGGGATATTAAGAGATGCCCCAGTGGATCATCTGGTTGCCATATGTATTCTTCCCTGTCTCTAATGTACAACAGCAGCCCTACCTCATCTGGATGGTTAGAATCACTCATTCCAGGATCATGAATCCTTTTCTTCTTTTTTGGTCCTTTGGCATGTGGAACCCAAAGTGCCCATGTGGCAGCCTCAGCTTAAAATTCAACGGAACACTTACTGTGTCCTCTGGTGGAAATATTCTTCTCGAGGAACCAGCACCTCTAGGCTCACAGAGCTTGAAGTTGGGGGGACAGGAAGCATGACCTCCCCAAATGAGTCTCTGGAAGTGATGGTAAGCAGAGCAACTCCTGCTTCCACCTCTTAATTCTTAGATTCATGTGTTCTATCTAGGGGGTCACAGAGCCACGTAATACTTTTTGATTTAGGATATAGTTTTGGCTATAGTTTTTGACTTAGGATATATACCTCCTGGGGATGGCACCCCATTCTTGCAGGATATCACCCCCGTGCTGGTATAGAGCTTCATCTCCAAGAGGCCATTCCATCAGTCTCTCAGACCAAAGGCTTTGGGGTGATGCAGTATCTGACAGTATCAGTGGATCCCATGGGCAAGTGCTTATGGATGTACTTCCATTGCTGTAAAATGGGTTTTTTGTGGGTTTTTTTTGCGGTACGCGGGCCTCTCACTGCTGTGGCCTCTCCCGTTGCGGAGCACAGGCTCCGGACGCACAGGCTGAGCGGCTATGGCTCACGGGCCCAGCCGCTCCGCGGTACGTGAGATCTTCCCGGACCGGGGCACGAACCTGCACCCCCTGCATCGGCAGGCGGACTCTCAACCACTGCGCCACCAGGGAAGCCCTAAAATGGGTCTTTTGGTCAGAGGCAGACTAATATGGGGTCTTGGATTTGTGGATCAAGCCTTTGAATAGTGGTACCGGCCAAGGTCCTGTGGGCAGGAAATGTGTCAGGCCCAGTCGAGATTAATCTCCGTCCCTTCCAGGGTGAAGGAGGCCTAAGGTGGTAACTCCCCACTAAGTGTCTGGTTGGTGTCCTCGGTATATGACACGTATCGGGAACATGGCTTTGCCCACTCTTGCTAGCCTGTAGGACAGTCAACAGAGACAGTGGTGACGTCAGCCCATTCACGAGTCCGTTATGCACGGGGGTGAGCAGTGGGTAGTGGTGGCAGAGACTGGCTGTTGTCAACTGGCAGAATAACTCTGCGTTTGGCTGTGTAAGGGTTGATTCTCCTTCCGATAGGGATGGAAAGAAGACGGCTGCTAGATCAGTGGCTGCACGTCACCCGCCAGAGGCCAAGTTAAACAGTCAACAACGATAACTGGAGTTCTTACCTGGTAAAGTTTGTGACAGTTTACTGTCATGGCCGGGACCCATGGGCTTTTGTAGGGCAGACTGGGAGATTAAATGGATGTGAGACCCCTACATTTTTTGTCTTTGAGGGTGGCACTAACCTCTACCATATTCATGAGCATACTGTTATGAGCTAAGCTGTATCCCCCTCCTCCCTGAAAAAAAAAAAAACATGTTGAAACCCCGAGCCCCAAGCAGCTGTGAATGTGACCTTATATGGAGACAGGGTCTTTGAAGATCATTAGATTAAGATGAGGACATTAAGATGGACCCTAATGCTATATAACTGTTGTCCTTATAAAGGCAAGAAATTTGGACCTAGAGGAAGACAGAGGTAGAGAGGAGATGATGTGAAGACACAGGGAGAAAGTGTGAAGTGACTCATGAAGACTGGAGTTATGCTGCCCCAAGTCAGGGACCTAAGAAGCTAGGAAAGAGGCCCGGGACAGATCCTCCCTAGAGGCTTCAGAGGGAGCACGGCCCTGCCAATATGTTCATTTCAGAGTTCTGGCCTCCTGAACTGTAAGACAATGAATTTTGTTGTTGTAAACCACCTAGTTTCTGGTACTTTGTTATGGCAGCTTTAGCAAATGAATATACACACTCACTTATTTGAGTTGTTTGACCCCTTCCTCTACCATCTGACATGGAAATTCTAGCATTACTAGCTTACTGTGGGCCATCACTTTTTCTAAGCTTCAAGAATCATCCTGGCAGCATGTAAGTGCTGTCTTCTGGGGTTTTGCTTGGATGTTAACTCCTGGATAACAAATGCGAGATTAACCCCCTATAGATAAACCCTCCCTTATCCAACTCTGTGCTCCACTGCCCACTCCCATCCTTGCCATCACTCCAGGGCCCAGTACTTTCCCGGGTCCTGATGGTATTTATTAGCTAGATCATCTATCTCCTGCCTTCGAAGGTCCTGTATATCCTCAGTCTGGTTGCGTTAGGATGTGGCCCTTGTGATTGGTCTGGTTGCAGGAGGGGAGGAGAGGGGCGGGGGTAGATCTAATGAGGACAAACATTGTCTTGCGGGGCACCTGCCTCATTTGAAACTTCAGCCTGAGCGTGCGGGAAACCACTATCTCTTAGATCTTCTAAAACAGGGGAGTAAGACACAGCTGCAGGCCCTGCAGTTCCAGCGGAATCTAAGAGTTCAAGGTCTTAGTGGCACCTACCCAGATGACCCTGTTCCAAGTCTCAGGGTCACTTCTTACAGTCTGGGGCCCTGACCAGATAGTAGACCCGCTGGGCTGAACGTTCAACCTTCTCTGAAGCTCTCCTACTCTTACAATTCAGGGCTACGCCTGCACCTCTGCTCTGGCTGCAGGAGCTCATAGACTCCTTAATGCTGCCAAGGCCCTGTGGTCTTCACACCTGGCTTAGGACTGGTCATCAGTCAGCCTGACCCTGTCACTATTTCTCTTCAACAGACCAGTTGTACTCAGCGACAGCCACTCTATTCTGTAGTGTAGTAAAAGTAACTACTTTTACTCATCCCTCTCCAGCATCAGATATTACACTGGCCTGTCTATCCTCTTCCACTGGGATCCTGTACCAGTTCACCACTGATACACGTCTCAGCAATTGCCCTGCTGCAGTGTGCCTGGAGCTATCTGTACTCCACCGACCAGCAGTGGTGGGGTCCTCACTAGCCAGCAATGCATCCAGCTCAAAATCCTCATCTTGGAGTCTGACTTTGAGGATTACAGCTGTTGCACCTGTCTTGGGATGGGTTCCCTGGAACCAGACTGAAATGGGGAGTGACATGCAGATGTCTGATTGGGGGATGCTCTTGGGAGAAGTGAGGAAGGAAGGTTCAACCAGAGGGAGAGGCTGGCCTTCAATGTGGTGGCAGAGAAGGAAGATGTCAGCTGATCCCATGGAAATGGCCTTTCAGAGTTGTCCCAAGTTGAGGCAAAGGCGCTGGGTTTTTTATTTCCCATCAGCCAGTCATTAGCGATGGATCATTCCTTGAGAGTGGGTATAACCTTGGGCATGGCAGGTCCCTGCAGCCTAGGTCAATGCCCAGTGAGCCACACAGCTGTGAGCTGTCAATAGCTGATATTCCTGACAGCTGGACAGTGAATAAGTCAAGTCTTGTAAAGGCGATCTAGGGGCAGCATCAATGTGTCCACTACAAACACTATTTCATATTAAAACACACACGGATTTATGATGAAGTAGAGTCCAACATTTGCAGGAAATTTTAAGATAAAACATGAGACTTCACAGACATTTCCCACCTATTGTGTCCTCCCTACGGAAGCCTGCAGACAGGCTCAGCCTTCCCCACCACTGACACAAGGGGCACTTTGGTGAAATGTGTGAAGAGGGCTGCCCTAAGGAAACCTGCTTCCTAGAAGGGCTCGGAGACACCACTGACACCTCCAAGTAAACGTGGGGCCTTGGGGCTCCTCTCCCTGGAGAGTTGTAACTTAAGACTCATTTCCTAGATTGGAAAGAGAGACAGTGCTCCCTGACAAAGGGATTCCAAGCATCATTAAGCAGGTGTGTGAGGGTCGTAGAGGGATGGAGGGGGTCAAGTGCCCTCCCAGTGCCTCTGAGATCATGCCATCTGCACCACCCGAGCAGAACGCTGCTCTAGCAGACAGAGAAGTGTTAAAAGAGGCCCAGGCTACGTTCAGGGTTTGAAGCTCTGGGTGTATTAAAAAATGAAGGCAGGCTAAAACAAGGTTACAAAACTGTTTACATGTAACAAATTATCCCTTTAATACACACACTTACTTACACGTTACTGTGCCTTTGTATACATATGAGCATGTTTGGAATCTCATGGAAAGCCTGCATTTGGTTTGTGTGAGATACAAGGTCTGGATCAGGCCAAGTCCTATCCGTACACAAGGAAGGCACAGTCCAAGTCAGTGGCTTCTAACTCCAAATGGGACACCTGAAAGTCCCATTTAAACACCCCCAGTTCTAGAATTGCTGGCTTCTTCCTGTACATCTGTCCAACTCTTCCTGTTTCATCACCTCCCCCGCGCACCCGCCCACCCAGACAAAAGCTTTGCCCTGTATATTTATATTAGGGCATGCTGAACACAGGCCCCATACCCTCAGAGAAACAAAAGCCAGAGGGCCATTTGGTACTGTCTTGATCTCACTCGCACTGATATCTTCCAAATGTATTTGCTATTTGCTCTCCTGTCGCTGCATCCCCCTGCTGTTCCCAATTGTCCATTGCCTATTAGGAGCAGTTCTAGCCAAGGTATTTTTTCCCCTATTTATTTGTTCCCTTTTCCCTGGGAACTTCACTATGCATGAGTAATTGGCCTCTGCTGCTGCTTTTGTTTGACATTTTGCATTCGTTAAAAACCAGTCATCTGCATGTTTTATAAACCCGTAGGGGTCTCCCTCCCCTTGATCAATGCTGGAAGTACTCATTAACATCTGGGGAAGTTATGGCCCCAGATAGGGGGGATATGCGACCTACCGAGTATGGTTTTAGGGAATTTGTCTAAAAAAAAAAACCCACCATACCAAAGCACTTTATATTCATCGCCAGGGTTGCTCACTAATAGAAATGAGCCTGCGTGCCTTTGGTGCCTCTGTGTATTCCCTTTCCCCAGCATGGAATGCATTTTCCCTTCCACTTTGTTTGTCTAAGGCGACTTCTCTGGGAAGCCCTTTCTGGGCACCTCAGCGGAACCTGATTCCTCCTTTCTTTGAAAACCACGTAACCAACATGCACTGGGCACCTCCTACGTGCCAAGTACAATGCTAGGCATTTCTAGGATTTAATATAAATAAGAAAAGTCCTCTGCCCTTGGGTGCTAATGAGGAAAGCAGACACACAAACCCATTATTAGAACTAAATGTAGTGAGAATTTGGGTGACATTGTGCAGAAGATGGGAGGCAAAAAAACAAAAAACAAAAAACAAAAAGGAAGATGGGAGGCAGGAGAGGAGAGAGGGCCGACCTCTGCACTCGCTGACAGGGAAGGGTTCAAAGAGGAAGTGGTCATGCATGTCGTGAAGGACTTGTGGTCATTCTGAAGGAGTTCAAAATCTGCTCTGCTGGTCACGGTTTCTCATTTCTCTGATGTGGACCAACCACGTCAGAATCACATCACACGAGACGGTTGTTAAAATGCAGCTTCCTGAGAGACACCCCAGACCCGCTGGCTCACAGGGTCTGCATTCTCTCCAGGATAATGGGTTATTTGAATACCCCCCCAAAGTTTGGAACATGCAGCTGTGGCAGATGGGGGCCACTGAGGGGTTTGATTTGACTTTTCATTGTTATGTGTTAACCTTTAATATGTAATACATGCACGTGGTAAGTCTCTCTCAACCCCATTTCCCCTGCCCACCAATCCTCCATCCTCCTCCCACCCCAGAAGTAACCATTGTTACTAGTTTCTTAGGAGTCTTTCCAGGTGGTCATTGTGGCCAGTCACTTGCCTGCTTGGTCTCGGATTCACCCCCTGCCCTCTTCTGCTTTTCCCAGGCTGCTTTGGCCACTGCCTTTTGTGAAGTTTGGTCAATAGGAGGCATTGGAAAATGACTGAAAGGTAGGAGGAGATACTCAGGGAATCTGGTTCCCCTATAGCTCCTCCACCTCGGAGCAGGATCCCTGGCACTCTGTGCCTCTGTGGTACCAGCTTCCATTGGGCAAGCCATTGTCCCAGCCCTGGCTTCTTAAGAATCTCATGTCCTTCTGTTCCTCTAGCTCCAATGTCCTTGATCTCCAGTTCACCTGTTTGTTCTTACAGCTCATTCAACTCATTTGAAATGACTTTCCTCTATTATATCTCCTCTATTGAACTGTCTGGCCTGGGAAGCTTTCCTGAATGACTTCTACCTTTGGTTTGGGTTTTGGGTTTTTTTCCCACTTAAAAAATATATCTAGTGGATGGGCGCTAAGTTGCGTTCAACCCACCCTTTCTCTGAGCACAACCAGAAAAGTCAAAGAAGATAAATTTTTTTAAATAACAAAAAACAAAGATAAAATAACAAAAAGCAAAAAACTTCTTTGAAGGTATTAAAGTGTTTTTAAGGTCCAGAGCCAAGGTTTAGGGGAGAAGGGAAGATCAGGGAGATAAGACCATAAGTCCAGGACATGAAGCCAGTTTCTCCCTCAAGTCTAATGAATCTTTCTAAGATAGCAACTCAGAGTCCAAGAAGCTGAGCAGAGGTTTCAATAGACTCATAGGGCTATAAAATAAAAATGAAAGTTCAGAGCCCATCAAGAAAGAGGGGCCTAACTAACTCAAAGCCTAGCCTAACTAGGCTTTGAGTTAGGACCCCAAAAGGCTAAACCTTAGGAGTAAGGGTGAATCACCAATAGACCAGTTCTTACAGAAACTGAGGGACAACTTTGAGTTATCTCACTTGCTAATTAGAATTAGGTTTATTTGGGATTGCTACGCTTCTTGCCTAGCAGCTCTGCAAAAGTAAGTCCTCTCTGGAAGAAGACAACGTCATCTAGAGGATCCATGTTTCTCCATAATTTTCCTATACAAATCTCACACTCATCAAACATAACCACGTATATAAGATGACAAGACATAATTGAGAAACCAAGGTGAACCACAGACACTAGAAATAGACCCAGGAAGTACAATGACCAGACTTGAACTTTAAAATCACTATGAGTAATGGGTTCAAAGAATTAAAAGATCAATGATTTTAATAGAGAACTAAAGGACTAAATGGAAATTCTAAAACTGGGAAAAAAAACCCATGTTAATGAAAATTAAGAATTCAATAAATTATACATACTGACTGAAGAGAAATTTTAGTAACCTGGAAAATACAGTAAATGTAAATATCCTATTAAAGCACAAAGAGAAAAAAAATCGCAGAAATATATATACATACATATATATATATATATATCCTCATAATGGATGAATTATTTAACTCTAATTTGCCCCAGTTTCCTCACCTGTAAAGTGATAATAATAATAATAGTAACAATTATATTATATGGTTGTTGTAAGGATTACCTGAGTTAAACATATAAATATATTATAAATATAAAACTATATATAAATATATGAAGTTTCTAGAATAGCCCCTGACATATAGTAGATGCTACATATTTCTTTTATTGCTATTATTATATCTTAAAGATATAATAATACTGCATACTAAGAATGCAGCATGGCTTCATTCTTTTTTCCTGCTTCATTCTCTTAGTAGCTGTGTAGCATTCTATACCATGTGCATACCGTGATTTATTTAAGCAATTCCCTGTTGGAGACATTCAGGATATTCTTATACATAGTTTTGTGTTTATGTACATATGTAACTTTATTGGAGCTTATAGAATCATCTTATAGATGTATAATTTCAAAGAACACGTGCATTTTAAAAATTGACAGACATTTACAGTTTTCAGAATGATAGTACTCTCTCACCAGTAGAGTTTGAGAGTGGCTGTTTCCTCACACTTATCAATGCAGTGTATTATTGAACTTTTTGATGTGACCAAACTGATGGTGTCTAACTTTAGGCATACTGACATTTCTGAAATTGTGAATTTGAGCTTCTTTTCATATGTTTAAAAGCCATCTATATTTTATTTTCTGTTCATGTTCTCTTGCCAAGTTTTGTATTGGATAGCTAGGTTTTTCTCTTAGTGATTTGTAGACATCATTTACATAGTTAGGCTATCAGCACCTTGTCATTTATATTGCAAATATTTTTTCCTTAATTTGTTGTTTGTCTTTTGACTTTGTTTATGGCTTTTTTTCCCAAGCAGAAAATTTTAATTTTACGTATTCAAATTTATCATTCTTTTCTTTTATGGATTGCCTGTTTTACGTCCTATTTAGAAAGACCTTCCTCACTTGTATATTTTAATTTTTCTCCCTGTGTTCTATTGAGTGATTTCAAGTTGAGTCACGTTAAGACTGGATTAAAGTTAGAAAAAATCATCCTCTGTTATTTAAAGAACATATGGGAGGGGAACAAAGCTAGAGGCAAGTGGCTCAGTTCAAAGGCTTTTTTACTAATTCAAATGAGGAATGAAAAAAGCTTGAGCTTAAAGCAGAAGCGGGGTGGGGGGCGGGTACTTCCTTGGTGGTCCAGTGGCTAAGAATCCACCTGCCAATGCAGGGGATGTGGATTTGAGCCCTGGTCCGGGAAGATCCCACATGCCACGGAGCTACTAAGCCCGTGTGCCACAACTACTGAAGCCTGCATGCCTAGAGCCCGTGCTTTGCGACAAGAGAAGCCACCTCAATGAGAAGCCCGCACACCGCAATGAAGAGTAGCCCCCACTCACCGCAACTAGGGAAATTCCACGCACAGCAACGAAGCCCAATGCTGCCAAAAATAAATAAATAAATAATTTTAAAAATAAATAAATTTAAAAAGAAAGCAGAAGGGGGAACAGACTCAAGATATGTTTCAAAGAGAAAATTAAAAGAACTTGAAGATCCTTGGATGTGAAGAGTAAGAGGTAAGGAGGCATCTACGTCATAGCTAGGCTTCTGGCTTGGGCCAGATTGACCACTCCTTGGGTGCTTATGTTACGACATTTCTCCTGACGTATTGACTTATGTGTCCTGTCTTCGCAGTGATGCCCAGCACCTCTCAAGGGCAGGAACACCTTTGGTTCCCTGTAGAATCTAGGCTGGTGCACACACAGAAGTGGGACCTGTAAAACGTTAGTGAATTAGCTTCACAATGGTATCTTCAGAGGAGGAGACCATACGTGCCCTTACTTATGATGAACTGGTGAGTGATGATAGGGTTACCCGTGTTCTTGCATTGGTGGGAATGCTTTCGCTTTCTTAGTCAATCTTTACAGTGCCCTCGTGAAGTGGGCAGGAGGGTCCCTGTCCCCTAAAGTCATGACCTGCCTATGGGAGCTCGTCATCTGAATGTCCCGTGACACCTAAAACTCTACATTATCACCCATGTCCAGTGTGTACTTTTTTATAGTTCCCATTTCAGTTAACTGAACCATCACCCACCCAGGGCCCTCAGCTAGAAACCCCAGCCATCCCTGGCACACCCCTCTCCCGTATAGTCTCTATCTAGCGTTCTTCAAACCCTGGCATTTATTCCTCCAAACTAGCTTCAAACCCATCCCCTTCTATTCATCCTCCTGCCATTGCCTTAGTTCAGACTTTATCTCCTATGTGAACTGCTCCATAGGAGCCTACTTCTAGTGTTTTGCCATCTCGTTGCTGGAGTGATTATTCAGAAAACAAGGAGAGAGACAAGGTCATTCCCTGCTTCAAAACCACAGTAGATAAAAGAATAAATAAATGCTGTGCTCAGTATATAAGGACCTTTATAATCTGGTTCCTTCCCAGTCAACAACTCCAAACTGACCTCTGAACCCTTCTCTGTCCCCAGACAGAACAGGTCCTCACACATCTCTGTACCTTTGCTCCTGCAGTGACAGGCAGAATAATAATCCCCTAATGATGTTCATGTTCTAATTCCTGGAATCTGTGAATGTGTTACTCCACCTGGAAAAGTGGAATTAAGCTTGCTAATCAGTTGACCGTGCAATAGGGAAATCAGTTGGATTATCTGGGTAGAGGCCCAATGTAACCACAAGTGTCCTTGAATTCTGAAGAGGGAGGCAGAATAGGAGGTCAGAGTGATGCAAGCTGTGCAGTACTCAACCCACTGTTGCTGGCTTTGAGGATGGAGGAAGGGGCCATGAGTGAAGGATATCCTCCCCCCTAGAGCCTCCAGAGAGAAATGCTACCTTGAAGACACACTGACTTCAGCCCAGTGAGACCCATGTCAGACTTCTGACATACGGAACTATAAAATAATAAATTTGCTGTTGCTTTAAACCACTGAATGTCTAGCTATTTATTGCAGCAGCAATAGAAAACTAATACAGGCATACCTTGTTCTGTTGCACTTGGCACATACTGTGCTTTTTACAAATTGAAGGTTTGTGGCAATCTGGCATCAAGGCAATCTAATGGCACCATTTTTCCAGCAGCATTTGCTCACTTCATGTCCCTGTGTCACGTTTTGTTTATTCCCACAGTATTTCAAACTTTTCCTTTATTATTGTATTTGTTCTGGTGATCTATGATCAGTGACCTTTGATGTTACTACCAGGACTTGCTGAAGGCTTAGATGATGCCTGGCAGTTTTAGCAATAAAGCATTTTTAATTTAAGGTATGTAAATTTCTTCAGACATACTGCTATTGCACACTTAACAGACTACAGTATAGTGTAAACAATGCTTTTATATGCACTGAGAAACCAAAAATCTCATGTGACTTTCTTTATTGCAATATTTGCTTTCTTGTGATGGTTTGGAATTAAACCCACAGTATCTCCCAGGCGTGCCTGTGTACTTGTCATACCCTCTGCTCTTGGAAGGTCCTTTCCTCAATTGCCTCAAGTTCGGTCCCACCAATTCTGGAACACTTCTTAAATTCCCACCACAGGTAGAGGGAGTGAATGTAGAAGAGTTCTCATATCATATCGTTTTCTCCAGCAGCAGACTGCACTGTAATTTATCTGATTCCATATCTATCTCTGCCACTGACTAGAAACTAGTTTATCATGATTGAGGTTGTCTCTGATTTATTTTTGCTTCCCCAGGAACTAAGGCAGAACCTGGTATTTAATGTGAAAAGAAAGAATAACATATGAGAAAATAGGCCAAGTGAAGTTATGACTTACCCAAGGAGCCACAGCTCCTTGGTTAGAGGTTGCTGGGATCAGAGCCATGGTCAGGCTTTGCCACTATAGATTGACCCAGGGAAAATGGGATCCTCTGTAAACAGTTTTGAGGCCAGGTCTTCCTGCTTTTCTCCCGATGCCTTCCTGGTCCCACATCCTTTTTCTTTGGGCAACTGGAGAAATGTTTCAGCTCTAAAATGTTAGTCTCTGCCCACCTGTTGTTTAGACCAAATCGTGAGCTGGGATGGTCAATTTATTGGCAAAAGTGTGTTAAGCACCCATCTGTACTCAGTACAATTCTAGTCTCTAAAAGGATGTTGACTGAAAAAAATTGCACAACCTAAAATTTTAGAATTATGTTTTTATTCAGTGGACATACTGAGGACGTAAGCCTGGGAGACAGCCTCTCAGACAGATATGAGGGACTGTTCCAAAGAGATAAGAGAGGAACCAGGATATGTAGGAGTGTCTGCAACAAAAACCAAGTAGTTGGAACATCAAAATGTTACTTAAATTAAAGAAAAACCAGACATCTCAAGTTAATGAATTTAGCACCTTTCTGTGTATGGGAAGATGCAAGGGTCTGGGCTCATTGAAATCATTCCTTTGATAGGCACCTTAACTATCTGGGGTCAGCGTCCTGTTATTTTCCATCCTGTATCCCCTCAGTGGCTGACGGCTTGATGGCTGCAACATCCTTTGTTTACTGATATGACAGATGACATTTTTTGTCCACAGGGGACAGTGAAATAAAATCTCTTAGTGACTTTATTCTCCAGCTAGAGAGACAGATGATAACCGGATGACAAGTATGTGGCAGAGGAGGTAAAGGACCTCAGAGATCAATAAGATAGAGGTAGGGGTCAAATGGGAGTCCTAGCCACATGTGATCAGAGTCCAGGGAGGGGCTTCTGAGGTCTGGGCTCCTCGAGGAGTAGGGCAGACTGGAGCTTGGGCAGCCAAGTTTTCCTGGGGGCTCAATGGAGGTTGCCATTGTAGAGATAATGAGTGCTGTGGATTTCAGTTAGGGCAGGACCGGATAAAACGGTGTCTGATTCTGCAGACAAAGAAATTCATTTCTTCTTTCAGTGAACATTTAGGGAGCCCCTACCGTGTCTGGGAATTGGGCAGGGTGATACAAAATGAGAACACAAAGCTGAAGGCCACGGAAAGCAATTCTTGCGTAGCTCATGTTGCCATCCAATCTGGTTCAGATCCAAATCAAATTCTATATAGGTGTTTGATAAATACATGTCTATGGGTGGTTCAGAGATTGTTCCCAGCTGGGAGGAATCAGGGGAGGCTTCTTGGAATAGGAGGTCTTCTAACTTGGCTTTGAAGTGTAGTCAGGCTAGTGACAGGCAAGAGATGGAGAGGGCAGGTTGGGTTGAGAACGTGGCTCCTTTAAGGGGCATATATTTTAATGGGGATTTATGTTATGCATTATTAAAGCTTAATGGTTCCCTCAAATCATACTGACACAAAGTAAGGCAGAGCAGTTCACCAAATAGCAGATTTTGCCCTGAGCATAAGCACTTCTCCATGCATGGAGTAGTCCCCCACTGTTTCTGGTAAGAGCCTGTGCTGTCTTTGGAAATCAAACAGGAGCCCTTAAACAAAATAGTCCCTCACCAGCAAAGGAATAGCTATGGTCTGGGTTACCCCAGGACAACATCTGCAAGAAAGTTATGTTAATGGCAGCCATAGGAAACCTCATTGGCTCCACTCAAGGTGAACACTCAGGAGAGGTGGGTCTTAATTACATTTGTATTTGTAGCTCCTCAGTCAGCATCTCCTTACCCAGTAAGTACCCAATAAGTCAAGTGTGTGCTCACTGACTTTCTTACTCGAGGGATGGAATTACTGAGTGGATAGATGGATGAGAAGATGGATTAATGCCTTCCTGTGTGTTGCCACTAAATGATTGGAGTATTACAGCTTCTTGGAACGTCCAGTTCATCTTCTTCTGGTGAAGGTGTGGCTGAAATGGTCTACATCACGTGACATACAGGTGTTTGTGTAAGTCATCTGTTTGTGAGTTCCATGGGGAATACTCAGGAAGTGTTAGGAATACTTAGGAAGAGTAGAATGCTAGAGCAGGGATCATTACGTTCAACTCTCTCAGCGTGTGAATGAGAACATCAAGGTGAAGGGAGGCGTCCAGGGTGGCTCAAGGTTCCTCTTCCAGAGATATATTTCACTGGTGGTTCCTGCCCACCTTCCAGGTCTGGGGTTTGTTGACTCTCTCTTTTGGTCAAAGGTCAGTTGTTTTGAATCTCTTCCCAGTGAAGCCCGAATACAGTCCTCAGTGTAATGACAACTTATAAAGCAAAACAAAACAAATGTGTTGCGAGCTCAAATACTGTCACTGTCAAATAACAGAGGCAAGAGTGTGGGGAAAGAGAAATCCAGGCTCTCCTCTCTCTACAGAGTGACTTCAGGGCTCCTGCCTTTCCAACCCTGAGGCGAGGCTATAGACAAGGGGAGGCCAGGACCAGCCCACAAGGGTCTCACTCAGAATATTCTCATTTCCGAGGGTGCTCTGACCTGGCCTGGGGAGGGTTGGGGGCTGGGGGAGAAGAAGGAAACAGCTTTTATATTCTGAAGAATCCTCCAGCACTTCCCCATTCTGGGCCTTGAGGTCCTGGCCCTGTTCCAATTCGGTTAATTACATTTTCCCTATGCAAATCGCTCCCCTGAATTTGCATAGACAAGCTGGTGGAGGTCCAGCAGTCTTGGCAGCCTCTACAGGCTCACCTCGAGTCCAGGTCCATTGGCCTTCCCCTTGGCTCCTCTGGGAGAGGCCTGGTTTCCAAGTAGCAGCACCTGCCCATTGTGGCCCTAACATCTGTGGTCGATCTGTACACTTAGGGAGATTTTTTTATCTGCCTAAGGGCTCTTGAAGCCATCAGGGTGGAGACAGCCCAGAGGAAAAGCCAGAGGTGACTGCATGATCATGGTCATGCACCAAGTCTGCCACCTGGAGTGGATCACTTCCCATCACTCAACCTCCATTCATCTCTGAAACTTGAGCTAGACTGAGATCAGTGGTTTCCAAATCTTTTTTAGCATAACTTTTTTTTTTTCTTTTGATGTGGACCATTTTTTTTTAAGTCTTTATTGAATTTGTTCCAATATTGCTTCTGTTTTATGTTTTGGTTTTTTGGCTGGGAGGCATGTGGGATCTTAGCTCCCCAACCAGGGATTGGACCCTCACCCCCTGCATTGGAAGGCGAGGTCTCAATCACTGGACTTCCAGGGAAGTCCCAGCACCACTTTCATAATTATTTCAATAAATGCTTTTTTTTAAAAAAAGAAGTCAATATATGACTAAGAGTAAATCAGAGCTTTTCTTAGACAGTGGTGCCCATGTCCAGAGCCTTTGGTACCTCTATGGATGTCCCCTGCCTACATGAGAACCTAGTAGTGACATTTGAAGGCAAACTGCCTGAGTTCAAATTGTAGTTCCTTCATTTATCAGCTGTGTGAGCGTGGAAAGGTTAATTAAGCTCTCTATCCCTTAGTTTCCCCACCTGTGAAATGGGCATATATCTACCTCAAAATGTTATTGTGAAGATTAAATGAATTCAGACATCAAAAGCACTTAGAACACTAGCACCAGCTCTGTGCCAGGCGCTGTTCTATGTGCTTTACTTACAATAACTCATGAGAACCTCACAATAGCCCTAAGAGTTAGGTGCAGCTGCCGTCACCATTTAACAGAAAGGGGATGGGAGGACAGATGTTAAGTCACTTTCCAACGGTCACATAGCCAACAAAGGACAGAATGGGACTTGAATCCAGGCAATCTGGTGCCAGAGCTCAAGATCTTAATTATGATGCTGCCCTGTCCAGTCGTAAACACTCAGTATTATTCAAAATCCTTTCAACACCGACTTGCTGGAATTCAGGACCATTGAAAGGAATTTATAAATGTAAAGTTCTCAGTGTGGTGTCTGTCAGAAGGCAGGTGAGTGAAAGGAATTTAAATCTCTGTCTCCCTTTTCTTTTCATCTGTGCTCACTTTAGTCTCAATGTATATTCAGCCTGTCATAGAAAATCACAGCGTGTCTTTTTCAAAAAAATATGTTAATGACTTAAAAGACATTATCCTCAAGATGTATTTACCTGGGAACCACTTTTTCCCTCCACCTACCTGTTTTTCTCTCTCATCTCTCCCCTCACCATCTTAAGGGTTTAAAGGCTCACATTATCTCATAATAGTTGATTTCCCGGTCTGTGCTCCTGTGAGGACAGATTGCGTTTCCTTTATCTATGAATCTCTTCAGATAAGTGCAGAGCTTGGCACGTAGTAGGTGCCCAATAAATGTTTACTGAGTGATTGAAGAGAAGAATTTAATTTATTAAGTAGGGGGTTGGTTTGGGGTCTGGTCTATGTAGGTTGTGAGAGGGGATTATGAAGACCTTCAAGGAGCAGGCAGAGGCTCTGGCTGGACGTGATAAGCCCAGGGAGGCAGGTGGGCTCTGGGAGGGGGCCTCAGTGAGGAAGCTCGAGGGGGAGGCAGGCTGCAGGGGGCGCCAGAGCCAAGCTGCGTGCAGATGGGTGGGTGATGAGGGGCTGGCAGGGGCAGTGGAAGTGAGCCCAGAGACCCTTTGGGGAAAGCATTGGTAAATTTGGTAACTGCTTAGACAGGGGTGGGGGGATATGTGCGAGCAGGAGAAGCTGGAAATTGGAGACATAGTCCCTGGCTTTCTGATCTTGGAGTCTGGAAGTGTGCTTGCTCCTCTGACCCCAAGGAAGAGAGAATGGCAACAGTCTGGGGATGAGGGTGAGGGTGGAAATGGGAGAGGAGCAAGTGGTGTTAAGCCCAGCTACACACAATGCTCTTTCAAGAGGAGAAAATGCCCACCCAGGCTATAAACTGATAGAAGAGGCACCGAGCAAAAACAGAAGCACCCTGAGAGTCACGTGCTCCCAGGAGATGTGAGGAGCGCCGCCCAGGGAGAGGTCCCGGGATACCTGGTGACCCATTTCCGTTTGCATTGTCTGTTTCCAGAGCTGTCTGTCTTGAGCTCTTGTGATGCCAGGCCATCAGACTGTTTCCAAAACCAGCTTCGTCGGCTGGCTTGACCGGCTGGAGAGCCTGGGGCTATCTGATGTTCCGCTCAGTCGACAAACATCCATCGCACACCTACTGGTACCCAGTCCGGTGCTCAGGGCAAGGGGCCTGCTGCCGGGCCATCTAGACCAAGAGGCCACAGGACTGACCCTGGGCAGGCACAGCACAGGCCGCTGTCTTTCCCGGCTCAGGAGCTGGCAGGGGGGCGAGCTCTCGCACTCACAGGACCCTGAAAGTGGGTCCTGGACTGAGCAGGTACGGCTCCCGTTAGAACAGGGAGTGGCGGTGTCTTCCCCTGCAGTCTCAGTTTTCTTCATTTTCATCATTTTTCAGGGTTCTGCCCTCCTTCCGAGAGCCCCGCAGTGTCCGTGGACTTGGCCCTCCACTGTTTTGGACCAGGGCTGTCCCGGCCTGACTTCAGTTACTCCTGGCTCCCCAGGTCCAGGCTCACAGCCCCAACTCCCTAACCCCCTGCTCCCCTTCAGCCAAGAAGCTTCCCCTGAGCCCACAGGCCGTTGCAGGGGCTGGCACGGCGCTGGGACAGAGCCCGGCTCACAGATCTCACGCGTCGCAAGGACCTCACCCTGTGGAAGCCCCTCACCGTCCTGCACACTTCTTCACTCAGCCTCACAAATGGCCCCTCCTCCCCCAGCCTCAGAAGAAAATAACTGGGGAGATGACGTCCACGCTCCACGCAGAGGCCTTGCTCGTGTCAGCAGTGGGGTTTGAATGTGGTCCATGTGTAGCTCATGTGTGTGTCACGTTATTGTGTGTGTGTGTCACGTTATTGTGTGTGTGTGCGTGTGCTCGCCTGTGTTTCTGCCTGAGCCAACCACTCAGAATCTGTTTATTTCCCTTTTATGATCATTTTCTCTCCCTCTGTAAAGCGCTAGGATGGGCCTGGCGTTCCAGGAATTGCTTGTAAGTGGTCCTCCAAGCCTGGAGCCGGCCTCTGCTGTCCCCATGCAGTGAGCGTAATGGGTCCTCCCAGGGACAATTTGCATAAAGGATAAATAAGAGAAACACAATGTGAAGTTTATTCATTTTTAAATCCTGCAGCGTTTGTGATTGAAGGCCCAAGCTCAGATGTTTGCCGGATGCGTCCCATTAAGACTCAGGGCTTTGCTAATGTCTGCTCTGTTCCTGCAGGGGGTGTAATGTGTGCCCCTTCCCACACTGGAGTGCCATTTCCAGAACCTCCCGTTCAACAAGGGACGGAGGAACGGCGGGCTGTTCTCTTCTTCCAGGCCCCCTCGCTTTAATTTGCTGTAACAGAGCCAGCACATTAAATACAAAACATATTGATGTTCTTGGGAACCCTGGAGGGTCTTTACCCCTCCTTGCCAGAAGAGCCTGGCATGCTGGGAGGGGGAGGAGATGGTGTTTGGCACGCACGCGGAGTGGCGCCTCCAGCAGGTCATCTGCCAAGAGCTGTGCCCTCCCAGAGGGCAGGGGTGGGTAGAGGGGCAGAGGGGCCATCGTTCATGCCTCAGAGCGAGAGGGAGCATGTGGACAGGCCATTGTGGACACAGCAGTGGTTTGTGGACTAATGACAAGGAAGGAAGGAAGAGAGGGAGGGAGAGAGAGGGAGGGAAGGAGGGGGGAAGGCAGGCAGAATGCCACCCAGCAATAGTGCTTGCCTGGGCCTCATCACTCCCAGGTCAGTGTCATCTAGCAAGTTCCCAAGGTGGTACAAGAGTTAGAGGAAGCTGGACGGAACTCTAACTTTTGGCATCTCTCTATTCAAAATGCCCTGGAGCTTCTGGAATTTGGCAGCGTGGATGTGGCTGTCACCTTGTACGTATTTGTTACAACAAGTGATGCAAGAAGAATAGAGGCATCTCCTCCAGAAAATTCACTATTTCCCTAACAGTGTGTCCCCCAGGGCTGGAGGAACAGAACCCAGCAGGGGAAACAATGCAGTCGGCACTCTGGCAGGACAGGGCAGGGCCAAGAACCAGACCCCACTGGACATACATTCTTTGCTCAGGCTGGCCGAGAGCCTCCAAGTTCTGGGGTGAGAACTTGCCTTTTTTCTTTGAAATGATTAACTATTAAACAATTAATTTAGTCTTCTCTTGATATATGCACCCTGCTAATAGTAGCTACCATGTACGTGGTGGCTGCCTGTGCTACTGGACTCGTGTTGCTTCCACAACTTCTCGTGACTCCAGAAGTTATTGTTATCGGGACACTGAGACTCAGTTTAAATTAATTTCAGAAGGTCACAGACCTAAGAACTGCCTGGACTCTGTTTCAAACCCAGTCCTGGGGCTGGTAGTGATTGTGGTGTTACAGTGGTGACGATCGTGTTGGTGTTAATGGTGACAATTATCTTGGTGGGGACGGGTGTGGTGACGATCGTGTTGGTGTTAATGGTGACAATTATCTTGGTGGGGACGGGTGTGGTGACGATCGTGTTGGTGTTAATGGTGACAATTATCTTGGTGGGGACGGGTGTGGTGACGATCGTGTTGGTGTTAATGGTGACAATTATCTTGGTGGGGATGGGTGTGGTGACGACGTGTTGGTGTTAATGGTGACAATTATCTTGGTGGGGACGGGTGTGGTGACGATCGTGTTGGTGTTAATGGTGACAATTATCTTGGTGGGGACGGGTGTGGTGGCGATCGTGTTGTTAGTGTTGGTGGTGATTGTCATTATGCTGGTGGCAGTGTTAGTGGCGATGCTTATGTTGGTGACTGTGGTGTTGATGTTGGTGCTCATGATGGTGTTGGCAGTGTTGGTGATGGTTGTGCTGGTGGTGACAATTGTGGTGTTGGTGGTGGTGATGAGTAATGATGGTAGCTGTGGTTTTGGTGGTGATACTTGTGCTGACAGTGGTTGTAGCTGATATCTGAATCTTCTTATAGGAAGAGCCCTGGAAGACAACATAATAAGGACTCTGAAGTAGTTAGTTGTAAGATGCCCAGACTACTAGCGTTAGCCTCTTGCACTGGCTTCTTGGGTTGAGCAGGGAACTTACCACGGACTGAAGGAATCAGGGTATATGAGCCTGAACTGATATCCAGGTGAGCTGGAGAAGCTGGGCATTTTGTATGTGATTCTGTGAGGAACTCAGGGTTCCTAGACCTTTGTAAACAAGGTCTGGTCACATAAGTGGCCCCTTTCACTGAGGGATTTGAAAAGTGACAGGAAAGACCCCTGTCCCCTGAGTCTGGCCCCACCCACTGGCCCAAATATTCTCTATCTGCTGATACTTCCTGGAAATTCCACTGTTATCTACTCATTTTAGGTGGTTAAACATTTCATTTTCCTGGTTTAAAATGCACATTTCCTACTCTTGAAAATTCTTTAGGGGAATTGATGGTACTGAGCAGCTTGTAGCAAATGCTCTGTCCCTGATCAAAATCCATGTCAATTCTGATTAGGAAGAAGGCCTAAAGACCTCTAGTTTTAGCAATCCTAATTCAGATGTCCAGGGACTGTAGATTAAGTCCCACCCACCTTGACGTGGATAGGTTCTTTGTATCCAGTGAAATTGAAAGGATGGGACATGTTGGGGACCTGGGAATAAGGAGGAGTGATGAGGTGAGAACAAAACTCAGGGAAGGGGGAGGGCGTCTTGGGGACACATGTCACCAGCCAAGGAGAGCTGACTGAGAGACAGCTGGACCACACAACACCATTGCATCCACAATGAAGCTGCCTGGCCCATTACCCCAGACTGGATTGACCAAGGAGGATACCAGACCAGCCTCCAGAGGAGCAAATCACTCCCCAGGAACCTGTGCTATATAATGCTAATCACAGTCTTGTTACAAGCATGAAACAGGGGCTCTGTTTAGCACTTTACAGTCCACAAACACTTTCATATCAATGCTTTTATTTAATTAATTTAATCTTTGCAAGAGTCCAGAAAAATAAGGTGTAAATATTATTCCCATTTTGCAGATTTGGAGACTGAGGCTCAGGGCTTGCCCAAGGTGATGCAGCTAGGAAGCAGTAAAGCCAGTATTAGAAATGAAGTGACATTCATTTATTCATCGGCTAATCATTGATCACCTACTGTGTCCCAAGCACTGAAGTAGGCACGAGGTAAACCCTAAGGATGGGAATTCCTTTTGTACCCTTCTTTCTGTTTCACTGTATCTCTTCATAACAATAAAAAGTAACAGGTGAAAGTCTGACAGCAAGTAAAGAAATAGAATTATTAAGCTCAGATACCAAAACACCAAAATGTTAGCCATCCAGGGCCATTCAGTGCAGTGATAAACAACCTCAGATACCTCAGTATCATTTTTTCCCACCCAGCACCTTAATGCAGGATCATAATGGTGATAATTGCACTACAAAAAGGTTAAATTATACTTGACAAATGGCATTTGTAGGACAAGAAAATGTGTAATACATTTTGAAAAGATATTTAGCCATGATTATTTTAAAATATATCAGAGTTGAAATATCAGTCTTGTAGCGAACTCATTTGTGGGGCTGCTCCATCTTTGGAAAGACTGAATAAGGGAGGCATTGCTGTATGGGTAGGACCTGGTCCTTGTGTACAGTCCAGGCACCTTCACCCTGGAAAATGATGCTGGCTGGTGAATACAGTCGTCCCGGTATGTCCTTCTATGACACAGCCCTGCCCACGAGGGGCTCAGGTCGTGCAGGGTCGTAGGGCTCAGATGCTCCCTTCCTCCTGTCTCCTGGCCTCAGCAGACTAGTTCAACCTACAATGGGAAATGGAAGACGTGAGGGAAGCACGCTGATGAGGGGTTGGAATGAGACCAGTTATCTTCCCTCGATAAAAAGAAGTGTCTTTAGGGCTTCCCTGGTGGCGCAGTGGTTGAGAGTCCGCCTGCCGACACAGGGGACACGGGTCCCGCGGAGCGGCGGGGCCCGTGAGCCATGGCCGCTGATCCTGCACGTCCGGAGCCTGTGCTCCGCAACGGGAGAGGCCACAACAGTGAGGCCCGCGTACCGCAAAAAAAAAAAAAAAATACAATCCAGTTAATTCTGTGTGTGATTTTTGAGTCAGAACTGGGCTGATTTGGGCTTTTCATGGGCAACACAATCTTAGGAATGGTCACTCACTGAGCAATTTCACTGATTGCTGCCCCCTTGCCCAGGACGAGTTGTTTGTTATAGAGAGTCTGCGTGTGTCCCATTGTTAGGGCTGGCAGATAGAGGTTATAAGGTTGATTGAAAGTTTAAGCACTCCTTTAGGATGGGCACCCGCGTCTTCCGAAGTAGATTTCAAGTGATTCCTTTGCATCTTGTCACTGACTCCCTAAAGTTCCTGAAACAGTTTTCCTCACTGAGAGCTTTAGGGATGCGGCGTGTGCGTTCCTGCGAGGTGTGCAGAGAGCTGCCAGCTTGGGACTCGTGAGTGGAGAGTCCACTGGCCCTGAGCACAAGGAGTCTTCTTTCCACCCAGGCTCTTGCTACTCATTTCCTACTTCCAGACGTGGAATAACCTGGGTTCCCTCATGAAGTGTGGGCGGGTATTCAGCTAATGATGGCTTAAGCCTATATTTCCTGAGGACTCCGCAACCCCCAAAGAGCTTCTGGAAGAAGGAAACACGTTAGAGCAGAGGTGAAGGATAAGAGTAACTGGCAGAGCACCCCCCAAAGCTTTCTCCGAGAGACACCTGATGACTTGGTGCAGCACCTCCCAAACGCCTTGTATTTCAGTGATCCCCATCGCAGCTCCTAGTCAAGAAGAGGTGGAGCAACCCACCAGGAAGGTATGGGAAGTTTCTAAGTCAGATTGCCCACTGACTACATGATCTCTAAGACTCCATGACTCTTGTATTGATAGTATATCACAAGCAGGCTTGTGGACGTTTATCTGAGAGATAGAAAAATAGAGATTGAGTCAATACCAAAAGCCCTCTAGACACGTGCTGGCTATATTTAACAGTCAACATTTGAAAGTAGCAATTTCCAGCCTGCTTTCTACCTCCCCATAGGTATTTTCATCCAAGAGTGAGGATTCCTGGCTCTGGTCTCAGTTCGATCTCTAAGCAGCCATGCAACCTTAAACACATTTCTTTAGCACCTGATTCTAGGCTTGCTCATCTCTAACCTGGAGACAACATGGTACCTTTAGTAACACCCAGCTAGATTTCTGGGTCCATGGTCTTCTTGAGGTCAAGGACAAAGTCCACTTGCTTTCCCTAGCTCTCCGGAATTCCACATGGGTCAAGGAATCACATAGATAGATGCTAGTGAGCTGAAATATGGTCATGAATGGGAGTGTACTTAAGAAAGGGAGAAACAGAAAATTTTCTACATGAAGGTGAATCAATTGTAAGGTTCCTTCTAGATTTACAGATCTATGATGATCTATTTTAATAGAGACAAAAATGTATGTTATATATATTAAAAAAGGATCTGTGATGCTGTGATGAAAAGGCAGTGTAGGGTACTGCAAAGTCCTGAACTTATTTGCCACGTCATTGCCACACCTGCAACTGGTACTGATTAACCTTTGTTGAATCATTGTGCTTCTTGGGACAACATGATGTGCCCTGCCTACCCCAGAGAATGAATTAAAGAATCAGATGAAATTGGGTATTTGAAAGTGCTTTGAAAAGTGCACAATGCTATTCAAATGCAAACATTAATTTTGATTAATAGTGTGAATGATCATCTCTGGAGTAGTTTTTTGATCGACTACAAAGATTTTCCAGTCCCCCAAATCATTTTTCTTAGCTGTCCTTTGTCCCCTCATCAAATTATACAGTCTGTATTCTCTAGGTCAGTGGTCCTAAAACTTGAAAGTGCATCAGAATCTGGAGAGCTTGTTAAAACAGATTGCTAGTGTCCGGCTCAGAGCTTCCAATTGAGTAGGTCTGCGGTGGGTCCTGAGAATTTGCGTTTCTAGATTCCCAGGTGATGCTGCTGCTGCTACTGGTCCCAGATTACACTTTGAGAACTACTGGTCCAGGACTCCTGGTCTAATTCTTTGATGCACTTCATATTTATGTAGACTTTTCATAGCTTGATTACTTCCCAGATATTTCACAGTATCCCTGTGAAATGGACGTAAGGTCAGGCAGTCTTAGGGATATTTTATTAATGCACAGAAGAGGACCCAGAGCCTGGAAGTGATGATGAACTGAGGGCCTCACGGTGAATCAGTGGTCAAATGGAAATAAAATCAAGGTTTTTGGGGTGTCCATTTCAGTGTTGTTCCCATTGGACTGGACTGACCCCTATTGGCTGGTCAGTCATGGCCACTAGAGCTCCCCACACCACGCCCAGCCCAGCTTGGGCCCGTAACAAGTTGCAAGGCTACCTACATAGTTCAGTGTCACAGGCATCTTTTGGCAGCTGGTGCTGTGAGGCATCTGCTTGTTTTGATGGAAGGTATGTAGTCAAGGGATAAGTTGCCACTTTGGCAGCTGCAGTGTTTCTCAGATTCTGTAGGTGGGAACTGTCCCATCTGTCCCTCCTCTCTCATTAAGCACTGCACTAGATGCTTTATCTCATTAAGCACTCGATAGGAAGACAGAGTCCTCAGTCTGTGGCTAACTTCTCACCCGCATGGCTTCCCTAGACCAGTGACAAGCACTCCTTGGCCAAACTTCAGGCTCCTTTGAGTCCTCTTCTCCCCTAGCCTTTGTTTTTGGTGTGCAGAGCCCAGCTTTAGCAAAGAATCCTGCTAAGCCAGTCTGTCTGGAACGCCCCACCCTTGATATCCAATCAAGTTCCTCAACCTTCACCCTCGATACTTGACCAAGTTGCTCTTCAGTAATGTTCCCTCTCCTTCCTCACTCCATCCCCAGCTGGAAGTCTCCACTGGCCCCTGTTGTATTTGGAGTTGAGTTCAGTCTCTCTCGCCTATTGCAATAGTCTTGAATAAAATTTATCTTCCTATTTTTGACAAGTGTCTGCTGAATGATTTTTCTTTAACACCAGAAATGAACTTGATATTCTTCCTTCTGTCCCCAACTTGGGCACCAAGGGACAGTTATGTCCTCAAAACTGGATGACTTGTTGACCCAACATGTGAATCTCATCTCTTGGAGTGATGGATCATTTATTCACATCCTTCTAATCTGTCCTTTGCCAGCACTACATCCAGAGGCCCCGGTAGCACCAGGAAGAGGCCAGCAGTGCTTCAGCCGGCAACCCATTTTTCCCCTCCCCACACCCTCCATGGGGACCCCACTCTTTTCCCTCTACTGAGGTCCAGGGTCTTGTGGGTCCCAAGTGAGGCCAGATTTTGTTCCCGCAAAGACTGGCCATGCCCGAGACCCTGAAAGAGCTGAGTTGGAACAGCACTGAGTCTTTCCAAGCTGCTCAACCAAAAAGAGTGGGAGGTATCAAGCGTGAAAACCAACGCATGAGCTATAAACACCACTACAAGCACCTAGTCCCGTGAAGCCAGAGGGTAATGCTAGATCTTTTGGATTTATTGTTTTCCTCCCTTCTCCCTTTCCAGATTCACGGCACTCTTCTCTGGGTTGAGCAGGTTTGTCTGCTGCTATTATGGCTGTCTCTGCTCTTGGATGCCTCTGTGTGTGCATGTGTGTGTGTGTGCATGTGTGTGCACGTGTGTACGAGAGCGTGTGCGTGTTTCCTCCAGGGTGACTGGTTTGTACTGTCATCAGCCATTGTTTTGGTAAATGGCGAGTTAAACAGATATATCCAAGCGTAAAATCTAAAAAATGTTCCCTCTGGGCACCCGGGGGGTGTTGCTTGAAATCAACTACATATCAATTGAGCAGCGGCGAGCGGATCCGATGATAAATTCCAGTCCACAGACGCCTTATAAATTACATTTTTTTGTTCGCGATCTTGCTTCATCTCAGCTCCCCAGAGGCCCTTAGACTGAGGACTATGATTGTGTTGGAGAAACGTTTGCTCAGCTTGAGCGAGGCCATTAGCATTGCATGTGCCAGTCCGTCCCTGCGCTCCCCCCGCCCCCCTTCCCCCGGCCCCCCTCCTGCTCCTTTAACAAAATACAATATGTGCCTGGTAATTTTTCTGTTCATTATCTCATTGTTTTCTGTAAGTACAAGGTTAGATTGAATTACTGCGGGCTCTGCCGTCTATTTGTAATTCTCCTTCCATGCCGAGCTGCTAATGAATGGGCAATTTAGTCAATTCTTTGTAACGGCTTCTTCTGTGCGTCAGCCACTTAATTACTCTGAGCCTTTCTCACTGCTGCTTTATTGCACGGAAAGTCAGGGCTGCTTGGAGGGCTTGGCACGGGGATCTCCAGCTTCCAAAAAAGAAAAAAAAAAAATGTCAGAGGCAACCAGGATTCTGAATCCTTGATGCCTTCTGCAGTGGCTGGAGTAACGTTCAGTGGCCTCTGCCCACACAGTCCCCTCTCCTTCGGCACACAGGGGTTTCTCTTCCTTCTTCTTTGCTGACACTTCGGCTTAATCCTGGCTGTGCTGGTCATCGGGGGGCAGGAGGGTTCAGGCTCCTGCTCAGAGGACAGCCTCCGAAAAGGCAGTCCTGGTATTTGTTGTTTTTTTTTTTGCGATACGCGGGACTCTCACTGTTGTGGCCTCTCCCGTTGCAGAGCACAGGCTCCGGACGCGCAGGCTCAGCGGCCATGGCTCACGGGCCCAGCCGCTCCGCGGCATGTGGGATCTTCCCGGACCGGGGCACGAACCCGTGTCCCCTGTGTCGGCAGGCGGACTCTCAACCACTGCGCCACCAGGGAAGCCCCCAGTCCTGGTATTTTAAAACATTAGTATTATGAGCCTGATTAGTATTCTACTTATCCCAAACCCTAGCCAAGGCTTCCACTCTGGGACAAGCATTTCGTCCTTGCCTCTGTATGGAGCACCTCACCCTCATAACACAGGGGAACAGGGCAGGGTGTTTACTATCCCCATTCAACAAAGGGAAGTCCCAAGTCTGGATAGAGTCATATGCCTAAGGCCAGTGAACCAGGTATTGCAGAACCACGGCTAAAGATTTCTCAGGTCATCATGGCACCTTCTGTCCTCTTCCTGCTGTCCAAGGGGGTGCTGGAAAAGAGTGTCCTGTAGCTAGGCTGACGTGTCCCAAGGTGGAAATAAGTGTGAGTTTCCCTTAAAAAGACTGGAATAACCCTGGAAAGGGAGGGACATTATGGCAGTGACTGAGAGGCTGAAAAGCCCAAGGAACTGAGAACTCTTTAAACAGAATATCAGATTACAAAGTGGCATCTTCAGATACATCAGTCATGCTACCAAGATATTTCTATGTGCCCCAGAGTTAAGACACACATATACTGTATCATCCAAACTGAGACACTTTTAGAAGAGAAAGGAGTCACGCTGAATAATCATGCTGGGGCCATAGGAGTAAACGAGGACTGTCCAGAGCAAACGAGGTGGCATGTTCCCCCTACCCAGGTAAACGAGGAGGGTGAACGCTTTGCTGATGGCATGCCTTCAGACCCGACTATCCTGATGACAATACTTAGAGAAGCATCTCGCCAGCTGGATCCACCCCTGTGTTTACAAACATTCCCTGTTGCTGGGCATCCCACTGATGTATATGAGCTACAGGGAATCTCTACCCGTGTCCTGAAAGTGATGGATTCAACAAACACTGCGTGAGCCCGACTAGGTAATAGAGACATAGCATGAGAAGATGAGATTTTCTGGCATTTTGATTTGACTGTTCTAGCAGAAGGGAGGAAAACTGTCCTCTGAATGCTGCTAATCTCCTGATCTCCTGAAATGGGCTCCTGAATAGGCTCTGCCCAGAAACCTCGTGCTCTCCTTTTGGGTCTGACTCACTCCTGCTCATCCTTAGGATGGGCAGCTTAAATGTTGCTCCCTCCGGGAAGCCTTCTCTGATCTCTGAGGTTACATTAGGGCCCCTTGTTATTCTATTTCACCGCATCCTGTACTTTTCCTCTTCGTTATTTACCACAAGTAAAATTATTTGTGGAATTCTGTGTTCAATATCCCTCCTTTCCCACCCCCATGCCTGACCTGCCTTTAATAAATGCTTGTTCAGTAACAGTAGCTCACATTTACGTAGCACTATCCAGGGGCCAGGCACTATTCTAAGTGGTTTACAAATTTTACTCATGAAATCTCCCAAGGACTTTATGTGGCTGGTACTATTATAATTCCTATTTCACAGACGAGGAAATGGAGGCCCACAGAGTGAAACAGCTTGCCACGGGGGAGGCAGGATTCAGATCCAGGCAGTCTGGATCTCAAGTCTATAAAGAGTTTAGAACTTGGAGCCAGAAGTTGTAACCTCCGGGCCTGCCTCTGCCGCATATCGGTGATGTTTTGGCCATGTCACCAGGTCCCTAGGTCACACTGAGTTACCTGTGCAGTAGAGGTAACAACTTCACCTCACAGTTTTGCTGGGAGTGGCAAAGAAATGGTGCTATTATGTGCCTGTGTCGAAAATGCCCTGGGTCTGTGCAAACAACATTTGTGATTGTTAGTTGAAAGCAGCCTTACTGCCCGCCTTCCACACAATGGGCATCACCACCAGCCCCCAGACACCACAGCATTCCCGCCCTGACACCTTTACTCATCCGTCCCAGACTTGGATGTCCAATTCACCACCCCCTCCTTGTTGGTATCCCGGGGCCAAGTACAGAGCCTGGCATGTAGCAGATTTATAAAAAATTGTTAAACTGAACAAAACCACCACCTCTAGGTGCTTCCTCAGCAGGAAGCCTTCCTGGGTTGCTCCAGCCTCTCTGATCTCTATCTTCTCCGTGCAGCTCACACAGTCTACAACGCATCACAGAGCTCTCAAGTCTCTCCTGGCTGCACCTGTTTTCTCCATCAAACTGCAGGTTGTGAAAACAACTTAGTGGGCTTCGACCAGGAGGAGGAAGAGGAGAGGAATAGAAGCAAACAGTAGAAAATGCCAAGACGCATCATGCATAGTAAAGTGAAGTTTGCTTTTAGGAAACATGTGTGTGTTGGATCACAATGTGAAACGTGTATCTTAATCTGAGGCTCAGTCTGAAAGGTTTGTACAGACCTGCTTGGGTGTTGCATTTGTGTAAACTTGTCTAGAGCAGGAGACGCAGCCTCCCCTTACCCGGTGGTTGCTCACCCTGCTGATGGGTTCCTTGTAGGAGAGTCTGGGCTGGTCAAGGCATTGTCTCTGCAGCCCCCACCGCTCCCCACACCCACATCCCCTGGGGATCCAGGGCTTTCAGTACCAAACTTCCCCAAGGGCAGCCTCTTGCCCTAGAGCTTGCCCAAGTCTTGGGTGTCCAGGGGAGTTGGAGTGGCCACCTCCTCTCTTGGGGGCTTAAGGGTCCCAGGTTTCCACGCCTCCTCTGTGTGGGTTCTCCTCCAGCAGTTTCCCCGCCCCTCCCTTGGGTTTCTGAATGTCCTGCTCTGGCATAGCTTCCTGCAGGGCAGGACAAGCTGCTTTCTTTTCCCCCTTCTCTCCTGTCTGTGTAGGGGAGCACTTCCTGACCATCCTAAGGCTTGCTATTACGTTGCCACCCTAAGCTTCGTCTGTTATTAGCATCCTCATAGGATCTTTGAGAGAATTCAATAACAGAAAACATACGTGAAAAGGCCTGGCATGAAGGAAACATTCAGTAAACCCTCCCTCTCTCCCTCTCCCCCTCCTTCTTTCCTCCAATTCCAGCCATAGCTGGGATTGTGGCAGGGCTGGGGGTAGAGGATTAATGTGAGCGTGGGGCTCGGGTTGTTGCAATGCTGGCTTTGCTGATCACAATCCAGTTGCATGTGTGTCCCGTGTCCTCCTAGAGGTGGCTCTGCACATGGCTGGGGGAAGCAACTTCAGTTTCAATAAACAAGAGTTCCATTTCTGTTTCACAGGAAGCAGCTCGCCCAGGTCAGAGAGGCAGGTGGGTCCTGTCCTTGAGGTGACTGTCAGCTAAGCAAGCTCCGTGGCCATGGAAGAGGAATTGAACACAAAGCCCTGTCCTCAATGGAGCATTCATTTTACTGGGCAAAAGTGGCGAGCCCTGAGAGAGTGTGCCTCTGTCCTGAGCTCTGCCCTGAGCTCTTTTTGTAATTCAACTCATCTCATCCTCACCAGAACTCTGATAAGTTAGGTGCTATTTAACCCCATTTTACAGATGAGGAAACTGAAGCCCAGAGCTTCTGTCACTTCCCCAAGTTCACCCCGGTAATAAGCAGGAGAACTCGGATTCTAGCCCAGGCAGTCTGGCTCCAGCACAGAGCCCTGGTTGTGGGAAGCCTAAAGGGGAGGCTGGGGCCTCCTACAGTCATCTTTCGGGTAGAACACAATGCTTTGGTCCAATCATTTTTGGAAAATACCCTGGCAAAAAGTATGAATCATGTTTTTTTAAGAGTTCATTGCCTTTGACACAATTGTGGGACTCTAACTTAAAGGAGCAATGCAAAATCAAGACCACATGGTATGAAGATGCTTTTTACAGTATCCTTTTAATAGGGGGAGAGAGAAGACTCACCTGTAGCAAAAAGGTGTCCAAGCCTCACCCCTGTCAGCCTGAGACGGCCCTTCTCCCAGGCCTTACCCACCCTGTGTATTGTTCCATTTTAAAAAAGACTGTCTGTCAGTCAGCCTCCCCACTAGATACTCTGATTAATGAGGGTAGGGACTCTTGTTTTATCTGCCCCTGAAATCCCTACACTTAACAAGGGACTATCATATCCTGGGCCTTTGGTAAATATCCACAGAGAGAAGAGATGATAATTGTCGAGTCTAGATGATGACATACAGGGTTGCTTGTAAAAGTTTTTCATCTTTGCTGCATGTTTGAAATCTTTCATAGTAAAATGTTGGGGCAAAAAAGAATAGATGAGGGAAATGTATAAACAGATTATAATAACATGGAAAATGTTAATGCATGTGGGCAGAAAAACTACGATTACATCTGCAAAAATGGGTATGGAAACAATGGTAGTAGAAGACAACATAAAATGCTGGCAGAGTTTGGAGACAGTGACACTATGCATGATTTTAACATTTCTTCTTTCCCATATTTTCTATATCCTTTGCAATGGATGCATTTTACTTTTATAATAAGGAAAATTTCTTTTTCTGCTGTGAGTCCTCAGCCCAGATTTCCATTAAAAAAAACAAAAACAAAAAAACGGGTCCTTTTTTCAGCAAACCTAGTACATAAAGGCAAAGATAAACTTTGAGTCCATGAAAGAAGCCTTTGCTTTATGGCCGGATTCCCAGCAGTACTGCTTTCAAAGGCCAGCCCTCTTAAGACATGACAGAGAAGAGATCCTCGTGGCTGGTGCAAGGTGGTGTCAGGACTCCCCTCGTGGCTTAGAAAGAGATGGTTCCTCCCCAAGAATGAGTAAGCCTTCTCCTCCAGCCTCCCCAGGTTTGGAGCCTGGCAGAAGGTACTGGGGCCCTTAGCGGCCTCTTACCACCTGTGGGAACAGGTGATGGATGGTCCAGCTCATTCCATAAAGCCCGGCCCTCAGAACCCCCAGAGGAGGTGAATGCCAAGAGACGCTGCCAAGCTGACCTGACACATCAACAATGCCACACCTCTTCTCCCCTCCATAGCACTGACCAAAGGTTCCTTTGGGCCACTCTGATCTTCCCAATCTGGCCACAGTGACGGAGGCTGCTACTTCCTGAAGACCCCCAGAACAATGATTTTCTGTGACCAGGCCCATGTGGCCACCCCCAGTCTCTTCCTCCTGCCTGAATTCCCAGTACCTGACCCCCTGCCTAACACATATGTCATTGGATGAGGTCAATGCCGTTGTCCTGCAAGGATGGGCTTTTCAACTCCACCAGGAGGGGCTGAGCCCCTGGTTCCCACCTGCCCCCCACTGGCAGTGCTCTTGAGCGACTTCTGCAGTCTCCATGGGTGGCAACTTCCATCTTTCCAAAGGAACTAACATTTATTTATAAGCACCTCTAATCAGTTGGAGACAACGCTGTGAGCCCAGTTAATTCTCCCCTGGTATTTTGGGGTCTAATTATGATCCTTATTTTCCCGATGAGGTAAATGAGGCTCAGAGAGGTTAAACAACTTTAATAAGGTCAAAGCTCTTAAGTGACTAAACCCGGATTTGAGTAAAACGTTTAACACTAGAATTATCAAAGAAATGTAAGGAATTATGTGTGTTTTGTACCTCCAGGCACATTCTTTGACAATATAAGTATAATTGGAGAGCTGGTTGTCACTCATTCACATCTTACAGTGAATTAATAAGAAGGATTTCCCCCCTGACAGCTGCCCAGAACCCAGGCACCTAGAGAATGGGATTTCAGTTAATGGGGGTGAGTGATAGGGGGCATAAGTTTGGAGTAGGGGACAATCCTGGGAAGAGGGCAGGCCATGCTGGGGCTGAGGGCACGCAGAGGCTTGAACCCAGGGGATGGAGAGGATTGTGACTAGGAACAAAGCACACTAACACTAACCTCTCTTTATGATTATGTGGGGACTTCTGCCCATGATCTCAGGTCATAGAGAGAGTCAGGAGCATTGGTTCCCCACCCAGTGGAACTGGGAATGGGGAATTTGTTTGGAATCCAGCCTCAAAATCCAATGTGGATCAGAGGGGGCAGCCATGGCTCACTGGCCGGGAGCTCTGGGCAGTGACTCTGGGTGGATCTTTCCCCCACTCTGGACCCCAGTGTCCTCTCAAATGAGATTTATGGGTTCCGCCAGCATTAACCGTGTGATTCCATATATTAGCACTAGTATTAGGCTCATTTCAAAGGTAAGGGTATTCATAGGGCCTTATGAAGAATTTCAGACACAGTTAGGATGGCATTGGGAGGCAGAAGGGCAGGTCATTTTTTCATCCTACACCTAGGGATGTCACTGAAGGAGAGACTCAAAGACACTGTCACTCACTCAGTACTGACCTTAGGTAGAGCCACTCCCTCCCTGCTCTGAAATCAGCTCCCTCCCTGTCTGTCTCTTGCAGGGGATGAAAGGTTTTTGAGAGCAGAGACCTCCAAACACTCAGCTCCTTCCATCATGCCTGGGACTGTGATGTTGTAGTTGCTAATTGCATGTTCGCTGAATGAAGGAACAAAAAATCCCTGAAATTTGCACCTATTAGAATTAATGCCTTAAGGTTCTGTCTTAAGAACAAGGAGATACCATTCTGAGATCTGGAATACTTGAAGCTGACATCTAATCTGGCTCTCATTTCCTACCCCTTTCCTTCAACCATTTACAGGAGGCATGTCCCACTTAACAGATGGAAAAACTGAGGCCCAGAGAAGAGATGTGACTTAGAATTTTCCATATGTAAAGCAGGAGGGGACCAGCAGTCCCCTAACATGTTCTAGATTTCTTAATGTTACAGATAAAGAAATTGAGCCCCAAGGAGTGATGAAGATGGCATAAGGTCCCGCAGCTCAACAATGGTGGGGTAGAGACAAGAATCCAGTTCCCAAATCACATTCCAGAGCTGCATAACAATCCTGGAGCTCAAGCAGCCCTGATACCCTGCTCCAGGTTCCCATGGCAACCATGTGGAACAAATCATCCTCTTTGGGTAGCATTGACTCATTCTTTTTTTTTGGATGACTCATTCTTTATAATGCTTTTTTTTTCTTTAAGGGAAAATACATTTGCATACACTTTCACCCTCCCCAAATGGACCCATTCATGAAAGGAAGAGACTAGGATACTTTTGAGAAAAGAGGTAACTGGGCAGGAAATGGAGATCCTGACTGATGAAGACCTGGGGAGACCCCTGGATTTGGGAGTGTATCTAAAATGGATTAATGACTTGGAGAAAACCATTCTGGAATCTTGGTTTGGAATTCCTTGACTTATCTTTGCTACCCCTCTCTGTAGATCTCTTTCTGAGTTATAAAAGCCCTTAATTAAACAAAAATATAGTACATATTCCTGGCAACGTGTGCTTTCCAAGAGGCTTTTACCGTATTTATTTCATCCGATCCTGCTGAGTCAATAGGGTGGGTATTGCCATTTTACAACTGGGAAAACTGAGGCCCAGGAGGTGAAGGTCACAGGGCTAGTGTGGAATTCCTCAGCAAATAGAATTCTTCTACGAAAAGAGAGACCAAGGAATAAGGTCTGGTACGCATCAGACATTTGCTGGATGCCCTAGCGACACTGTGGGCTCAGCCACACGAAGCTGGAGACAGGGCCTGGGAGGAGGTGAGCGGCAAACAGTTAACTAAACAAGGAACTGAAACTCTCACACGTTGTTATAGCTGCCACGGAGGGAACACTTGTAGGCACACTGAGAGGGGGCCAGGGGTGTATCTCTAAGAATCTGGTGGTTAAATTGAGAACCAAAGGGCGGGAAAGAGTCAGATATGGGAAGAGGGAGAGGAGAAAGCTCCTGAAAGTTTCCTGAGAAGCAAGTACCCTGAGGAGGAAGGTGGTTGGCATCCTCAAGGAAGTGAACTGTGAACGGAGGCCAGTGAGAGTCCAATGTGGAGCAGGGAGGGGAGGAGGGACTAAAGGTGAGATGGGAGGAGTGGACAGGGCCCAGATTATTCCAGGCCTTACAGGCCAGGGTAAGATGCATGCACGCAATCAAATGCACCTTCGCTCACATATACCCAAACGCGTGTTCACACACACAACTGTGCATTATTCTTGCACATACGTGGACACACGTGCTTAACAAAAGCATGTATATGCACACTCTCTCTTGCACACACATGCTTTGTTTCATAAATGCACGTATTTACACAAGCACGCCCACTCACACATAGACCCTCACACGTGCCCACGTACAGCTCACGACAAGCCCAGCTCAGATGAGCTCTCAGCTACAGATAAACTCCTCTGCTGGTTGGTTATAATCTTTCATTGGAACTGACACATTGATAGCCCCAGTTTTTCTAGGAAGTGACCTTCATGCCGGCTATTGATTTCCAGTGGCTATCAGGCTCCCGCCACTGGAGTGACAGGCCTGGTCGGAGGTCAGCCTTTAAATAAAGCTTCTGGATTACTAAGTACCAGGCACGTCAGTGAAAATGGAAATTGGCAGCCCTGGCTCTTTTTACGTGGCCTGCGCCTGTGGATGGGGTGTCAGCCCTGGTGAACTAGTGACTACCTCCTGCTCCTGCCCCCTGCCCCACCGCTGCCCCACCGCTGCCCCAGGGTGCTGGGGATGCGCACAGGTTTTCGTCCTGCAGGGGAGCTGGGCTGAAGGCTGTGGGTGGCAGCAGTTGCCAGGGCCTGACACTTCCTGGATTCTGTTTTCCAGCAAAGCCCGGGCTGTCTTCCTAAGCCCAGCATTCTGGTAACAGACAGCTACTACAGGTCCCAGAGACCCACCGGTGACGCTCCTTGTGGTCTTGGGCAGGTGGTGTCACCTCTTTGGACCTCAGTTACCTGCCACCCCCACTTCCTGCCTCATCCACACACACTCATACATCCCTTTCTATTTCACAACGCTGTGGTCCAGATAAATGAGTCGGTAGAGGTGTGTTGAGTTGTATATAACTCAATGTTTTAAAAGTATTACAATTTGCTAATCACAAAATTCTACTGAATTTCATTGTGTGTTTACTTGATGACCCAGAATCCCCTTAGATTGTTGCAGCATCATAAACAGCTGCAAAGGCTACCAGTTTCCTGCATTTCTTTGCATCCTTCGAGCGCAAAAGTCTGTCCCTTTCTGGCTCTACCTGCCCGTTTTATGACCATCACAGCCTGTGTGGTTCTGCAGTAGACGAGGTCATTAAATGAAGTTTGCATGTCCTGAAGGGAGGATAAACAGGAATTGGTTATTTGGCAAAGGAGGTGCTCTCTTCAACAAAAATCAGAGAAGCAAGATTGCTGGCCCAGATTAGCCACTGGTGTTAAAGGGAAGAAGGCCAAAGATCTGGATGAGTCCATGAACCGGGCTCTTAGCCACAACTTGCACCCCCAGCCTGAGAGACAGCGAGCAGGACACTCAATTCAGGGAAGGCATCGAGGAGTTCAGGGTCGGTGGTGCAATTTATATGCGAGGTGGCACTGTCTCGCTGGCTTGTGTATAACCTAACGCTTACTCCAGAATCCATGACACACTTCTGGGGATGGAAGCAGGTTATTTTACATGACCAATACAAAAGGTGTTCAGAAATTTGCCACTTACTTAGAGAGTTTGAGGTAATTTATAATTAAAGACTTAGCATATAACTGTTAAAATAGCACTGGCAACCGCTTGACCAAGTTCCTATTATTTAATATAAATATTTTACTTTTTACTGTGACTGAATCCACAAGCATGTTCACTGTGGTTTAAGAGGCTCTAAAATACCCTGTCTGATAGGAATCTCCTGGCGGTCCAGTGGTTAGGACTCGGTGCTTTCACTGCCGGGGGCCTGGGTTCAATCCCCTGGTAGGGGAGCTAAGATCCCTCCAGCTGTGTGGCATGGCCAATAAATAAATAAATAAACAAACAAATAAATAAATGCAATGGAATGCAATACAATGCAATACAATACCCTGAGAGTTCCACACCAGCGTGGTAAAGTGACTGAGATGGGTTTCTCTCCTTAGGGGTCTTTGTACAATGTCAGCATCCCTGGGAGGGGTCCTAAGTCCCTCCACACCCTGGGTCTTGTGTGTCAGTACCATTGTGGGGCTCCAGGACACAGAACAGGGAGCCCTGGGGAAGGTGGGCTACGGGGATAAGGCGGCCTTCATGGGGCAGTGGAAACAGTGGGAGGGGATGCTATAAACTTCCTTTGCCCCAGGCCAAGGGCGTGCAATCCTAAAACATTCAGGGACCAGCATGCTGGGTTTGCCAAGCCCTTCCACAGGAAACTGAAAGAAATGGGGGACTTCCCTGGTGGCACAGTGGTTAAGAATCCGCCTGCCAATGCAGGGACACGGGTTTGATCCCTGGTCTGGGAAGATCCCACGTGCCACAGAGCAGCTAAGCCCACGTGCCACAACTACTGAGCCTGCATGCCACAATTACTGAAGCCCGCGTGCCTAGAGCCTGTGTTCTACAACAAAGGAAGCCACCACAATGAGAAGCCCACACACCGCAATGAAGAGTAGCCCCCACTTGCCCAAACTAGAGAAAGCCCGAGCACAGCAACAAAGACCCAACGTAGCCAAAAATAAATAAATAAATATATATATATAAACCAAAAAAAAGGGAATAGGGGTAAAACCCCAGACCAGACATCAGACACACTGATTTCAAACCCAGCTCTGCCACTTCCCAGGTGAGTGACCTCGAGCAAATCACTTCCCCTCTCTGAACTGCAGTTTCCTTATCAGCAAAGTGGGGTCAAGAATTCCAACCACACAATGGATGGTCTTGAGGATTAAGCAAAACGTTGTTCATGAAACGCCTGCCATCTATCTATGCTGTTCAGTAAGTGGTTATCATTTGGGGGACTGGCATATCTGCCATAGTCACAGCTCAAGTTACCCACTGCCCAATTTATCTCATAGTTACAGCAACTTTCAGCGGGAGTGATTTTGCTTCTCCTCCAGGCGACAATTCAGTAATGCCTGGAGTCATTTTTGGTTGTCACAATGGCGGGACAGGTGTCACTGGAAGCAAGAGGGTGGAGGTCAGGGATGCTGCTGAATGTCCTACGACACCCAGGACAGTCCCCACAACAAAGAATTGTCTGGCTCCAAATGGCAATAGTACAAAGTTGGGAAAGCCTAAGCCAGACCCCCTTTCTCTAAGCAACGGTTTTTGAGGGCTCTGTCTTCCCCTCAGTGGCTTTAGCACTGCAGCTCTGAAACCCTCCAGTCCTGAGCACCACAGAGACGCAGGGACTGCATAGGGAGCCGCTGCCTGCCTCCCTCACCCTGAGGCCACTCAGCCAGATGGCAAAGGGTCAGCAGCAAGCAAACATCTAATGATGTGTGACAAGTATGGCCAGACAGCAGTCCCAGGCTGGGCCCCTTCGAGGCCACTCATTGGGCAAGGGGGACTCATAAATAACAGCACAGTGACAGCCCGAGTCTCGCTCAGTGGGAGGTACGGAACTCCGCCCACCTCCCAGCCCCTGGGGCAAGCCCTTTATGGGACAAGGCTCCAGCAGGAGGGCCTCGGACCCCATGCACAGTGAATGTGCTGGTGAGACACAGAGGGACCTGTCACTAACACATCTGTCCAGACCGCTTTACAGCATTCACTCTATCCCTGGTGGTGAACTATTTCCTCATCTCTGATCTGGTGCCATCTGGGGCTTCAAAGCATTCACCCAGCAAAGCATCTGAATTGGAAGGCAGAGTGGCATAGCCGTGAGGGTGCTGAATCTGAGTCTGAGCCTCCATTTCTTCATCCGTTGAATGGGGGCATCGGGCAGCAAATGTGCTAATTCCTGGGAAATTGTGTTCACAGCAATAAACTAATGAAGGAATGATGATGACAACGATTGTGATCGTTCAGCCATTTGGGAGAGGGGAGTTTATATTTGGAAAAAACATACCTTCTGATGCTCCAAAATATTCGTCAGTTTTTTTAGGGTTTTAGGCAGTTCCAAGTAGGCTCTTCGCAGTAATAATAGGGATAACGATGGTTGTATTAAACAGCACTTTTATTTTCACATTTATTTTTCTCAAGCCTCATGTGTCTTAAAACGGGACCTGTTTCCAATGATGTGTAATCTTCTAAAACAAAAGTGAAAGAAACACAATAAACAGTTGACACACAGACCGACTTTGCTTTTTTGTTCATTGAGGTCTTGGTTCAGATGGCTCGCTGGCATCGGGTTGAGGGCAGGCGGGGGAGGCACGGAACTGCGCTTGGTGCCGCTAAGCGTAGCACTCAGCCTTTGGGATATTTGGGGTCTCAGTTTTGTCATTTACAAAATGGGGGTAATTATGTCTTCCTGACTCTCTCAGAGCTGCCAGCTCAGTGAGACCACGTATGCACAAGGGAATATTAGTATCACAATAATTATCTTCTTCATTATTATTAATTATTATTCATAATGATGTTTGCAAGATGGATCTCCTCCAAAGCTCCATGTCTGTGAACAGTTTTTACACACTTTCACAAAAATCTATGTGTGCCTGTGATGATGAAGAAACTGACACTTGGAGCACTCGTTCTGAAACCTAAGCTGATTCTTTAAGATTCTAAACAAATCCCCAAACCCCTTCTCTTTTTCTCAGGCTGGAACAAAGGGCTCTGGAGAGGGCGCTCCCTCCGGGACCCTGCCTTCTAAGTCTTCTATAGAGGTGGCTCTGTTGGCCCAAGACCTTGATGCCAGCTTTCAGCCAGGAGCACGTTTTTGCAGGGAGGGTTATAAATCAAAGCCTGGGTTCTAATGAAAATGCTGACACCCTTTATCTGTAAGAGTGTGCACCCAGGCACCACTTGTGAGAAATTAGAGGCAGAGAGAGAGCATTCAAGGGAGCGGGCACCTGGAGGCTGCCTCTCCTGCCTGGTCTAACCCCTCCCCTTCCTCTCTCCAGCTCCTTCTTTCTTTCCTCCTCCTTCCCACCCTTGCTCCCTTTTCTTTTTATAATTCCTCCAGAAATCTTTCACTACCGCCCCATTCTGCAGCTTCTTCAGGAGTCAGCCTCATGGCCAAGCTGCAGACCCTGCCGCCCGGCTCCCTAGGCAGACCCCTCTCCCTGGCTCTCTGCAGGCCCCTCTCAGGCCAATGGCGCAGAGCTGCACTGTTTTAGGCAGCAGAGGTTGGTGAAGGTAAGGCCCTGGGTTTTCCCAGGACACTTCCGTCGTGGGATGGTCGCTTCCTGACTGCATGACCTTGGGTGAGGTATTTAACCTCTCTGAGCCTCAGTGCCTGTATCTGTAAAATGGGGATAACTGCACCTCTCTTGGGAGGCTTTTAAGAGGACTGAATGAGATGGATGCCAGGTGAACAGTGCTGGTCCAGGAGGTGAAGGGAGCAAAGGGGCAGCAGAAGCTCAAGTTGTTGAGGACTTTTCTGGCTACCTTTAGGGACCAGCCCTCCATCAGCTCTGGTTTTATACTGAATCATAGATAGCTACTCCCACAGTTTGATTTAAGAGGTACTAAAAAGGGAATATCTATCCCCAAATATCTTTACAAATGAGGCCATTGATAACCAAAATTTTAGAAATAGAGGCCTGATTGAAATAAAGAACCATTTATTTGGGGGTTATTAGGTCTGCAACTCTGGAGACACAGATTTAAGAAACACTGGAATTGTGTTCGGCTGGACCTCAAAATGGGGGGAGGCCTATAAGGCTCCAAACCACAAGGTTACACAAGTTGTTAGTCAAGAATTAGCACTGGAGCTGGCAAGAAGTGAGGGTGCTTATTAAACAAGGATTGGTTGGGGTTTGAAATGATTACATTGTTGCAAAGGGGGGAGCTTTGAAACTACAGGGTTGTAGCCAGCAGCCGGCAGCAGATAATGTTTTGAAAATGGCAGGGAGTTTCCTTGTGTTTGATGCAGTTCAGAAAATTCAAGTTCTCAGTGATGCAGGAGGGTGTCTGAAACCACATCCACAATGGCCACCTGGCTCCATCCCGGGTGCCTGGACCACAGTCACACCGTTTTGATTCTTAAATGGCTTTGACTACGTCCTCACCATTCATTTCGCCATTAGCAAGTCATCTGATTAGAAGTCATCCAGGGCCTGGCGTGATGCTAGGTGGCTGGAACGCGCTCTCACTTGATCACCCTGAGGGGAGGATGCCCCGTGTTCCTAATTCCTCCATGTGAGTTGACAGCAGGCTTGTCCTTCAACAGGCAGATGAAGTTTCTAAGCCTTGTCCAGTGTGAGTCAATCCCCAAACCACTGACCCGATGGAACTAAAGCCCCATTCTTCCCTAAATCCCCCAGCTGGTACTCCTCTCTACCTCCTTAGAGCGCCTGTAGCTTTTGCTAATTTTACTGCTTGTTTTGCATCGGACAGAGACAGTAATCTCCTCAACTAGACTGTAGGCCTCCTGTGGGCACAGAACGTGTCACAATTTCTTGAAATTTCCTAGAGGAACTTGCTTCCTCAGTTTAGTCTAATTATCATGATCTGGTGACTTTCTAGTAAAGCATTTAATCCCTGGATGGTCAGCTGCCCATCTGCTCCATGCAGCTTTTGCTCATATTTCACTGAGCAGAGCAGGTCATGTGGTCCTCAGGGCAGGATATAGAATCCTTCCAAGTAAGTCAGGGCTCACAGGGAGGGACACCAAATACGTTGAACAACAATACAATCTATCACAGACCTAGGATAGCATTTTACAAAGTTGTTTGTTGCTCAGTAAATATTTAATGGGGATGATGAGCCAACTATCTTAAGACAAATATATTTTTTAACATCTTTATTGGAGTATAATTGCTTTACAATGGTGTGTTCGTTTCTGCTTTATAACAAAGTGAATGAGCTATACGTATACATATATCCCCATATCTCCTCCCTCTTGCGTCTCCCTCCCTCCCAGCCTCCCTATCCCACCCCTCTAGGTGGTCAAAAAGCAAGGAGCTGATCTCCCTGTGCTATGCGGCTGCTTCCCACTAGCTATCTATTTTACGTTTGGTAGTGTATATATGTCCATGCCACTCTTTCACTTCGTCCCAGCTTACCCTTCCCCCTCCCCACGTCCTCAAGTCCATTAAGACAAATATTTGAACACATCATTTTAGCATGGTTGTTAAATCTAAACCAGCCAACTAAATGTTGGGGTAATAAGTCTTATGGTCAGCAAGAAACTTAAACCAAGTAACGTCTCTAGCTAGAATGTGGTAGAACCAGACTAGACACAGCCCTGTAGTTCACTTGTGGAAGCGCTGCTGTGGGGTAAATTAGACCTGTTCACTATCGCTCTGGAGGGCAGGGCTAGGATCCAAAGAAGGGGTGGGAGTTGTAGGATGTAGATTTGGCTTCATAGAAGAAAATGCCCCCAGACCTAGAGTCTCCGTCGCAAGGATGAGGCTGTGAAGTCCCTGCCCCAGGGGTGTGAAGCCAGGGGTGGACTATATTTGGGGAGGCTGGAGAGGGGTGTCTCTGCAGTGTATAGAAAGTTGAACTAGAGGCCCAGGACTGATTCTTACAGCTTTAAACGTGTCACAAACCTCAAAGGAATATGCATGTCAGTTATGGACCCAACACTCACATTCCAAAACAAGCAGGAGTAAAGTAAGACAAAATTTTTTAAAGATTCTAAAACATGTGTTGTGAGATTTCAGAAGGAGGAGACAGGACGGAGGCCTTCCTGGAGGTATTGGGACGCCAGCTGGATCTCAAAGGATGCAAAAGACCAGGGTGACACAGAGGGGTTGGGGGTTAGAGAGGGTAGGTTGCAGAGCAAAGGGCTGGTTAGGGCAGGGGTGTTGGAGGTGGGGCCTCCCCTTCCTTATCTCCCCTCTTCCTCCAGGACACAGGGTCCCTGGGTGGTGAAAGAAACACAGTGTGCCACTGCCACCTTTCATATCCTTTCCTCATTTCAGGTTTGCATTTTATTTTCCTGCAAACTTTTTTCCTTTCCCTTTGCCGCTCAGGCTTTTGCTGGTGTGACCTCAATTTCTCGCTGCCTTTCAAAGCTTTTATTTCCCAAGTGGAAGGAAGGAACTTTTAATGTCACGCTAGGTCCTTAGCCAGACCAGTTGTCTTTCCAAATCAGTCAGGGGCTCGGGTGGCTGGGGAGAGTGGGAGGCTTGGCCGAGAGACGGAGAGAGTCGATAGAAGGAAAACAGCAAGTGCAACGGATGAAGGTCCCCGAGGTGATTTGCAAATCTGCTGAAATCCTGAACAAGCTTTGATTTAACCCAAGCTTGAAATGGCTTTTATTTACTGTCTATTGTGGAATAAATGACATCTCATAAACAGGATTTATCCATTACCCCAGAATGGAGAGCACAGTGTTAGGGACATTTTATCCTCTTGATATCAAAGGAGATATGCCGGGGTGTGTTATTACAAATAGAAAAATCAATGCGGAGACACACACAACTGAAATTTCATTTTCGTCGAACCACATTTTCAAAGGGAAAAAAAAAAAGGCAATTGCTAATAAAAATGACTACAGAACTGGAGGATTTACCAAGCTTGAGCGAAGGACCGGCTGGGACTAAGCCCAGACAGTGAATAAATCGGGCTCTGTCCTGGGGCTGTTTCCCACTCACCCTCTGGGCAACCCAGCCCCACCCAGGGATGACCCAGAGCAGAGTCACCGTGGATTCGTCCCCAGGCAGTCACGCAGGTGTCTGGTGTCTGAATACTGCGTGTGCCCCCAGGGCTGCTCTCTCACTGTCCTCCCACCTAGCCACACAGTTGGCCTCAGACCACGTGGAAAACCCCAGAAATATCGAGCACTGCTGTTTCCTCCAGGCCTTTACCTCCTTCATGGCGGAGTCTTGGACACTGCTAGATCTTGGGGAAAGCAGAAAGGCTCCCAGGGAGTGAGGAGGAAAGTCAGCCAGACTCTGGGGAAGGCTCCCATTGAGGTCCCAGCCATTTTCACCAACCCCTCCTTCAGAGAAAGTTGGTGAGAGGTAAATACTTCCATCTTTTCATAAGATTTTCTGAAAGTCGCATCCCTGGGCTCCCTTCTTTGTGTCACGTTGTGTAACCCTGTATCAGGGTGACTCTGGTTTAGAGTCTTGTTTCCCCACGAGGTTGTACACTCAGAGAAGCCCGGGACCAGACCTCATGATACATTCCCCTTGACAAGCACTGCGCTGACACATAATAGCTGCTCAATTGTATGCAGGATGAGAATGTGCAGGCCTGGAGAGGGGAAGAGTACAGCGGCCTGGACACCGCACCTGGGCTAGACCGACCTCAGCCTTCTGAGGAGAAGTGCTCTGGTTCTGGTCAGCAGCTCCTGCCTGGAGGCAAAAGCCAGATGGAATTTGCCAGTTCCATACCATCTACTGGGCTCAGGAATGCCTAACTCCATTGGTGGAGGAAAATGGGCCAGTAGATTGGATTTAAGGCCTCACAGTAAATCCTTACCTGCCTTCTGAAGAAACACTGGTGCTGGTCAGAGAGCGACCAAGAATGAAGAGCCAGACATAAGCCCAGGCTCCCTCCTGGACCAGAGCAAACACTCAGCATTTGAGGGCTGCCTGGGCTCAGGGATCACTTCCTCTAACTCTACCTCCTGAGAGATGACGACACCAAGGCCCAGAAAGGGGAGTTAATTTTTTCCTAGTCACACAGGAGATTGTGGCCAGGTGGGGGGGTCAATTTTTTTTTAATTAATTAATTAATTTATTTATGGCTATGTTGGGTCTTCGTTTCTGTGTGAGGGCTTTCTCTAGTTGTGGCAAGCGGGGGCCACTCTTCATCGCGGTGCGCGGGCCTCTCACTGTTGTGGCCTCTCTTGTTGCAGGGCACAGGCTCCAGATGCGCAGGCTCAGTAGTTGTGGCTCACGGGCCCAGTTGCTCCGCGGCATGTGGGATCTTCCCAGACCAGGGCTCGAACCCGTGTCCCCTGCATTAGCAGGCAGATTCTCAACCACTGCGCCACCAGGGAAGCCCAGGGGTCAACATTTTTAAGCTTCAACTCCCAGGCCTGGGCCCTTTGCTCTGCCTGATGAGAATCCAGGGAGAGGGCTTCCCTGGTGGCACAGTGGTTGAGTCTGCCTGCTAATGCAGGGGACACGGGTTCGAGCCCTGGTCTGGGAGGATCCCACATGCCACGGAGCAACTGGGCCTGTGAGCCAAAAATACTGAGTCTGCGCGTCTGGAGCCTGTGCTCCGCAACGGGAGAGGCCACAACAGTGAGAGGCCCGCGCACCGCGATGAAGAGGGGCCCCCTCTTGCCACAACTAGAGAAAGCCGTCGCACAGAAAAGAAGACCCAACACAGCAAAAATTAATTAATTAATTAATAAACTCCTACCCCCAACATCTTCTTAAAAAAAAAAAAAGAATCCAGGGAGAGAAAATAATGAGGAAGGACCACGCATAGCAACTTCATTGCAGAGACCATCGTGATGTCGAGATGATTGTTTTTTAAATAATTCAATGATAACTGATTGAGAAAGTATCCACACTGTACAAATGGTAAGAAATTTTGCTGTTTCTAAGCAGGCACGGCTCTTGTTTTCTCTACAGCTTTACTTGGGTGAAGGCCACCAATCGGATTGGAAAAGGCCGACTCCTGAAGAATATGGGGAAGACAATTTCCCTATGAGACGTGTCTCCGCTCCCCCAGAGACACGGGCTGCCTGCTTCTTCCCTGCGTCTCATAAAGCTTTAAGAGGAGAGCCTCCACTAGCCAATACAGCAGCGATTCTGCCTGAAATAAACGGCAGTATTTAAATAAGGTTTCAATAGGAAGAAAAAGTCTCCTTGGACATGGTCTGTGATGTAGTTATCAGGAGAAATTTGCAGAACCCATTAGCTGTCACTCCTTCCCCCAGGAAATCCCTTGTTTGTGGAGCATGAATCTCTCTGGCTTTTGCTGGCTTTTTCTCTCCGGATTGTCCGGGTAAACATCTGCCTCGCACCGTGTGTTTATAAGGAGATGCATTTGTGGCTTTGATTGTTTAGAGGTTTCTGCAGAACCCGCATGCTTTCTCCCTCCCCCGCCCCTTCCCTCTCCACACTGCCCGTTCTCCTGGGCCAACAACCGCTGACGTCTATTTTGGTTTTCTTTGGCATCACAGTGCATCCTTCTGTCCAGAGCAGGGAAGAGATCTGCCACCACCCAGTTGCTCCACCTTGCGATAAAGAGTTTTCCATAGCAAGGGCAGTATATCTTAATTGTATTGTTATTATTATTTATTCCACAAAATTTTTCAAGCATCTTCTGTGTATAGTATTGAGGTGGATATGGCGAACTGTACCAAGAGTCCGAATCCCTGTCTCAAGGAGCTTATGATCTTGTTGAAGGGACAGAGCTTGTACACATTAAGAATAAGTCTTTACTTACAAAAGGACTGCAGAACTTTGCAGGGGCAGGGAATCCGTCACTGGCCTTCTTACTGTCAGCCAAGTTGAGCCTCTCATCTTGAGTCCTCAGGTAATTCAAACCCACCCCTGGACCAGGTCCTTCAATTGTCTACTTCTGGGAAAGAATGTGGTGCACAATTTCTTTTTATTCTCACAAGTCTTTCATGGCTGACTCAGGCCACTGGTAAGTATCATCATAGTAAAAACTCTATCAACTGGAACACAACAAAGTTCCTGGTAGATGTTTTTTTTTTCTTTTCATCACTCAAATTTAGGTCAGACACCAATCACAAGAAAATAATGTTATCAAACACCTAGTAAAAAGAAAAGAAAGACAAAAACAAAGCTTGCTCAGATATAGTCCGGGTTCCCCACCTCCTTCACCTCCAGTGACAGCTTGAGCAGTGAGCACTTCTGCCTTCAGAGAAATGACCAGAAGGACCAGTCAGTCAAGAAGAATGTGTGATGCCAAGTGGTGGAGGTTTCCTGGCAGGGGAAGTAGACCCAGATATTTAAGAAATGTTTCTCACATCTGAAAGGGTTTCCTCCCTTATCTTCAGCTTCTAAAAAAACCCAATCCCCAATTCCATTTGCCCATCCTGGGTACTCTAGTGTAAAGAGGGTTAAGGTTTAGATGATCTGCACAGGTGACAGCTGAGACTGTCTTGAAGTCACTGCTTGATGGGAGACCCAAGTGCCTGTCCAGTGTCTGACATCACCTAGCTGGTGACCTTGGATCAGCCACTCAGTCCCTCTGGCCTCCACTGTAGCTGATTTCTAATGACCTGTCCATGACTAAGGGTCAAAGGCTCCATGAAGTAATTAGGTCATGCTAGATCCTAGCAAATTTTAAAATCTGGTGGTTTTTTCAGTACCACAAAGAAATATCTACACTCCCATGTTCATTGCAGCATTATTCACAATAACCAAGATATGGAAAGAACCCAAGGGTCTGTCAATAGATGAATGGGTAAGGAAATAGTACACACACACACACACACACACACACATTGGATTATTATTCAGCCTTTTAAAAAAGAGATCCTGCCATTTGTGACAACATGAATGTCATAAAAGACATTATGCTAAGTGAAATAAGCCACAAGCAGAAAGAAAAATACTGCACGATCTCACTTATATGCAGAAGCTTAGAAAGTTGAATAAAAGAAGAGAGTAGAAGGGTCGTTACCAGGGCCAGAGAGATGGGGGAAATGGGAGATGTTGGTCAAAGGGTACGAAGTTGCAGTTGTATGGGATGAATAAGTCTAGAGAGCTAATGTACAGCAAGGTGACTGTCACTAACAATACTGTATTTTATACTGAGAATTTGCTAAGAGAGTAGACATCAGGTGCTCTCGCTCCAAAATATTAACATGAAAAAGGTAACTCTGTGAGGAGGTGGATATGTTACTTAGCTTGAGGGTGTTATATATAAATATCAAAACATCATGTTGTACTCCTTAAGTATATACAATTGTTAAATAAATAAAATGTAAAAATCTGCTGATTCCTGCCCTGGACGTATATGCCCTTCGAGAATCTCCTTTGTATTCACTGGGGCCAGGTGCCAACTCAATGTCTGACCTTGCTGTTGTCATTTGATGGTACACTAATACCTTGTTGCAGAAATATAACCAGGGCTCCTGGGAGTAGAGAGAGTTGGCCAGCAATGAAAAGATAGCTCTGGCTTGACCTGTAATGCCTTCTTCATTTTATTTAGTGAGAAATGTTTAGGACAATATATTAACAGTAATCAATTTGGGGTGATTGTGCCCAGGTGTTTGTTTGTTTGTTAGATCTTTATTGGTACTTTTTGAATTTTTAATAATTTCTCAAAATAAAAATTATAATTTAATTAAAGGGCAGCGTAAATTTAATAAGAGCGATTGCCTGATCAGCCTACTGGCTCTGATCAGGGACAGAGAGAGATGTGGTCAGACAGGGCACTTGGGGCACAGGTGTTCATTTCCTGTTCTCTAAATTGCACTGTGCATTATATATGCTTTGTGTGTATATGGAATATTTCATTATAAAAATTATTTTGGAATGACTCCATATAGAAACATTGACATTTAGCTTTGAAGTTTGAAGTTATCTCTCCGTGAATAATAAAAGGCCTATATGATACTGTGTTGTCCAGTAGAGATATAGGGCAAGCCACACGTGTGATTTTAAATTTTCTAGTAGTCACATTTTAGAAAGTAAAACAAAACAGGTGAAATTTATTTTAATACTATATTTTATTTAACTCGATATATCCAACTTATTGTTATTTCAACATGTAATCAACATTAAAAATCTTAATATTTTATATTCTTTTTTGTTGAAGGGGGCCACTAAATTTTGGAGATCAGTGTGTATTTTACACTTACTTCTCAGTTGCCACTGGTCAGGGAACCAGGCAGTCAAACCTCTGGAGTCTGGGGCCCCCTGGGCTCTCTCTCTGTACCAGGCATGCAAGATGGCCCCAGAAGAACCTCGCATACCCCCATCTGGCCTCTCCTTTCTGTTCTGGGATGGGGACCCTCCCTCGCAGGAAGCAGCCACCCACCCCACCACCAGAGGGCCAAGGAAAGAGGACGAGTGGCTGCCATTTTCCCCCAGGCAGCGGGTGGCTCTGCAGGCAGAGAGGCAGCCCTTGCGGCTTCTCTGGCCTGTACACTGAGGAAGACTCACAGGTCAGCTTGCTTTCAAAGGGGTGAGGGTGTAGACGGTCTGGGAGAAAATTACAAGCAATAAGAAGCAGTGTTTGCAGCGCGTGCTGGCTCTTGGTCCCCAGCCAAACGCTGCGGGAAGGTGATGGATGCCCTAGAGCGGCCCCAGACCACAACACCCATGACCGCTCGGCCGCATGGGACTCAAACCTGCATGGGAAGGGGCCTGCTCCCTTGTCACGTGGAGGAATCCACATCGCTGGCTGCGACATCAAGTCTGCACGAGGCTGGGGTATTCTGGGCACGGGCACAAAAATATCACCAATCGGATTTGAAACATGGCATCATTCTGGGGGAGGTTTGGGACTCCTGAGAGGTTAATTCTCTGGGCTCAGGGAACAGGACCTGAGCACCGCTCCTCCCTGCTCCAGAGCCCTGGCCCCAACCCAGCTGTTCACGAGGGGTGATGTTTAAGGGGACTTGTGGCTTAAACCAAAAAAATGGTGAAACCGAGTAACAAGGATGCTTCTGAGGACAGACACCTTTATGTATATATATGAAATAGGGCATGTGGGGCAGATATAGATAGATAGATAATAGGACACGTTGGAGATGTATAGCTATAGATCTCCTATGTGTCCTATTATCTATGAAATATATATGAAATACACAAGAATAGGAGATGTACATTTTATTAGAATGAAGGGTCAGGTTGCAGTTGCAACAAGCAAAGTCCGGCAGTCCACACAAGCATGAAGCTCTGCTCTGAGGCTAGTGGAAAAAATGCAATTTACCTTTGGGTGGTGGTGCTGGGATTCCCATTTAAAAGTCTAAGCTGGCTGATTATTTATTGATGTCTCTGTCTCCATAGCTGTCTGACTCTTACTGGTTGGAAGAAGCTCCCGTGTGCCTAGAGGATTTTTTGAATTAAGTTCTTTTCAGTCATTTTCCCCTCAGGTGTTAACCAATGAGACTAGACTTTGACAGAAGTCGGCTTCTCCCCGCCCCCACCCCCCCTCAGCTACCCTTACTTTACGTTGTGAAATAAAAATAAGTACCAAGAGAGGCTATCAAACAACGGGGACTGACATGGTTTTTGGCTTTATTTTTTTATTTACAGAAAGAGTGAGAATAATGCATTGGACTCACACATATTTTACAGTGAATATGCCTCCAAATCCTATCAGGACATAAATACAGGCAATTTAATGAATAAACAGGGCTCATTCTGGATGGTTCTGTCCAGTGCTCTTGCTGCTAGCCCAGAAGTGGTCCTCGAAGCTGCACGTTTTCCTCAGTTCTTTGAAGTCAGAATATTTTGGCCTCCCTACCTCAGTTGGCTCATCTGTAAAATGGAATGATGGTCCCTTACTCATGCCAGGACAGGGGACTGAGGTCCCGGCCAGTTGTAATACTCATGATTCCATGAGCTGGAAGCTTCTTTTCAAAGATTATCCCACAAGTGCCATCAGCCTAAGCAGCCCTTATTTTGGCAAGAACCTCGCCTCCCCTGCCCCCAGCCTTCACCCTTGCTCTCACTGCGGGCCACCCTCCTCCACCCCAGCCCCCCTAGGGGGAAGGAGCAACCACTTCATTCTGGAAGTGATAGATGGAGAAATAGATAGCATCTAGCGAGCCTAGTCGAGCAGAATAGGAGCCTCTGAGGAGCTTCTGACCATTCAGGTGGGTCCTTCTGAACCAAAAGGGCACATGCTAGGGCCAACCTCTCCTGCAGTGAGGAAGACTGATCCTAAATCACCCCCTTCTTAGGCAGGCAAAGACTTGACCCTAAATTCCTCCGACACAAGCAAAGACCTGTCCTCTGGGGCAGGATTTCTGTGTGGAAATGTCCCTCATCTTCCTGGCCCCCTGGGAGATGCCTAAAAGTCATTGACCAGGAGACACACTTTTTCATTCATTTGTGCTGGGGCACCTCTGCTGCCCCTCAGGGGGCTTCCTGTCTAGTGGGGGAGACGGATGTCAACGATTATGCATATGCATTACTTGGGCACAAGCCATGACAAGAGCCCCGAGGGGTGAGCACATTGTGGAATGGGTTTAATGGCCACCTGGAATGGGAGGAGAAAACATGCGACTTCCCTCCTGTTTCCTTCCCTCCTGTACTGCCAGCCAGTGGCCCTGGGTGGAGCTTTTCCTGAGGGCAGGTGCTGGTGAGGCTGGGGCAGATGTGGTGAAGGCGAAGGAGGACTAGGCCCCTTGGAAGAGGCATTCTGAAATCCAATGTCTGGCCCAGACAACCTTTCCGTGGACTTTGCTGTCAAAAAACAAAACAAAGCTGGTCAAATCTCAGCATCTCAGGAAAACTTCTTAACTTCTTTGTACTTAAGTTTTCTCATCTGAAAAAGGGAGACACACAGCTGGTCACCTGCTGTCCCACTCTCTCTGGTGGCCAAAGCAGGGCTCTGGGACCCAGCTGGCTACTACTGGGGCCTGAACATTCCTGGGAGACAGAGGTGCCATGGCTTCAGAGCCTTGGACTATAAGCTGCCAGGCCTGAGCCCAGAGGTCACACATTCTCAAGGGTCCATCCTCACATGCAGAGCCCTTGCCCCACCCAGAGGGGCTTCCCTGCCATTGTGTGTGTGTGTGTGTGTGTGTGTGTGTGTGTAGGAGATTTTCCAAGGGAACCAAGGACAGAACTTCTGACAAAAGGGCCAGGATCAATTCCAGTCTCCAACCAGGGAAGATGGTATGGGCATTTTTGTAGGCAGGGAAGGTAAAAGATAATACTCTCTATTTGTAGAGCACTTTTTTCTTTAACATCTTTATTGGAGTAAAATTGCTTTACATTGTTGTGTTAGTTTCTGCTGTATAACAAAGTGAATCAACTATATGTATACATATATCTCCATATCCCCTCCCTCTTGCGTCTCCCTCCCACCCTCCCTATCCCCCCTCTAGGTCATCACAAAGCACCGAGCTGATCTCCCAGTGCTATGCGGCTGCTTCCCACTAGCTATCTATTTCATGTTTGGTAGTGTATATATGTCAGTGCCACTCTCTCACTTCGTCACAGCTAACCCTCCCCCTCCCCGTGTAGAGCACTTTTATTTACTCTTTCATGCACACATCTTTTCACAAGATTCTTACTCCAGAAAGTCCTCCATGATTTGCTCTTGCTGAAGCAATTTTCCTCTTCTCTGGATGCTCCCTGCCTGCTGTGGATCCTGCTTTTATGACACTTAACATGATCCCTCTGGTGTTATGGCAATTTTGTGCTCTGGTTCAACTAGACTTGCAGATGGAGTTAGAGGATTTATCTTCTATTCCCACAGAATCCCTAGAATTGGAGTAGAACATCCTAAGAGAGCCAAACAGATGCTTGCTGAATGAATGAATGATGTGTGTCTGAGTGAATGCGTGATACAAATGCAGGAAGCTTTTCCCGGGGTCCCTTACCTCATTCTACTTAGTCCAGAACTCTTTCTTCTGCATATATATTTCACTCCAACCCCTCTCCCATCCCCTCTCCCATCCCACTCCGCTTTTAACAGGTCCCCACTCTCCACATCTTACTAGGCCACTTCTGTGATGTAAGCAATTGTGATATTGCCCTTGGAATAGCTTAGACAAACCCCAGCCACCTTGCCTCAGTGACAATATTAATAGTGACAAGTTCCAGGGTCCACCCTGTGTGCTGGGTATGGCTGTTTGGTTACCAAAATGGAGGGTTAATAGGTAGACAGCTCCCCGGTCTGACCTTATTACTGACCCTACCCCACCTTCTGAATCTCTTTAAGCTCCATGAGATGAACACTTCTGCTGAATGTCTGAGAGATAAGTGACCACACTTAGAAAAATACAACCATAATTGAACTGGTGGCCGCATCAGAATATTAAACAATGATTGTAACAACATGTATCACCAAAGGCAGCCATCTGGATCCTTCGACGAACTAGGAAACATATTTGGTGTTCTCCCAGGGCTGAGGAAGTCTCCTGTCCACCCGTGAGATTGTGAGACACAGGGGTCCACTGGGTCCCAGGGTTCTGGCAAGGGAGAAGATGTACCAGGAAAATAGAGAAACTGCTCTGGGCTGACATTCTTTGTGTTCCTGGCCACAGGTGACATCTGTGGACCATTAGGGCCACCAAGTGAAGCCAGAGGTTCATTCCCCAGGAACTCACAAGTTCTGCTCTGTCCATGGTCTAGGATTCGTCACTGCTCGACAACCCATGCTAATAAATCACATAAACAGAAGTCACTGATCACAGTGGAGATGGGTTGGGAGTGAGGACGGTTTCATGAAATGACATTCTGAGAATGTCCCCCTGCCAGCAAATTCCCACTGATTGTGTGTGAGGGGGGTGGATTCATGGAGGTACCGAACCAGGCACTAGTCTCTGGGAGGGTCACATTCCTGGGAAATGCAATCAAACGTGAGACATTTTCTTCTGAAGATGGGTCAGAGACATCAGAGCTATATAGGAAAGACAGGACCTAAATCCTCTAGTCACTATCTTAAGAATGAAAGCGTCTGTGTGTGCATGAACTTAGCACCATGGGGCTCGTGGGACCACAGTGTTCACAGGAAAGAGCCTGGACTCGGCAACCAGACACACTTGGTTTCAAATACCAGTCTTACCACTTAGTACTAGCATTCCGATTGCTTACTCTCTTGAAGTTTCTGTTCTCTCCTCCATTAAATGAGGCTAATGATGCCTTCTTCACAGATTCAATACGGAAGCTGAACATCAAACCTCTAGTAAAGTAACTGACTTTTAGGTGGTACTCAGTCAATCTGTGTACCTCCTTTTCCTTCATTTGCTGGACCAGAATTAGTTACTAAATACAAACCCTACAGCTAATCAGCTCAACTATAAACAGATAATAAGAGGTCAAGGCTGCTCTACCCACACATGGGGTCTATAATAGCACAGAGGCAAAGAGGAGAGCTGAAGAATACCCTTGCACCAAAATATCCTCCCTCAGCCCCCAGTAGATTGTGGAGACGACTACTGGGTGACTGAAGCAATATTATTCATCTTTGTATTCCTAGCATCTAGAGCTGCTCTTGGCACGGTTTGTTGGGTGGATGGATGGATGGATGGATGAGAAGATAGGTAAAAAGTCGGGTGGATGGACAGATGAACAAATAGGTAGATTTCCACTATCCGGACATTCTTTTGCATCCCTATGTTACAATTAGAGAAACTAAAAGAGGGTAAACATGCTTGTAAAGGGCTGATGTCTTTATTCTCCCAGAAGTCTCTGTCTTCTTGCAAATTCATCTATGAATTCCCATCTCCTTCCCTCCAATCTATCCTAAATCCTTCCAGATCCAACTCGTTTCATTTCCTCTGCAGTCTTCTCTGACCAGATGTGTTCACACTTCTCTCTCCCTTTCCTGAACTTGTCAATACTGAGGGTTTCCCACTTCCTTGAACTTTTGGTTGCTACACATCTGCATCTTATTTCCTCAGCCTGATAGCAGAGAATGGGTTCTATGCTTCCCTCACAGGACCCAGCATGAGGTTGGGCACACGTGCCTATAGTGCAAAGGCTGTCAAAAAGTGCTTGGTGGTTGCTCAGTCAGCTAATGTTATAACAATAATAAAAGCTGACACTTAACTGAGGGTGTCAGGCACTTCACTGTACATAATCTAATTTAAGCCTCACAATAGTCTTACAAGATAAGCATTATTATCTCCATTTTACAGATAAGGAAACTGAGTTTGAGAGAAGTTGTGGTGCTTTCAAAATATGGACCCGAAATTCCTTGATGCTCCTCTTACTGGCAGATGGGACTCTATGTCCCCCTCCTCTTGAATCTAGGAGGACATCTGACTGCATCCACCAATAGAATGTGGCAGAAGTGATGCTTGTGACCTCTGAGTCTGGGTCATAAAAGGGCAGGCAGCTTCTACTTTTTTTGCTGGAACCAGTGCTGTTGGAGAACTGAGCTTCTGTGTAAGAAGTTCCACTCTTCTGAGGCTGCCATGTTATGAGGAAGCCCAAGCCATATGGAGAGGCCACAGGCAAGTGCTCTAGTCACCAATCCTAGTCTTTGAATCATCCCAGCCCAGGTGCCACACATGTGAGTGCAAGAGACTTTAGGATGATTCCAGCCTCAGCCTTGGAGATATCCTCAGCTTTCAAGCTTTCCCAGGGAGGCCCCAGACATTGTGAAGTAGAGACAAGTCATCCCTACTAACCCTGTCTAAATTCTTGACCCACAGAATTCACGTGAATAATACAGTAGTTGTTTTAAGCTGCTCAGTTTGGGGATAACTTGTTGTGCATCAATAATATCTAGGATAGAAGTTAATTTAACTTGCCCAAGGTCACCTAGCTAGTAAAGGGCAAAAGTGGGATTCGAACCCAGGTGATCTGACTGCAGAGCTCATGTTCTGGAACTATATGACATGCCTCCCAATACATGGGTGGGATAAGCTGGCACACAGCACCATGGCATGGCTGAACTCAGATCCCAGAAAACAGAAACTGGGCCCTGAAGAAATAAGGCAAGCTGAATCTTTGGAGATAAAGAAGGCGGCATGTACGCTGTGGGGCAGGAAGATCTGCCTCAAGTACCGGATTTTATAAGATCCCAGGCAGCAAAAAGGACAACAGGAGGGCTCTTGATGGGAAAAGAAGAGAAGAGCACCGACGTGGTGTGTACAAGGTGGGAACATAGTGAGGAGAGTGACGGTGTGGGCTGGAAAGCCTCAAGATGTCTGGATTTTATGCGGGAGAGAAGCCTGGGCCAGGTAGCCTTATTCCCAAGAGCTGAGGGCAAAGGACATCTATGTGGGGGGACGAGAGACAACAGCCTGTGTCATCTGGACAACAGACCCTGCTCCTTTGGGCTGTGGGCTCAGGTGGTAGGTGAAGGGTCCAGGCAGAGCCCCTACTGCATCACTGCAGTGACAACTCCTCTTGTCTGCCAGGCTCTCTCCACCTCAGGAGTGCCTTCACCCATGTATTCTTTCATTCATTCAACAAATGGTTAGGAAGTGCTTCCTATAGGGCAGGTCCTAGTTTGGATGCTGGGGACAGATACCAAAATGAAATTTTCCTACAATTACCAGACAATAAGGTACAGGCTATGATAGAGGTGTTTGAGGGACAGAGAGGCAGGGGTCCCCACCCCTGTGAAGCTGACAACTTGACACCTTAGCTACAGGCATTTCCGTTTTCCAAGTACTTTCAATCTGATGATGCATGTAGCCCCTTCTCTGGGCTCTTGGGAGGATACCTCAGTGAGCACCAGCTCCCAAAGCCTCTATTTTACACAGAAGGAAACCGAGGCTAGAGAAAAGGAAGTCATGAGCCTGGATCACACAGCTCATGATAGACTACTTGTTCTGTCTATGCAGGTGGACAGACCTTCCAGCGCAATCTTGCTGGAGATTCATGGCAAGAGTAAGAGTTAATATGAGTGCTCAACGGCGTCCAGATTAAAATCCAAAATGGGAGTGGAGTCACTGTTACCTAATTGTAGGCAACCTAGGGAAGGTCCACAAAGGGATCCCTCAGCCATGTCATAAAGCTTATTTATACTGTATCTACCCACGCAATCGCTAGCTCACTCCTTATTTATTGGACCAATCAGATGAAGTGACTCCTCATAATTTGTGAATTACCATCCAAGATTTCTGCAAAGTTGTCTACAGCCAAAAACTCTGGGACTTCCCTGGTGGTGTAATCCACCTGCCAATGCAGGGGACAAGGGTTTGATCCCTGGTCCAGGAAGATCCCACATGCTGCAGAGCAACTAAGCTCATGCACCACAACTACTGAGCCTGTGCTCTAGAGCCTGCGAGCCACAGCTACTGAAGCCCGTGTACCCTAGAACCTGTGCGCCACAACTACTGAGCCCACACGCTGCAATTGCTGCAGCCCACGTGCCTAGAGGCAGTGCTCCACAACAAGAGAAGCCACCGCAATGAACAGCCCATGCACTGCAACGAAGAGTAACCCTTGCTCACCGCAACTAGAGAAAGCCTGTGCACAGCAACGAAGACCCAACGCAGCCAAAAAAAACCCCAAAAACTCTAAAGACAGGAGTTCCACTCGCTTGGGTAGGGGTGGAGGATAAGAGAGGGTTATTTGCACAGGCAAGAATACCATGACCTGGAGATCATAATGTACAGCCCTTGTTTTTTACCATCAACAATGGTACAAATACTTTAATATTTAATACAAATAATAGTACAGTAACTTCACATTTGCATATCACTTTATAATTTTTAAAACTCTTCCACAGACATTACATCATTACATCATACATTCAGAACCCTGAATGTCCCAAATGAAACAAATGCTATTTCCTGGGTTTACAGCTGGTGACCATACCCAGGCAGGTTAAGTGACTGACACAAGGTCAAAATGCCGGACGTGGCAGAGACACGATTGGGATCTGAGTTAAGATAGGAGAACAAAACAGCTGCAGGTAATCCCTTCCTCGGGCCACCCAACTTCATGCCTCTGGATCAGCTATCCAGGCAGCAGGTCAGCTGACTGTTCATTCTGTAGGGCTGATCAGATCGGGAATGTACCTGCTGAAACGCCAAAGGCTGGGAACCAACATGGGGATCAGAGGGGAACTTTAGGGAACTCTGCTGGGGTTGCTCTGAATGTTCAAGAACATTAACAAGAGGCAGTGTGGAGTGGTGATAAGAAGATGGGCTCTGAGCCAGACTGCTGCATTTGAGTCCTATTCTGCCACCTGCTAGCTCTGAGACCTTGGACAGGTCAACTCATCTGTTGGGGAGGTCATAACAGCATCCACCGCAGACGGTATTATAAAGATTAAATGAGTTAATATTTGACAAATTCTTAGGGCGGTGCCTGGTTATAAATGTTTGTTAAGTAATGACAGAGCCTCTAAGGGCCAGACACCGTGCTGGCACCATCGTTAAAGGGAGGAGTGGGACACACCGCGCCCTCAGGGAGCCCACTGCTTCACCTATCTGAGCAGCATGGCCATGCCCTGCATTGCGATTACTTTATCAACGTGGTGTTTAACAACTGGTGGTGTGAATGGCAGCCACATAACTTTAGTCAAGGGTTAGATGTAGTGGAGGATGGGAGCGAGGAAGGGCAGGAGAGTGTTCCTGCTTGTGGGTGTTCAGAAAGGAACCCCAGACCCACCGTGGCCATCTCTGCCTTCTCCACTGCGGCAGCCACCAGGCACTGTGGCTACTGAGCGCCGGAAACGTGACTAGTCCCAATGTCCACATTGAAATGCACTGGAAGACTTAGAACCAGAAAAAAAGCATGTAAAATTGCACATGGATGCTTTTTTATATTCATTCCATGTTAAAATGATAGTATTTTAAACATACTGGATTAAATATGCTATTAAAATTAAGTTTACTTGTTTCTGTTTCGCTTTCTTGAATGTGGCTATTAGAAAATTTTAAATCGCATGCGTAGCTGTATTTGCGGCTCACGTTACATTTCTCTAGGATGTCGCTGCTCTGTAGAGCCAAGAGCTAAAGGGATGGCTCCCAACAGATGAGTGAGCTGGAAAAGGAAGGTGAGACTTCTTCTAGGACAACCTTCACGAGGCAAGGGTCGATCTGAGCCTCAGGCGGACGCTCTTTCCTGTGTATCCAGTGCCTGATACAAGTGCCATCTTTAGTGGGTGCTCATTTTAGATTTGTTGAATTACTGGCGAAGTGTGAGTTGGCCACGTGGTGAAAGAGAGGGCAGAAAGGCAACAAGGCTTAGGAACAGAACTGCCAAGTTTCAGAGGATGCTCTGAATTTAAAGTGCATTTCTTACACACCTCAGGACGATAAAATCAAATCGAAACTGGTAAAGCCCATCTCTCTCCAAGTGCAGGCAATGACCGTCCATCTGGGCTCTCCATTTCTGAGTCAGCCCCCTTGAATCAAGCCCTTTGGAGGTCCCCACTGACGTTAGCTTCAAGGCCTCTATTTGAGAGTCTCAAGAAAGGTTCGATCTTAACTGCCTCCTTGTCTCAGTGGCTGAATCAAGCCGGACCCCAGCTTCCCGGGGACCACATCCCCATGCCATCCATGGAAGGAAGTTTAGTAAAAGTTGGGTCTCTGCAAATGGTTCTCGGGAAGGGAGGGGAGGATTCAGGAAGGCTGGGCTGGGGACTGCCCTCGGAAAGCCAAGACTAATTCCGCAGTCCAGTCACTCTGTCAAACATTTAGTGTATCCGGGTGATTGTTCCCCGGTAGGCCGCAACGGTCTATCTGCTGGGCCTTTTGTCATGTTAACTGCAGCCGATCAATGGATTGAGGTCAGGACTTCTGATGTAGGTGCAAGCTTAGAGAGAAAAAAGTCTTGAAGATTCATTTTTTCTCGTCTGGTAGCGCTCCGGTCACTTATTTTTTCTCAGTTAGCCTCTGCCGCTCTAAAGTGGGTATTGATCAGTGCCTTAATGCAAACCTGTCAAATTAATTTTGCAGACCTGGGATATGACTGGCCTAAAATTGCTTCTGCACTTGCTCTCTGCAGCAAGCCTATGAATTTTAATCACGACCAGAATGGGTTGGTGGCTGTTTTTGTTAGAAACTTGAATAGGAAAGGTTTAAACTGTAAATGCCAGGGAATGATGCTGTTTTGTTCTTTTCAGAAACTCATGTGGTGGAGGTCAAAGAAATTATTATGTCGGGTGTATTCTTGGCAGCTGCTGTGGGAAGCTTTGCGGGCCGGCTTTCTGCAGAGCTACACCCAGGGAGCGCTGGGACCTCCTTGAACACCCCAGTCCTGGAATCCCAGCTCCAGCAAGAGGGCCTGAGCCACCTCTGGCTCCCGTTCTATCGTCATCCAAGACAACTTTACCTCCTGCGGGGGGTGGGGGGTGGGGGGTGGGGAGGAGGGCTGGAGGGGGAGGGGCAGGGCTCAGATTTCACTTTGCTTTGAAGATTTAGCTTCCAGGCCTGGCTTGCCTCACCCTCCCCATGCAATCTCAGGCGAGGCAAGGTGTCTCTTCCTAGACTCCGGTGATGATCTAAAAAGCTTGTCTAATGTAGGTGACAATCCTGTGGAACTCCTCCCCCGAGACAGGCTCCTCTGGTTGGGACCACACCTCCAGCAGCCTCGGCCCAGGGTCCTGCCCAGAGCTCTGCCGCCACCCTGTCATCCTGTCCCACCAGCCACCACCCTGAGCCCTGGTGGAGGCCCCTCCACACCTCCAAATCTGGAGGCGGAGCCAGGGCTGTGACACCCCAGCTGCCACATCCTTTGGCTGCCACACTGCCACTGTCCTCGCACCACTCTGCTGCACGCATCCCCCTTAGCACTTTTCCCAACTGGACCACTGAGGCAGGCGGGCCTTTTTGCAGGGAAAGGTGCTCAGGGCACTTTTACTTCCCCGGGAGGGGGTGGCACAGCTGCCACAAGCACCCAGGGGCTGTGTCTCCTCCCCTCTGGGGGCAGCGCCCCTCCCCATGGACAGTCTTGCCCAGTTCCCGCTGCAGAGAATCAGCTGTTTACAGACCTAACCACTCTGGCCTTCACTGCACAGCACCGTCATCTTTTTATTGAGTACTTACTACATGCCAGGCTCCATTCTAAGTGTTTCACATAGTACCTAATTTAATCCTCGTGAAAACTACACGGGAGTGATACTGTCACCCTCCCCGTGTTATTGGGAAGGAGGCTGAGACCCAGAGAGGTGAAGTAAGCTTGCCCAAGTTGCACAGCTCACAAGTGGCAAGCCTAGATTTGAACCCCGGCTGTCTGGTTCGATAGCCCATCTTTTAGTCTGCTTCGAACACAGCGTGTGTGTCTGTATCTGTCCACGTGCAATGAAGCACTTGACGTGGAACCCTCTGTTGGGTCCCTGATGGTTGCATCTGTGTTATTCTTACCTTCCCAGTAAAACTCCAAGCCCCTCAAGGGGAGAACCCCCTTTGCTTCTTGAATATTTGAATAGAAAAATGAAGGTGAAGGACCACGTGGTCATAGAGAACAGACCAGGAAAGTGTTTGGGAACCACTTTGGTGGCAACTCTTGACCAATGCAGCTTCATAGAGGAAAGGTGGGGATGAGGGAGAGAATGAGAATCGTTTCATTTCACATGAGCATATCCTGACTCTCCATCTGTGAGGGGCCCCAGCAGTGGGAGGGTGTGAGCTGGACTCCCCCGCCCCCTCCCAGAGTAAAGAGCTGGAGGGGCTAGAAGATGTGAAGCCCAGAGCTGGGCCCAAACTCCCAAGTCAGGGAACTGTGTGTTGACAGACCCCTTGGGAGCCCCCAGAGAGCTTACAAGAGGGTCCAGGAGACAGCAGCGTCCGGATGCCTGCCACCTAGTCATTGCTGGCCTGTCAGGGGTAAACAGAGAACAAGCACCCAGCACCTGTTGGGTGAAGGGATTCTCGCTCCTACCCCTGTGACCCCTCCCAGTGCCCCCTCCTGGAGAAGCTGGTGCCTGAAGAATCCCTGAAGACGGAAGGGACCTGTCTCACAGCCCCCTCCTCACCATCCCCACATACCCTTTATCCCTTAGGTAGTTGGGGGTCCCTCTCAGGCTGCCCCAGGGAGAGGCAAAGACACTTGATCCAATCTGAGCTTGAAGTTACACTTTAAACTAGACAGAGTTTCAATAATTGAAAATGATCAGAAGGTTATGGAATCTAAGTTGTTGTTGAGGAATGGAGATGGGAGATTAAGCATAGGAGGCTATAAGGAATGGTTAGAAAATTAACCCATTACATATTGATGTCTGAGTTGAAATTCCCACATAATCTGGCTGGTAAAATACAATGAACAGATACATTACAGGTACAACACTACCACCCTGCTGAGAAACCTTGCTTTGGGTGAAACAGAACTGGAAAGACAACTTCTTGCAAAATGGCCCCTAATTTTAGGCTATTGGGCCCCACCCCTTCCTCCTGCCCTCCTGCAGAAGGAAGAAGCCTTCCCTACTTGGTGACCTACAAGATGGCCAGGAGGACAAAGCGAGCCATTGCTCATCACTGACCCATCGACGGAGTTCCACGGAGCATGAGTTAAGGACTGTTGTGTTGATGACGACAGAAACCCTCAGGGATACCTGATCTGGGGACTTGGTCACCATTGTGACTGTCCCTCCATTTCCTGGCTCTGCCCCTCGGCTGTACACAGTGGCAGGGGCTCAGCCACCCCCCACACAGCAGAGAGCTTCTCTGTCTCACATATAGATTTAAATCCCGAGAAAGGGCCCTGACTGTCCAGGTTTGGGTCACCAGCCCTCCCCTGGACTAGTCATTGTGGGGGAAAGGAGGTGCTGTGATTAGCTCAGCCTGGACCATAGGCCCATCCCGGAAGGCAGAGGACTCTCTTACCAGAGAAGCCAGGAACAGATCACACTGGTGTAATTGTTTTATGGAGGGAGTCAATCCTAATTTGAGTGTTCTGCAAGGATTTGTTGATCATTTGTGGCTGTGCACAAGTTGGTGCTGAGTTACATCGAGGGAATCGGTCCCTTACCTGCCGGGATGCTGTCTCCAATCCAACATCACTGCCCCAGAGACGGATGGACGGATGGATGGACGGTAGTTGAGTGTCCTGCCCGTGAGAACCGCTCTGGTGAGCAGGCCCCTCCCCCCCCAGTGCCCTCCTCTGTGCCCAGCAGGAAGCCAGGATGCTCAATGGCTGTGTCTGAATGGAGGTGCCTGAGTGAATGAACGACTATATGAATGGAAGGAAAGGAAATGAAGAGCTGTTAGACCCACACATACCCAGAGCTCACCTAACCATAGCGCTTCCTGCTCTCCCCTCCTCTGCTAAAGGCTTTGTGCCCAGGATATCAGGTGTGGGCCCCTCAGTCTCTACGAGAGGGGAGAGCCAGCTGCTCTGTGGTCTGCAGAAAAGGTACGGGGCTCGGGATCTGTCCTGCCATGAATTACCTGTGTGACCTTGGCCAAGCCACTTAACCTGCCTCTGCTTCAATTTCATCATCCATCAAAAGGGACTGAGGCTCTCTGCCCTGTTTATCATCCCACAGGAGGGGCACAGGGAATAGACAATATTAGAAAGTTCACAGCACTTAGAAAAACTTAAAAGAAAAGCACATTGTGGAGGAAGAGGCTATGGTGACGGTGGGCCTCCATCAGGGGCACCAATTTGACTGCAGAGCTCAGGGCCAGCTGTCGGGGTGGTGTGGGGCGAAGGCATGCAGGCCCGCCACATGGAGGCGCTCACACCTGCCAAGAAAATTCCCCACAATCCAGAGGTCCTGCCATGAGCCCAGGCTTGAGAGGCAAAGATTTAAAAGGGAAAGGAACGACACTCTTGCCCTTGAGTAAAGACACACACCTCTAGGGCAGTGAGCTACTTAGAAAGGGCTCAGTGGTATGTCACAGAAATCAGTCAACTTATACCTGTTGAGCACCTACTGTGTGCCAAGCACTGTTCTAGAATTTGAGAATAAGAGGTAGACAGAGTTGGGCTTCACTGGTGGGGCAGTGGTTGAGAGTCCGCCTACCGATGTAGGGAACACGGGTTCGTGCCCCGGTCCGGGAAGATCCCACATGCCGCGGAGTGGCTCGACCCGTGAGCCATGGCCGCTGAGCCTGCGCATCTGGAGCCTGTGCTCCGCAACGGGAGAGGCCACAGCAGTGAGAGGCCCGCGTACCGAAAAAAAAAAAAAAAAAAAAGAGGTACACAGAGTCTTGCCTAAAGAGCTACCCGCAAGTGAAGAAATGAATAAACAGCAGTGAATGAAGAAATAGGACAATTTCAGACCCCGACAAATGCTATAAAGAAAACAGAATAGGGTAAAGTGATGGAGAGCAGCTATTTGGGGCAGGGGGCTACCTTAGTAGAATGACGGTGTAAAGAGTGTGGAAGGTGATGATGCTGGAGCCAAGGCCTGAGTGATGTTGAGGAGGAAGAGAGTACCACACAGGCGAAATAGCCAGGAGAGCCTTGGGGGACCGGGAGGCTAAAGTACTGTGAGCGTCGTGAAAGGGATGAGCAGAAGCAAAGGACGCTGGAGAGGTGGCTGGGGCCCGACGAGGGCTGGACATGAGAAGGAGAGTGTGGACTTCACCCGAACTGCGCTGGGAATCCACTGGAGTTTCGGAGCGGGGCCATGATACAATGCGAGAGAGAGGGAACCGCCAAGCAAATAAGGCAAATCGTTAACCACTGGTGAGTATGAGTGATGAGGGCATAAGAGACCTTTGTATTCTTCCTGCAACTTTTCTAGATGTTTGAAATTATTTCAGAATAGAAGGTGAAGACATGAAAAGACAGCTCTGGCTCCTGGTGGACAACTGACTTCAGGAGGAAAGCTGGTGCCTCAAGTGCGGGAGGGGACCGGTGAGGAGGCCCCAGCAGGAGTCTGGGTGACCTGGACCAGGGCAGGAGGGGAGGAGAGGCCATTTTCAGGATGGCTTCATGGAGGCCTGTATCCGTTTGTGTCCCTGGCGTAACAAATCACCACAAACTTAGTGGTTGTAAGCAACGTAGATTCATCAACTTACAGTTCTATAGGTTAAAAATTCAACACAGGCCTCACGAGGCTAAAATCAAGGTGTTGGCAGGGCTGCGTTCCTTTCCAGAGGCTCTAGGAGAGAATGCATTTCCTCGCCTTCTCCAACTTCCAGAGGCCACTCTCCAAGACTTGCAAGTATCCCCCTACATTACGGAGCCAGCCACGGGGTGTGGAATCCGTCTCTCACCGTTCTCTCTCCTTCTGACCACAGCTGGAAATGTCTTTCCTTTTAAGGACTCACGTGGTGACACTGGGCCCATCAGGATAATCCAGGATAATCTCTCCATCTCAAGATCCTTAACATCACACCTGCAAAGAACCTTGTGCCATGTAAGGTAGCATATTCCCAGGTTCCTGGGGATTAGAGCTTGGACATCTCTGGGTGCCATTATTCTGTCTGCCATGAGGTAGAACCAATAGAATTTACTGGTGGACCAGATGAGGGTATGAGGAAAAGAAATGAACTAGGGATGGCTGCTGGATTTCTCACAGGAGCTGCCGAGTGCCTGGTGGAGCCATCTGTCGAGACAGCAAGGACCGGGCCAGGTGGGGAAGATCAACACTTCTATCTGAGACGTGCCTCGTCTGGAATCCAACAGGAGTGACTGGGGTTGGCACAGGCCAGAGTGATTGGGAGAGCCGCATGCTGGTGCCCAGGGGAAGAGCACAACATAAGCAAAGACAGAGCTGAGGGTGGCGCTTGTGTGTCACAGCACTCACCTCCTCATGCAGTAAACAAGTCCTGAGCCCCTAATAGTCACTAGGCACTGGAGATACAAAAACCTCCATAAATAAAAGATGCTCCCTACAGAAACCTCCATAAATAAAAGATGCTCCAGAAGGGAATGGAAGGCCAGTTAGAGAAATGGCTGGACAGGTTGGGGTCTGAGGTACAAGGCCTTGCGTGCTAGGCCATGGATGGTGGGCGTGTGGCGGGAAAACAGGCAGCCACTCCAGTGCCTCAAGTAGGTGAATGACGCAATACATAAAAAGGACATGAGAAAACTTGACATATAACAGTCTATAAACAGGCACCAAACTGGCTGGGTGTGGGCGCCAGCAGAGAAACTATGGGCAAGGGGTGAGCGAGGGCACACGTGCTGGCTGCAGCCCAGCTAGGGAAACACTGGCCGGGGCCTGCCCCTGTCCCTGCTGCCCCAGCTGTTCAGGGCAGGGCTGGCCTCTGCAGCTGACGGGATGTAGGCCAGGCATAGTGGGATGGGGGAGGTGTTGAATGGAGGGGAGAGGTGTTTCTTCCTCTTGCTGAACTGCCACTCTTAAATCAAACAATTCAATCCAGGTGGAAGAGGCTTGGCAGCTGGGAGGGGAGAAGAAGGAAAAGCAGACGATAAAAAAAAAAAATCAATAAGTCTTCCCCATAAAATAAATTGAGATTTGTGGAATTCACTTCCACTTGACATCAAAGATGCCGATTTGGTGAATTCGTTTAAGGCCAAATTGAAAACGTATCGTTTTAATCCAGGTCCCCAAGCTGCCCCAGGCTCCATGGCCAGGGCCCTGGGGACCAGGTTTACGGTAGCTCAGAGTGTTTATTTGGGGCCAGTTGATCTCTGTTGCTCTAGAGAAGCTGTGTTCAGGGCAGCCAGCAAGGCCTTATGATGCCCTCTGCCACCCCCCACTCGGGGCCAAGGCCTCTCTGACTAGGACACCCCTGGGGGCACTGGCATGGTCCCGTCTGGCTGCCTGAGAAGTGACTAAGAGGCAGATGCGAGGCGGGCAGGAACCTCATGCAGCTCTTTGGACCTCACTGGGCCTTAGTATCTTTTCCGCCTGTAGATGTATGTGAGATAAAATAGAAGACAGAGTCCACAGCCTCGGCTCTGGGTCCCCCAACCTTTCCTCAGTGCTTGAGGAGGGTGTGAGAGTCGGTGTGGACGGCGTGCGCACAGAGCAGCTAAATGCTGAGAACCGAGGCACACACAGGATAGTCAGTGCCGTATAAACTTCCTTGGCCTCACCTCAAAGAGACCAGGTCAAAAACATGTCCAGTCAGGGGCAGGAACACACCTCAACCGCGGCTAAGATTCAGCGTTCCCCCTACTACGGTGTTGTTCTGGGGGCTTCCCTCTGCCCAGGGTGTGGATGCAAGGTCAGGAGAACCTGCAGGCTGGCAGGTTAGGGTGAAGCTGTCTATGACAGGAGAAGAAAGACAAGGTTTGGTAGGTGTGGCGAGGACCACTCAGAGCAGGACACTGGGAAGGGTAAGCAGCGCTGCTCTTTCCAATGAAGAATTTTGAAGAGCAGGTCCAGGTGCAAATCCCAGCTGCGTGACCTTAGGCAGCTTAACCTCTCTGGGCTTCAGTTTCCTTATTTAGAAAACTGAGGGATTGGTTAAAAAAAAACATAGTTTAATCAGAGGATGGCTAGCAGCCATACATGAGAAAATGTAAACCACTCGGCATGATGCTTGGAAGACTACTGACAATCAATTTAACTGTTTTGATCATGACAGGGACCAGTTGGGGGACCTTGGACATCCATTGAACCCTCCTGCTGGTCTCAGCGTCCTGCTCTGTAAAGTGAATGGGTAGAAGCAAGTTCTTTCTGCGGTCTGGTCCACACCAGCCTGGACTTGCCTAGACTTTGCTTCTGTGGGTCCTTCTCAACTAAGTGACCGCAGAGCTGAGCAAGGGCTCTTCATAAGAGGGCCTTCAGCCTCAGCAGTTCCCAGGCCCTAAACCTCCCGAACCTTGGGCAGAGACACGTGGGCATCTGGAAAGGCCCCGAGGGACTCAGACAGAGAGAGGCCAGGAGGGGTGGCACCGGCTAAAGCAAGATCAAATCCATGGCCACATCTACCCAGAGCTAACTCGGGCTGCTGGGGCCCAGGCTTGGGCTTCGGGACCCAAGCTTGATTTGACCTCCTCAAATTGAATGTTCACTTTAGCCTAGATTTGCAAAGCAATTTGTTAATGCTTCTGTGCAGGGGTTGTTTTCTCTAGGGCTTTAAAGAAAAAACCCATTTCAATGTAAAATTCACAGCACCAGATTGAAATGTATTCTGAGCAGAGTTAGCAGTTCAGAATTTCCAGGCCCTTGCGATCAGCGCACGTCACGTTGTAATTACACCTTTCTTTGTGCGTCAGCTGCAGGCCTGGCGAGGAAATTAGAAGCTAATGCTAACCCTTTTGAGGAGAGAAAGGACTTTTGTGCCTGTTCCTTTTCAGAGAGAGATCATCCAAGATGACAGGAGAGAGGGACATCTGAATTAATCTATCGAGGGGAACAAAACCATTAGTATCTTCAGCCTCCTTAGCCAAGATCCGTTCCACCTCACAGTGTCTGGAGCTTAACTCTTATTTCTTCAAATGCACTGGAGGAAAAAAATGAAGCATATTCCTTCTAGCACATCTTGGTTGATTTTGTTCAAAGGTGATCTCCAGTATCCCTTCCTTAACACATGCATGCTCACACACACACACACACACACCACAAACATGAATATATAACATGTGCACACACGCACATATATGCTGATCCATTCATGTTCCAATATACCACACACACACACACTTCATAAGCTTAGTCACACATAAACACACTTACATGTGTTTAAAAAAAATACTAGCAGACCTTGAATGGGATTATGGCTCCCCAAATACAGACATTTGGGTAAGGCCTGGTTTAGATGCTCTAGGAAATTTTTGTTAATTTTCTTAGGCATGATGATGATATCATGTTTAAATAGAAAAATGTCCTCATTCTTTGGAGATACAGCTTGAAGTACATTTAGAGATAAAGTGTCAACATGTCTGGGACTTACTTTCCAGTGATTCTGAGAGAGAGAGAGAGAGAGTGACAGAGTCAGAGAGAGAGAGAGAAAAAGGAAAGATAGCAACTTGTTAACAATCATTCAATCTGGGTGTATTGCAGAGAGGTATTCATTGTACTATTCGTTTAATATTCTGTGTAGTTGCAATTTTTCCCAATTAAAAATTAAGGGAATAAAGATTAGTGAGAAGGTTTCCACATTGCATCCAGTTGTCAGTTTCTTTAAAATACGCTCTTAATATCCCATCCTTTTATCTGCGTATGCTGGCTGCATAAGAACTTCAAATTTTGATAATCCTCACACAAATCCAACTTTGCAAGCAAGCATTAGGGGTTCTCATGGTGACTGGAGAAGGGAGAGGAAGGGTGGGAGAGAAGGAGAGTGGAAGACTTTCTTGGGTGGGGTGAAAATTTGCAACTCTCATACCTTCATCTTTGTTAACACGTCTTTATTCTCTCACAGTAAGTACTTAATGTAGGTGTCATAGCTCCAATCGCTCAAGCTTAAGGAGAATCGCCAATTAATATTAATAGCTTAGGTCTGTAGAGTGTGAAGCCAACTCTATAGGTAAAAAGAAGGTATGTGAATTTCATTTGGCAATCAAACCAAAGATGACACGCAGGCTAATTTTCAGATCATTGGAGGCTGTGGACACATCGCCCCAACTCCCTGCCTTCTTTTTAGAAGCAACTGTCAGCTACCGTTTGTGGGGTAAAAACACACACAGTGAAACCTGCCGCTTGCTCCCCCATTAGAATTGTCATGATACTGCAGCCCTACTCCCTTCTCAGCCCTTAAAAATGATAACAGCTAACAACTATGGAAGGCTCACCATGTGCCAGGCTAAGTGCTTTACATAAATAACTTACTTAACTCTATGGAATATGCAATATGGAATATTATTGTCCCATTTCACAGACGAGGCGGCTGAGGCAAGGCTGCTCACAGCTGGTGCGTGGCAGAAAGCAAAGATAGTCCTGTGTGTCCAGACAGTCTGACCCCAGAGTCTGTGCTCTTAATTATTTTAATAACCATCAGATTCACTATCCCTGCCAGAGACATGATGGCCTCTGAGGCTGGCTGCCTCCCTCCAGCAGGTCCCCCGAGCATGGATTCTTGGCCCCAGCATTCTGGAACATTTTCTGTATCTGATCTTGGTACAGTGAGGCCTCCATTAACAGTGAGAAGCCATTCCAATAACACCTCGCTTTGTCGGAACCTCTGGGTTAGAACAGAGGCTGCTCATTGCCTGGTGTCCAGCCCTTTCACCAGTGCCCTGATCCATTATTCTGCTTTCTCACCCCACCCCACCAGTCACACACCAGTGCTCCCAGCCACAGTATCTGTGTAGAGCAGCCCCGAATGGGCTAATTTGTGCGATTTTCTCTACTTTAAAGGTCCTTACTGTCCTCTATTTTTAAAAAGAAAGTAGAACAGGCCATCATGGACAAAGTCATCAGGTAACCTCCCTCTGTTGTGCCTGCCAGGAAGAACTCCATGCTCCTGCTCTGTGGGTTCATGGAGAAGCTGATGCTCGTAACCTTCTAGCATTTCTTCCACCCCCTGCCTTTTCTGGGCAGGTGGCCACTCCTCCCCCATGTAACTAGGGGCAAACCTTGATTGGTTTAAGCTAGTTTTATTACATCACCCTTGGTGGGAAGTTGGTTTAGGGATGAATGTAGGACCCTACATCCTCCCATTGGGCCATGACCTCTACTTAGGGACTTTGAGGAAGGTTTCCTCACTGATGAATAGCTGACAGAGATGTCCTTGTGTCTTCCTAGGACATTGTCACAAAGTGAGATGCCCTGAACTGCTATAGCTAGGCTGCTGTCAGCCTGAGGATAAAGCCCCTGCAGATGGGGGTGGGGAGAGGAGAGCACAGAAGCAAGTCCTCGCTCTGTCAGGACTTCCTGTTATGGGAGATATGAATCTCCGCTTTGAGCTGAATTTTCTGTTACTTGCCACCAAAAGTATCCTGATTCATAAGATCCACATCACTTAGCACACACTATGTTATAGTCAGTTGTATGGAAACTCTCTTCCTGCTTCTGTCCTGTCTGGGCTAATTTTCTTCCCTTTCGTCCTATTCATCCTATACTTTTAAAAGCCAGTTCACTGACTGGCACATAATAAAAGGGAATTTGTTAATTGGGTGTCAGTGTATCCTAGAGCCTCTTAGACATTACCCAAAGGGATTTATTCATCTCACATCTTTTTTCGAATGAAGAGGGTGTATAAATGTGCGAGAAGGGAGGAAGGAAGGAAGGAAGGAAGGCCATATAAAATACATCTATTAAAATATTTTCTTCTATAAAGTGTTTCCATGGCAACCTCCATGGGTGAGGCCCCATCTCCAAGGGCAGTGTGAGATTAAGATATGGGTATAACAATGGTTTTCAACTTTTTCTTAATCCATGCCCTTCTTTGATAGTTTAACATTCTCTCATTTCGTCCAGAGATTATTTTAAGGACCTTCTCTATCTTGAGAATCTTTATCTTCAACAATTTTCCACCAACCAGAAAGATTTTTCTCAAGCTTTAATTTCTGCAGTCTACATTCTTAAAAATTAGGTTTTAAGAATATTCTCCAAATAAAATTGTAATATCAAGTCTTCACTTGCAAACCACACACCCCCTAGATGTTCTAAGGCAGCCCTCCTGCTGGAGAACCTCTGGTCTGAAGCCCTGTGTGGTCACATGCAGAGACCAGGCAAGGGCAGTACACCCGAGCGCTGGGTGTGTGCTGCTGCTTCAGTGTTTGCCTTAACCGCCTACTGTGTTAACTGATGATTATAAGCAGTGAAATAGCGTAGCGTGCCTGCTTTCTTTTTAACTTTGGGACTAAGTTGAATTGTGTTTGTGAGTTGTTTCAAACGCCCTTTGATAGTTGAGAGGTGTTCCTAACGTCTGCAGCCCTTAATTTTTTTTTTAACATCTTTATTGGAGTATAATTGCTTTACAATGGTGTGTTAGTTTCTGCTTTATAACAAAGTGAATCAGTTATACATATACATATGTTCCCATATCTCTTCCCTCTTGCGTCTCCCTCCCTCCCACCCTCCCTATCCCACCCCTCCAGGCGGTCACAAAGCACCGAGCTGATCTCCCTGTGCTATGCGGCTGCTTCCCACTAGCTATCTATTTCATGTTTGGTAGTGTATATATGTCCATGCCACTCTCTCACTTTGTCACAGCTTACCCTTCCCCCTCCCCCATCCTCAAGTCCATTCTCTACTAAGTCTGCATCTTTATTCCCGTCTTGCCCCTAGGTTCTTCTGACCATTTTTTTCTTCTTCTTTTTTTTTTTTTTTTGTAGATTCCATATATATGTGTTAGCATACGGTATTTGTTTTTCTCTTTCTGACTTACTTCACTCTGTATGACAGTCTCTATGTCCATGCACCTCACTACAAATAACTCAGTTTCGTTCCTTTTTATTGCAGCCCTTAATTAAATGAACCAAATGTTAGGATTGAGGATAAGATGTTCCCAGCAACCTCACAGTCTACAGAGAGCAGAGTGTCTCTGGCCACTTCATGAATTCCCCAGAAGGCCTCTTTCAGGCAGGAAACGTGGTTATGCAAAGCTGGGAAACAGGACAAGACAGGAAAACTTGGGACCAAGAGCTCAGAGAGAGGTGCAGCCAGAATACAGAGGTGAGCCCACATAGCCCTGGGTCTCTGAGCAGGTCCCTGGCCTGGCCACGGGTCACAGTTCAAAACCATTGAACTGTGCAATTGGGATCCCAATTCCAACCTCTCCTCCTTCAGTCCATCCCGCTAGTGGGCAGACCCTCCAAAACACTGTTCTCCATATCAGTCCCTGCTCAGAAACCTTTAGTTCGTCCATTCTACAAAAAGTGACTGGACACCTATTATATACACCAAGCACTGTGCAAGGTGCTTTGGGGATGCAAAGATGAAAAGGCAGTGTTTTCCCTTCTGAAACTCTAGTCGAAGAGGGGAGATGAGGCATGAACAGAAATAACATGTTTGTATACTGTACTGCTATCATCCGAGCATATACTTTAATGCACCATAGTGCCTGTATACATAAAAAAGTAGTAAAGTACTGTAACAGAGGTTACACGCTTGCCAGGGAAGATCAGAATGCTAAGCCTCACTGTGCCTCAGTTTCTATATCTGCAAAATAGAGATAATAATAGAACTTTCCTCAAAGTGTGATAGTGAAGAATAAATGAATTAATGCATGTAAAGTGCTCAGAATACTGTCTGGCACATAGAAAGTGCTGTAGAAATATTTGCTTCCATTACTATTCCAGCTAAGTCAAGAGGTCCTGTGGGTTTGTGGTTAAGTGGGGAATAAGAAGCAGGTGACCTCAAAGAGTATTTAGACTCCCCAGCCCAGCCTTCGGAGTCCCAGTCTCACATTCACTCTTTTCTGTCACCACTTCCAGGCACGGAACCTGGTTACAGTCAGGTGGGTCCGCCCACGCACTGCCCCCTATTCACGGGTGCACCCCCTCCCCTGCTCACGCTGTCTCCCCTCTCTAGCTTACATATCTATAAGCAAGCAGCAGCGGGCGTCTCCCAGGGCTGGAAATCCTGGAGCAGCTGAGCCCCATCCATGTGCTGTGGAAGTGCTGGCACCACGGGGGTGGTCTGGGGCCGCACCCTTGAATTGGTCCAGTGCCTAGATGATCTCGCCTTCCCTGGCTGCATCCACATGACACTGTGCACGTAACCAGATGGAAGATGCAGCTCTGCTGTCAGCTGCAGATGCCTACACACAAGACACACCCTGAATCATAGCCCACCCGATGAGGCACCACACTGGAGGTATTCTTGGAGAGGCAGAGGCGAGCTCTGCAAGGCAATCAATCTCCCATCTGACTTCCGATCGCAGGCAGATCCCCATCTTCACCAGCCACTGGAGGGGTTCGTGGCCACTTCAAGTCTCACCTCTGGTTCCTCCCACCCCTCCTATTCCCCCATGTCCTCCTCACTCCTCCCCGCTGATTGCCCTTAAATTCTTCTCCTTTGGGCTTTTGTTTTTCTCTAGTCCCAAACTTAGTTTGCGCACACAAATGCACTAATATTCTTAGCAAAACAAAAGTCTCTACCATTAAGCAGGATCCACTCCTTAGGTGACAACAGGTGACCGTGAGCAGCAATATTGTCCTGCTTTATTCAACCCAATCTTTTCACCCTTTACGCTGAATCCTCAGGCTGCTTGAGGTGGCTTTCTTCCTCGGCCTCTCCAGCAGTCCCTTTCTTAAGAAAGACCCCTTTCATGAGTAACTGTCGATTTCTCCTGACTCAGCAGGAAGGCCCCTCTCCACCCTGGCCCCCTCTGACGCCCAGCCTCACCTCGGGTTGACAGAAGCTCTCTCCGCCTGCTGACCTCTTTCTGCCCTTCCTGCTTGCATCACTCATGCGCCCACCTGGACCCTCGTCCTGGCCCTCAATGCGGGCTCACCTGTGTTGTTAGCTGACTCCTCTGACTGTGTGCCCCTCTGGCGAGGATGGGTGTCCCAGGCCTGGTCCAGCCAATGCCTCCACCAGCCAGGACTTGGGACCTTGAGGGAATGACCCAAAGGCGCCAGGACAGTCACAGGCTGTTGTCAGCAGTTGTGGCGCAGCTACGGGGACGGCGGGGGGCAGTGATGGCAATACTGGCCCCGGGGTCCTGACAAAGACTCTCCTTTAACTCCACGTGAGTCAGGCTCCTCCCAGTTCCCTTTCTGATTAGGCCCTGACCTTGACCTCTGTCCTTGACCTGCTTAGTAAAAAGAAAAATCCCCCACCCTTGGTGGTTGATCACCTGCAATATTTGATCAAAATCCTCAGCCCCACGCCCGATATCTTACACCTTGGCCCGCCTTCAGCAAGAATCCTGCTGAGCTGATCTATAAGAATCCTCCCAGCTTGGAGGTTTCCTCTCAGTCACTTTATATCTGCTGCCTCTGTTCCTTGACTGTAAATCTTCGTTCGTTTTGTTGCTTTTGGAATTGGGCTCAATTTCTGCACCCTACTGCAAAGCCCATCACCGTGGTCTTTACACCTATCACCACGATGGCCTCAATAAAGGTTGTGTCGTGAATAATTCTTTCTCTGACAGTCCTAAAGCAGACTTTTCTGCTGGCTTGATCTCGGCTGTGTTGTGCTTCTTGTTCCTTACCTGATTCTCTGTGCTTGAGCCCTACGAGCTACCGATTACATTCCCAGAAAATTCCCTTTCTCCTTCCGTCAGACTTGTGGCCGGTAAGAACCAGGACCTTTTCATGACCACGCGACAGATGCCAAGTAAACAGCTGGCAACTGGCTGCATGGCTGTGTGACCCAACGTGAGGAGACCCGCCTGGCACAGGCTCTCACACTCACCCCTGTGTGCAGGCCTGGCACAGAGGAGGGCCCTGGGGTTCACACTGCATGAGTATTGAGGAGGACCAGGCAGGCCCATTGCTAAGGAAATCTCTTTGGGCTTAAACAGTCTTCAGCTGACTCTAAAGCTGAAGTACTGGTGCCTGTTTAAGGGTGAAAGGTTGCACCTGCTGCAGTTCCCCAGGCCTAAAAACTAGGACTCAATGTTAAGGACAGAGGAGGGGGTTTATTTCCTCACCAAGAGGATGAAACTGAGCTGTCACGATGCTCCTCTTTGCCATCCCACGTGATCTGCTGTTCTCCTTGCCCTTCCCATACGTGCCCCTGCTTCACCTTGCTCCCTTCCCCCCATAATATCACATTTTCACTTCCAACTTGCAATTTGCCATCAAGTCCAGCGCAAATACTACCTCTTCCAGGAAGCCACCACAGATTAGCTCCACTCCCTCTGAACATTTCTCCCTAGTCCTTTACCCAAATCACTTGGGAGGGTGAACAAGATATATATAGACAGAAAGATATAGATATATATATTCAACGGATATAGATAGATGATAGATAGATAGATAGATATACAGATAGATAGATATGGCTTCTCTCCTGGGCTGTTTGTTCAGTGAGGGTGGAACGTGTGGTTGGATTCCTCTGTGTATCACCAGTTCTCAGTGCAGGGAAGACATGCTCAAAGGGAATGAATGTGTGAAATCTTTTCATCCAAATGAATGTCCACAAATGCAGTGCCGGCCTCAGAGCCCGCCCAGATTCTTAGACAGGGCCTTAGGCCCAGTGGAAATACATTTTTTTCTGTTGAGACACATTGCTGAGTAGTCATTTGAAGAGTTAGATGATCGAGTTATTACATATACATACCTCTTCTGATCAGGTGGATAAGAGCTAAACTTCGGGTAGAATTGATGAAGAATTAGATAATAGTTAAATATAAAGAATTTCTTGTCAATTAAACATAACTTACAATAGAACATGCTGCTTTGTAAGGCATGAGCTCCCTGTTTTGAGAATTCTTCCTGCAAAGACAGTCAGGAATCCAGTGTTTCCCATATGCAGGTCTCGTCTTTGGAGCAGCTGTTCCAGAAATCTTCAGAAAACTTGTTAAAATTACAGATTTCTGGACTCCACCCCTAGAAATTCTGACTTAACAGGCAAGGCACGGAGCCTGGAAATTGCCATATTTTGTACAAAGCTCTTCAGGAAATTTCCCAGCACGGCCGGGTCTGGGAAGCTATGTCTCATTGGGGTCTCCACCCGGAGCAGGATGCTGGATCAAGCAACATCTGAGAACCCCTCAGCTCAAAAAGGTGTGTGTCTTCTTCCAGGTTGGATTAGGACACAAGGCTGCTGTCTGACCTTCCTTCCAGCTTTTTTACCCCCCAATATGGTTATTGGTGGTCCTACCTGTTTCTTTCTTTGGACAAATTCAAGAAGCCTACTCAGTGCAAAGGAACCCTCTCTAAGATGTCTTTGAGAGCAAGGGGCCCAATTCTGATGGACTGACTCTGTGTTCACTAGGCTTCATAATGTCATAGGCCTGGACCATACACGGTCCTCCCTTCCTCCCTCTTTAACATGGAACTACAGCTCCTGAGCACGTTAGAAACCTTCAGTGATAGAGAGGGAGCCCTCGGGCAGCAGCAAAGTCATTTTGAGGTTCTTGGCCCATGAGAATGATCATGTCCTCTTTCAAAGTAACCTCGTGATTGAATCTAGAAGATGAGGTGCTGCATTTTACGTAGAAGTGTTCCCAACTGCAGGATGTTAGACGTGAGCCAGCCTTGGGAGGGGTTAAGAGTAGTCAAATATATTTCCTTGTATGCATCACTGCATCAGACCAGGTGACGTATGTCTGTCACCTGCACAGGACTGAGCACTGATTTTGGTCATCTTAATCTAGATTGTGCCCAGAGCCAGGCTCAGTAGAGGCTGTGATACAGCCTTAGGTCCCAGGCAGCCGAACTCTCCTCCCACCCCTTCTTCCTTAAATTTGGGACTTCGAGAGACCTGAAATCCTGGAGAACAAGAGAATATGCTTCTTTCTCTTTCTCCACTTCTGGAAAGTTGAAGGGAAAATAACAAACTTTCAGTGCCTTGAATCAGGGTCAGCAAAACAACAAATACATGCAACTTGTGTTTACTTCTGTCCCACTTCCCTTCTCAGGTTCACCCTTCTCCCCGCCCTCATGCTGTGTCCCAGAGCAACCCCCCGAGACTTTGTCAGCTGGCTGGTAACATGTGTGGTGATTAGCCCCCCACATGCTGAGCGTGCACAGCAGGCCATGAAGAGCAGGCTCACGACTCTGGGGGTTTGGGCTCTCCTGACACCCCTCAAGTCACCCCGGCTATGTGGCCACAGATACTCCCATAAGATCCCCAGCATGAGCTCTGCTTGCTACTGAGTTGTTTTTTTCTTTTACTGACAGTGCAATATTGCATATAATAACAATTACCAATGACCTGCACTGGGTTGTCCAATCTCATTATTGCCGATGCATTTGGTACCTGCCACTGCCAATTTGCCTCAGCTGAGGTTTTATTCAGTGGGATATGATAGAGCTGTACAGCAATCTTTTTCCATTTAAATAGTTTAATTGAGGAAAGCTATCAGATGTTTCTAAATTTAATGTATACAACAATTTGCTTTTTCCTATCTCTTTTCAGAGTTGCGTTGTAAGAAAATGACATCTGATTCTTATAGAAGGAAAGCAATTACATTTTGGTGTCTGCCTTCCCCGGCTTGCATATGTTTTTAAACATAAAAAGAAATTCTTAATATGTAATTGTCAGGTAATAAAAAGGGAAAAATATTTTACTTTCGTTTATGAAGTAATTTTTCAAAAGCATAAGGGAATTACACGTTAATGTTTTATGTTTATGACTGCACTCTAATACTGCACTATTTCTTCAAGTTTGGGGTCTTTTTTTCCCCTCTCCGAAGATGAGAGCAGAGATGATCAGGCCTAGCTCCAACTCTGTCTCCCTGCCAGAGTTGTCTTTGTGTACCCACCCTCTGTGCCACGATTTGATGCTTGTTTTCCACATTGAATTCTTACTGTGGGAGACTGAAAGGTCTCCCTGTCTAGATCATAAAGCGCATAAGAGTGGAGAGAAAGCGCATGAGACTGGAGAGAAAGTGCATGAGAGTGGAGAGAAAGTGCATGAGAGTGGAGAGAAAGTGCATGAGAGTGGAGAGAAAGTGCATGAGAGTGCAGAGAAAGCGCATGAGAGTGGAGAGAAAGCGCATGAGAGTGGAGAAAAGAAAGTGCATGAGAGTGGAGAGAAAGCGCATGAGAGTGGAGAGAAAGCACATGAGGGTGGAGAGAAAGTGCATGAGAGTGGAGAGAAAGCGCATGAGAGTGGAGAGAAAGTGCATTAGAGTGGAGAGAAGAAAGTGCATGAGAGTGGAGAGAAAGTACATGAGAGTGGAGAGAAGAAAGTGCATGAGAGTGGAGAGAAAGTGCATGAGAGAGGAGAGAAAGCGCATGAGAGTGGAGAGAAAGTGCATGAGAGTGGAGAGAAAGTGCATGAGAGTGGAGAGAAAGTGCATGAGAGTGGACAGAAAGCACATGAGAGTGGAGAGAAAGCGCATGAGAGTGGAGAGAAAGCACATGAGAGTGGGAGAAAGTGCATGAGAGTGGAGAGAAAGCGCATGAGAGTGGAGAGAAAGTGCATGAGAGTGGAGAGAAAGTGCATGAGAGTGGAGAGAAAGTGCATGAGAGTGGAGAGAAAGTGCATTAGAGTGGAGAGAAGAAAGTGCATGAGAGTGGAGAGAAAGTACATGAGAGTGGAGAGAAGAAAGTGCATGAGAGTGGAGAGAAAGTGCATGAGAGAGGAGAGAAAGCGCATGAGAGTGGAGAGAAAGTGCGTGAGAGTGGAGAGAAAGTGCATGAGAGTGGAGAGAAAGTGCATGAGAGTGGACAGAAAGCACATGAGAGTGGAGAGAAAGCGCATGAGAGTGGAGAGAAAGCACATGAGAGTGGGAGAAAGTGCATGAGAGTGGAGAGAAAGCGCATGAGAGTGGAGAGAAAGTGCATGAGAGTGGAGAGAAAGTGCATGAGAGTGGAGAGAAAGTGCATGAGAGTGGAGAGAAAGCGCATGAGAGTGGAGAGAAGAAAGTGCATGAGAGTGGAGAGGAAGTGCATGAGAGTGGAGAGAGCGCATGAGAGTGGAGAGAAAGTGCATGAGAGTGGAGAGAAAGCTCATGAGAGTGGAGAGAAAGCACATGAGGGTGGAGAGAAGAAAGTGCATGAGAGTGGAGAAAAAGCGCATGAGAGTGGAGAGAAAGTGCATGAGAGTGGAGAGAAAGTGCATGAGAGTGGAGAGAAAGTGCATGAGAGTGGAGAGAAAGTGCATGACAGTGGAGAGAAGAAAGTTCATGAGAGTGGAGAGAAATTGCATGAGAGTGGAGAGAAAGTGCATGAGAGTGGAGAGAAAGTGCATGAGAGTGGAGAGAAAGTGCATGAGAGTGGAGAGAAAGTGCATGAGAGTGGAGAGAAAGTGCATGAGAGTGGAGAGAAAGTGCATGACAGTGGAGAGAAAGTGCATGAGAATGGAGAGAAAGAGCATGAGAGTGGAGAGAAAGTGCATGAGAGTGGAGAGAAAGTGCATGAGAGTGGAGAGAAAGCGCATGAGAGTGGAGAGAAAGCGCATGAGAGTGGAGAGAAAGCACATGAGAGTGGGAGAAAGTGCATGAGAGTGGAGAGAAAGTGCATGAGAGTGGAGAGAAGAAAGTGCATGAGAGTGGAGAGAAAGCGCATGAGAGTGGAGAGAAAGTGCATGAGAGTGGAGAGAAAGTGCATGAGAGTGGAGAGAAAGTGCATGAGAGTGGAGAGAAAGTGCATGAGAGTGGAGAGAAAGCCCATGAGAGTGGAGAGAAAGTGCATGAGAGTGGAGAGAAAGTGCATGAGAGTGGAGAGAAAGTGCATGAGATTGGAGAGAATGTGCATGAGAGTGGACAGAAAGCGCATGAGAGTGGAGAGAAAGTGCATGAGAGTGGATAGAAAGCGCATGAGAGTGGAGAGAAAGTGCATGAGAGTGGAGAGAAAGTGCATAAGAGTGGAAAGAAAGCGCATGAGAGTGGAGAGAAAGCGCATGAGGGTGGAGAGAAGAAACTGCATGAGAGTGGAGAGAAAGTGCATGAGAGTGGAGAGAAAGTGCATGAGAGTGGAGAGAAAGTGAATGAGAGTGGAGAGAAAGTGCATGAGAGTGGAGAGAAAGTGCATGTGAGTGGAGAGAAGGAAGTGCATGAGAGTGGAGAGAAAGCGCATGAGAGTGGAGAGAAAGTGCATGAGAGTGGAGGGAAAGCGCATGAGGGTGGAGAGAAGAAAGTGCATGAGAGTGGAGAGAAAGCACATGAGAGTGGAGAGAAAGTGCATGAGAGTGGAGAGAAAGTGCATGAGAGTGGAGAGAAAGCTTATGAGAGTGGAGAGAAAGCGCATGAGAGTGGAGAGAAGAAAGTGCATGAGAGTGGAGAGAAAGTGCATAAGAGTGGAGAGAAAGCTTATGAGAGTGGAGAGAAAGCGCATGAGGGTGGAGAGAAGAAAGTGCATGAGAGTGGAGAGAAAGCGCATGAGGGAGGAGAGAAGAAAGTGCATGAGAGTGGAGAGAAAGTGCATGAGAGTGGAGAG